>NW_026652284.1:33637127-33851261 GCF_009828535.3 Hylobates moloch | reverse complement strand
CGCTGGAGTGCAGTGGCGCGATCTCGGCTCACTGCAAGCTCCACCTCTCGGGTTCACGCCATTCTCCTGCCTCAGCCTCCCGAGTAGCTCGGACTACAGGCGCCCGCCACCACACCTGGCTAATTTTTTTGTATTTTTAGTAGAGACGGAGTTTCAGCATGTTAGCCAGGATGGTCTCGGTCTCCTGACCTCGTGATCCACCCGCCTCAGCCTCCCAAAGTGCTGGGATTACAGGCATGAGCCACTGTGCCTGGCCGCATTACATTCTATCTTAAAATGCAGGAATTGATTTTAATTTGATATGCAACAGTGAAACCTGAAAAAAATATATTTTTGGTAAGACTTCAAAGGAAATACTTATGTTCACTGCTGGATTTTACTATCAAGTAACATTTATGCTTTATTTTTGAGACCCACTTTGATGCTAACTTTTACATTTCTAGCCCCTGGACTTTCACCTTCTGGGAAAACAACAGATTATGCCTTTGAGGTATATTCACTCAATCCATTATTTCTTGTATGAATGACTAGAAAAAGTAAAACTAGAATATTTTGCTAACGAATTATTATTTTAAATCTGTTATTAATTCACATTCCATAATCTCTATTTGATCGGACCATATTTAGCAAAGTACCTGGTTGGTATAATGGAATATAAACCTCCTGAGATCACGGCTAATGTCTAGAGTGCTGTCTTTGTACAGTCACTAAAATAGGATAAATTCCCAATTCTCCAAATTCTCCAATATATATTTGTTATATATTAAATCTTTAGTTTTGTAATTATAACAATCCCAAAAGAGGTCAAAGTAAAGTAACAATTCTGGTGCATTTTTATCACACTGTAATTACATAGTTACTTATAATTATTTGTTTAAGTTCCTGTCTCCTCCTAGTCTAGGAATTTTTTTTCTTTTCTTTTCTTTTTTTTTTTTTTGAGACAGTCTCACTCTGTCACCTAGACTGGAGTGCAGTGGTGTGATCTCAGCTCACTACAACCTCCGCCTCCTGGGTTCAAGCGATTCTCCTGCCTCAGCCTTCTGAGTAGCTGGGATTACAGGTGCACACCACCACACCCAGCTAATTTTTGTATTTTTAGTAGAGACAGGGTTTTGCCATGTTGGCCAGGCTGGTCTCGAACTCCTGACCTCAGATGATAGAACCACCTCAGCCTCCCAAAGTGCCAGGATTACAGGCATAAGCCACTGCGCCTGCCTTCAGGAATTACTAATTAAAATGTCACCGGGGGCCCGACAGTTAACCAGCAGATGACCAGGCTGGGTGATGCCATGCTGAGCTCGCTGAAGGCACAGGCCCCATCTAAGGTGTGACTCCACTCAACCTCATAAGATCACTGCCATATGGGAATGCATTCCCAGTTTGCTGGATTATTCAAGAGAAAGTGAAATTCAGATGGTCTTATTAAATTTTTTTATCCTGATTTTTAAGCGTTGTCAGTCAGTTCAAAAAAAAAGAAATCTAAACATAACACAGATCAAATAAAATAGAATTCAGGCCAAACGTGACCCATCATCCATCAGTGTAAAAGCCTTTCTCTCACCTGTAAACTTTATGAAGCCATGTGTCTCTTATTCATAGTTGAGTTACCAGAGCCTACACAGTGCCTCCAACATAGAAGACAGTAGCATTGACTGGGTGGCAGGTATGCAAGGGTGGGTGGATGAATGGAAAGTAAGACATTTGAGAGTTATTTTACAGGTGGAGATGGAGGAAGGCAGGCATTTGAAGCTAAGGGAACAGTTGAGAGTTTATGACGTGTCTGGGAAAAGACAAGTCATTCAAATGTGACAGGAGCTGAGGTTTGCTTAAGGAAGTGTGGTGTGTCCACACTTCTTTAAGTGAGACCAGATGGGAGATGACCTGGAAGACCATGCTAAGGAGTATGTACTTTATGCTCTAGGCAACAAGAAACCATTTCAGGTTTTTAGAAATGGACTGGCCAACTCTCAAATACTCCCTACACCTAAACCTTTTTATTTTTTTCAGATGGCTGTTTCAAATATTAGATATGGAGCAGGAGTTACAAAGGAAGTGGGAATGGCAAGTATTCGAGATGTCTACAGTCTCCTACTGTAAATGTTACATATCTCATAAGACACATGCTAAATGACAACAATCACATCCTCTATTTTTAAAAATGTACAATGTGAGTTTGCCAGAAGACTCTATTGCAGTTCTAGTGCAGTTGAACCTAACTTATAGGCTTTCTTGTAGGACCTACAAAACATGGGTGCTAAAAATGTGTGCTTGATGACAGACAAGAACCTCTCCAAGCTCCCTCCTGTGCAAGTAGCTATGGATTCCCTAGTGAAGAACGGCATCCCCTTTACGGTTTATGATAATGTGAGAGTGGAACCAACGGATGCAAGGTATTCTTGTATTGTTGTTATTGTTTCTTTACTTTAAGCAGAAGCTAACTGTTGATTAAAACTTGCTCCCAACCAGGCGTGGTGGCTCACACCTGTAATCCCAGCACTTTGGGAGGCTGAGGCGGGCAGATTGCTTGAGGTCAGGAGTTCGAGACCAGTCTGGCCAACATGGTGAAACACTGTCTCTACTAAAAATACAAAAATTAGCCAGGCGTGGTGGCAGGCACCTGTAATCCCAGCTACTCGGGAAGCTGAGGTGGGAGAATCACTTGAATCCAGGAGGCATAGGTTACAGTGAGTCGAGATCATGCTACTGCACTGCAGCCTGGGTGACAGAGTGAGACTCCGTCTCAAAAAAAAAAAAAAAGAAAAACCACAAAACTTACCCCAAGCCTTAGTTAATGGCATGGCAATTTATTTCTGAAAAATAAAACATACTGGTTTTTATTTTCTCTTCTCCAAGCTTCATGGAAGCTATTGAGTTTGCTCAAAAGGGAGCTTTTGACGCCTATGTTGCTGTCGGTGGCGGCTCCACCATGGACACCTGTAAGGCTGCTAATCTGTACGCATCCAGCCCTCATTCTGGTTTCCTAGATTATGTCAGTGCCCCCATTGGCAAGGGAAAGCCTGTGTCTGTGCCTCTTAAGCCTCTGATTGCAGGTAAAGACTGTTTCTTTCTTTGTTTGTTTTATTTTGCAATTAGCAAAAGGTCTTAAGAAAGATGCAAGCCAGTCCTTTTAACATATACATTTCTAAAGCTTTCTGGTTTGTTCATTTCAAATCAATGCCTTGTTTGGAGACCAATCATTTATTTTAAAATTCTGATCTTCATTATTGTACAGATAAAGACAATTGGGGTCAGTGGAAAGAAAGTTTGCAGATTTAAGCTATGGGGTCACCATGTGGAAAAGGGGGAAGGTCATCACTGACATATGATGAGATCCCTCTGTCACCAACTTTGTCCTCTAAACTGCTCTCTGTTTTGTCCCATTTTGCCAGCCACTGTAGAGTTTAAGGAGAACATTAGCTGTTATTTTTCTGGTGTTGACTCAACCCTTTCTTCTACATAATGGCTCTTCAGCTGACCTCAGGCTTTGTCTCTTCCCTGGGACATGTGGCCAGCATGGCCCACCACGCTGGGTGACATCTGTTCTGTGGCTACCCAGGGCACAGACGTACAAATCCAAATCAGAATAGCTCACTTGTTCCACAGGGGACCTTGAGATTTTCTAGTCTTTTCTTCTCTGCCATTTTTATGGCTGCTAGCATATTACTATTTAAAGTTTTATAGCTAACATGCACTAACTGGTAACTAGGACATATCCTCAGTTTAAAGTTTTGCCCTTTCTTCTCCCCTCTCCTGCCCTATTGTGAAGAGGCCTTGTGATGGGATGTGAGTAAGTCGATGGCAGATGAACTGCTGTGTTGTGAATGAGGGATCAGCAGGGAGCAGCATAATTGGTGTCTGGCAAATGGAACCCTCTGGTGAAACTGTGTCAGCATCACACAGAGGGGTGATTAGTAAAGTTTAGAAACTTGACAGAACCACAAAACCACGGAGCCCAGCAAAGGCAGAGCGTCACTGTGCTTGCTGCCAAGAGGGAATAAAGATGTCTTTTAGAGACAGCAAATATGAGTTTTGTTACCAGAGGTGCCGGGCAGCCTGCATTGACCCAGCTGCAGCTGCTTAAGCTCTGGCCCCCAAGGAGCCTGAGGTTCCCAGAGCTCAATCCTATTAATACAACACAGTCATCACACATGTGCATGATTAACATACATATATGTTAACAAAGACACAGAAATCATACATGCATGTTAACACAGGTACAGAGATCACATGCACATTAAACACACATGTATGTTAATACAGACAGACACCATACATATTAACACTCATTTATGCAGAAGCAGGCAATATGCATATTAAACATGACCACGTTAATGCAGACACAGACATGCATATTAAACACACATGCATGCTAAACATGCACGTATGTTAATGCAGACGTGGACATCATACATGCATGCTAACACAGATACAGACGTCACACATACATGTTAAATATACATACCTATTAATACAGACACAGACATTACACATATTAAACAACATAAACATTCATCTAGCGATCATGATACATGCCAAACACGCAAGTGCATTAATGCAGGCATAGACATCAATGTGTATGCTAAACATACATGCATGCCAATATAGATACAGACCTCATGCACGCCTGTTAATGCAGATATAGACATCATACACATTGGACTTACAGGCATGATAACACAGACACTGACATCTTCCATGTTAGATTTACATACATATTAATGCAGACATAGACATCATACATGTTAGGCTTCCATACGTGTTAATTCATATACATCACGCAAACAAGAGGGTCAGCAAAGTTGCCTTCTCTAATTTTGTTCCTCAGTCCTAAGGCTGAATTAGGTGTCTCCACTAACCTTTATTTAGATGCTTTATTAAAATTAATATTATTTTGTTCAAGTGCCAACTACCTCAGGAACCGGGAGTGAAACTACTGGGGTTGCCATTTTTGACTATGAACCCTTGAAAGTAAAAATTGGTAAGAACCATAATTTTGAATTATCTCCCTTACCTTTCAACTCCACACTCTTCTTTAAATCCTAATATTTAAAAATCAAGCAGTTATGATACAGTTAGAATAAGCCCCAATATTCTATAGAAGAATAAGGTGACGATAGTCAGCAACAAAGTATTGTATACTTCAGAGTAGCTAGAAGAGAGGACTTGAAATGTTCCCAAAAAGTACTGAGAGTGATGGATACCCCACAGAGCCTGATTTGATCATCACACATTCTATGTATGCAACCAATACTCACATGTACCCTATAAATATGTTAAATATTTTGTATCAGGTTTAAAAAGAAAGGAAAAAAATCAAGGAATCAAGGAAAGTGTATGTATATATACACATATTCTTTCCTTTTCCAAGTACATATAAAAATATGAAACAATGTAATAAACTTCTTGAGAATTACCGCTGAAAGCATATTGAAATGCCATGAATCTTAATTGGCTATTCTCTGCCCAGGTTAGTGACTGTATATCAATGATAAATGGCTGTTTCCTTTCTATGACGTATTTTTTACATTTTAAATCAATTTTATTGAGATGTGATTTTTTGTATAATAAAATGCACACATTTTAAGAATCTGGTTTGATGAGCCTTGACAAACATATATGCTCATGTAACCACCACCCCAATCAACACACAAAACATTCCCATCACTCCAGAAAGTTTCCTCATGCTCCGTCCCAGCCAATCACTCCAGTCCTTTTCCCAGGTAACCTCTGTTCTGCTTTCTGTCTTCTTAGTCATTTTTATACTGTCTTCTCTGTCGCAGACTCTTGGCTAATGTGGTAGAAATGTCTCTCTTTTTAGTCTGGCTCAATATCCTGCTTTCAGATCTTTGTAGCAGAATAAATTGACATTTAACTGCACATTTTTAGTAAATTTTCTTTTTAAAATTAAATTGCACTATCCTTTGACATTTCTTAAGTTGATGATGATAATGGCCAACACTTACATTCTACCTTACAGTTTCTGAAGACTTTTACCTAATGTTCTCTCATTTGATCCCTACAACAGCTCAATGAGAGCTGGAGGCCCTGTGCTATTATAGTCTAATCTTATACAGAACTCAGAGAGGCTAAGTGACTTGCCCAAAGACACAAAGTAAGTTGCAGAGCGAGGACCAGTGGTGTGCTAGTAAACTGGCTCTCTGGAACTTAATAATAAACAAGTAAGCCCTGACTTGTAGTGTTGGCCCATTTCTGTGGTGTAAATACTCTCACCACGGCCAATGACATCACTCATCCAGGAGTTGGAAAGAGATGCATACACATGGCCCTTGGAAACCAGTAGGAGCCAGCTCCAGCACACCACTGAAAACCCCAGGTTTCTGACTCTAAATCACTTTCCATTGCTCCTTACTGCCTCACTACATGAAAATGAACCTTTTCTCATATTTTTATTTTTAGGGTGATTTATTATCCTGAAGTCATTTGCCTTCTTAAAATGATGCCCATGGCTTTAACCTCTACTGAAAATCCTTATGTTTTAGGCATCACTTCGAGAGCCATCAAACCCACACTGGGACTGATTGATCCCCTGCACACCCTCCACATGCCTGCCCAAGTGGTCGCCAACAGTGGCTTTGATGTGCTTTGGTAAGTGCTGGTGCCACCTGGAGGGGCTTTTTTAGTACTAGGTCTATGGATAGTATTTTGTTGCTCAACACACATGCTAAGTATTCATTGATTAGCACCCCACAACATCCCTAGCTTTGGCTGTCATTACCCCCTGTCCTAAATCAAACATTCAAGCTTTAGAGGTTGGTGACTAGGTGACATCTGGTGTGGGCCACAAACCTGCTCTTCAGGATGGACCCACACAGCCACAGCCAGGGCCATAGGGATGCCGCTAAAGGGGCAGTTGGAGCGGGTGTGCAGCATCTCAGGGACACACCAGCTACCTTTATGGCCTCACTAACTAGGCAATGCCCAAGGCTTCATGTCATGGAAGAGGGCAGGGAACAGAGCTAACACCTCCAGAGCACCCCCAGACCGTGCACATTGTGTCAGCACCTCACATACAACACCACTTCACTGCAGCTCTGTGTGATACAGGACCTTTGTTTTATTGAACAAGAAAACTGAGTTTGAGATGTTTAGTGACTTGCCCATAGTCTTATTGTATGTTCCCTCGGCTTCAGCTGCATTGTGCCGATGGCCCCCTAATCAGTATTTCTGTCGCAGACCTTGCTCCTGAGCTCCAGGCCTCATGGAGACCCCACAGGCACTTCACATTCAGCATGTGCCAAATGACCCTCATTCATCTATGTGCACATGCACATTTTTTTCACATTTTAACACCTCTGAAATCAGGACGTAACTTAAAATCTGTGGCATCAGAGTATGTTTTCATCCTCAGTGGTACCTATTTTAAAAACAGTGCAGGCTGGGCACAGTGGTTCACGCCTGTATTCCCAGCACTTTGGGAGGCCAAGGTAAGAGGATCACTTGAGGCCAGGAGTTTGAGACCAGCCTGGGCAACAAAGTGACACCTCGTCTCCACAAAAAAAAGTTTTACAAATTAGCCAAGCATGGTGGCACATGCCTACACATCCCTGTACAGTGACTGTCACATCCTAGGTACTTGTATACTGCTAGTTCACACAAGCAGGAGGTGACAGAGTTAGAACTCACACCCAGGTCCCCCAGGGCCATGATCTGCTTCCCTCACTATGTTATGCTGCCTGCCAAGAGACTGTGGAAAATTGTGTCTAACTCCATTTTGGTCAATATTGTCAGAACTTTGATGAGCTGTCCCCTAATAGTCTGGAAATGAGGGGAATAAGGTTATCCTTCCTAACTGTAAAGTACATAATACATACATCATGACCCAAAGCAGCCACCCTTAAGTGGGTGACTCACAGGCCCAAAGACTTCACTGTCAATCTAAGTGAGGAGTGGGCTCAGAAGGCAGGAGAATAATGGCAGTTGCTCTTTCAAGTACTGCCCAAGGGAAAGAACACCTGGCCTGAGGAATCTGCCCGTAAGGCCCAGTGGCCTGTTCTGAAGGTGGACAAGCCATGTATTAAATCTTCGAGGTAGCTCCCCTCATTAGGACTCCATGGACTTCTGATCATAAAGTGGCCATCCTAGGGCTTGACTGTAGGGAGAGAAGGTGCCATCTGGAAGACTCTGATGTCTGCTCAGCAGTTATGTTTCTTGTCATAAAGCATTAAGCTGACTTCCAGGCTTTACACATAGTTTCTGTGAGCTCAGCTCAGTGAGTCCGCCCCTGAGAAACAAATCTGCACTTGGATTTGGGATCTGATGCAGTCTAGATGTGCTGCAAGGCAGAGGTCACACTCTGACTACAGTGGCCTCACCAGCCACCCCAACTTCCCCATGTGGACACCTCATTCTTGCATTATTCACACATTCCCTGCTTAGAACCACAAAGCCTTCATATCCATCTACAAACTAATTTCCAAAACAATTTTCTAATGATTTGTCCAAAAAATATTATCTGCTTCTCATATGCAGAAGAGAGTAATTCCTCCATTCTAGGGGAAATGAAAACTGTAATTCATGCAAAACATGGGGTCATCTCCCTTCACAGTCACGTGAAAGGAGAGTGTCCCAGAAACACTACAGAGGCCCCCATGGGGAATTATACTGAAAACTATAATTCATGCAAAACATAGTTCATGTTACACTGTGTTTCCAGTACATCACTGATCTAGATGGTGATGTCTGTTCTCTTCTGCAGTTGATGAGCTGGAAGTCATGCAGGCCATCAGGTGGAGGCAGCTATGAAGCTTAGTTCTTGAAATAGCAAACTCTGAGTTTAGGGTACATAAGAGAAAAAGATCTGCTTTTTCTTCAGGCCAAGAATTAATAATAATAGTGAATACTGAGGTGTACAATGTGCCAGGTACTCTTCTAAATACTTTACATGTGTCAACTCATCGAATTTTCACAGCCACATCATGAACCAGTACTATTATTTATCCCTGTCTTAGAGTCACAAGAAGGATATTGCCTCACACCAGGTCCACAGCAGGAATATCTTGTTCCAGGATTGACAACTGGGCAGCTGACCCCAAAGTCTATATTCTCACTCATTACACTGTAATTTTCATAGGAGTCTGGTGTAGCTATGACCCACTTTTGGTAATATGGTATTTGATCAATGCAAGGTATAAAATGGTAAATATCTTCCACAAGGAAGTCATTTTTTAGATTCAGTGGTTTTTTGTCGCTCAAATATATAATTCGACACCATAAAAATGTATCGACACTAGAAAATGTCCATATAAAATCTTATACATACCACTCAAAAATACTGTAATGCTGTTAATGTAAACTCAACTGTATTAATTTATATTATAAGTAATGACTGTTGTAGGCAAGAGGTGGGCTGGTAGAATGTACTGTGATCATCAGTGTTAGATAATATATCCACCGTGGGTTGAATGCCAAACAGCTCCAAGACAGGCTGTGATCTAAAGGGAGGGAAGGAGGAAGACGACACTTTCCATCTCTGTCCTTTCAATATTTCTTGTTAGCCATGCCCTGGAGTCATACACTACCCTGCCCTACCACCTGCGGAGCCCCTGCCCTTCAAATCCCATCACACGGCCTGCATACCAGGGCAGCAACCCAATCAGCGACATTTGGGCTATCCACGCACTGCGGATCGTGGCTAAGTATCTGAAGAGGTATGTCACCCCAAAGGGGATAGAAATAGAACAGGAGGCCCACATTCTGCCAGCACGTGAAACATGACATGCCTGAGCCTGAAATATCCTGAGCAGGTCTGTTCACCAGAAAAGCAGTCAGTGGATGCGCAGAAGCCCCAGAGACCAGCAGCCTCTGGAGGGACCCAAGGGACAGGCAGATGAAAACTGGGTCCTTCAGTCCCTAAAAGGCAAAGGCAGACAGGGGACAAACTAGGAGCCAAGCTAGGATGAAGGGTGGTGTCCTTTGAGATTTGGCTCCCCAGGGAGAAATGAGACCCACACTGGCAGATGTTGGCTATGCCCATCCAGGCCCTGTCCGAAGACACACAGAATCCATCCATTGAGTTAACTCAAATGAACTAAACTTAAGAAATAAATGTGGGCTGGGCACAATGGCTCACACCAGTAATCCCAGTACTTTGGGAGGCCGAGGCAGGAGGATGGCTTGAAGCCAGGAGTTCGAGGTTGCAGTTAGCTATGATTGCACCACTGCACTCCAGCCTGGGTGACAGAGCAAGACCCTGTCTCAATTTAAAAAAGGAAAGAAAAGAGTAGAGATTGCTGTCCCAGGAGATATAAAAGGCAGAAAATGTAAAAAGATTCCTAAGAGGTTGTGAAAGATTTATGAATACAAGTATATACATACATGTATAGCCATAGGCTACAGGAGAGCAAATAGCAATCAGGTTCTGAGACAGCAGAGATATACTTAGGATGAAAGCTGATACCTGAGATATTAGGACATACTCAAAGTCAGGCTCACTTTTGTATTTATACGTAATGGACGGAACGGCCACAGGTAGGCTAGGCCTAGACATGAGCACGGTGCTTCCTCCGGCCTTAAGCTAGAAGCTCCACTGACAAAGGAACCCTGGAATTGCATTTGTAGCAGAGCAGCAGGAAGGAACCCAGTACTATTTCAGGTTTGTGGGAGACTCCCAGGACAGCACAGCAGCACTTGACTAGGTCCAAGCAGACACGCATCATGGGGAGCCAGTTTATCTGACAGGGACAGAGGCTTGGCAGTGGTAGATAAGGAGAGATGGACAGAGGAAAGCTGAAAGTTCCATCACCTGCTACTTCGCCTTGTCATTGGGAGAATAAGGAACTAACATGGGGTTTCAGAAAGGAGGCAGGAACACCCAACCATTCCACATGAAAGGAACATTTCAAATGAAAGGGGGAAAAAAAAAGGCTGTGCTTTTTTATTTCGCCACAGGAACTCTTATGCAAGGCAAAATTGAAAAAAAGCCCACTTTCATGAAAAGTAGGTTTCCTTGACAGTCTTCAGCCTTCTTCCCTGGGGCAAGGTTTTAGCAGTGAGTGCAGGAAGGCTGTGCACAATCAGAAAGCGGCTTTTGAGAATTTACTTTTCCAAAGTGGCATTGGGGACACCCAGAGCAAGCTAAGGCTCATTCGACAATAACATCCACTTCCTCAATAATGTTGGCATAGAGGTGCAGCAACCACAGATATAAAGAGGCCCCCATTGGGTCCAATGGGAGGCAGTGTCTCAGAGAGAAAGAGCGCTGGCCGGCAGGTAGCCCCGGGCATCTGAGAATGTTTACATCCCTTCACAGGGCCGTCAACAGCACTGACAAATGAAGAAGAAGAATGAGTCTCAGGGCACCTTCCTGGAGTGGCCCTCGCCATCCAGGGACCAGCGCGTTGCCTCCGCCGGCGCTTTTACATCACATGAGCAGCTGACAGCATGTTTATTATGCCTTTGCTGAAACAGTTGATAAGAAAATATGTTTCTCTTCAGTTTTCATTTAGAAGACAAGGCGTCATTTGAATAACTTGCCCAATTTTTCTTCCTACCGAGTAGCATTTCTTTTTTCTTCCCCCATATCTTTCCCTAAGGCAGCTCCTTATTCTGTAGGAATTGCCAATGTTGATGTGTTATTGTTAGGTATTTATATCGTTCACAGGGCTGTCAGAAATCCCGATGATCTTGAAGCAAGGTCTCATATGCACTTGGCGAGTGCTTTTGCTGGCATCGGCTTTGGAAATGCTGGTGTTCATCTGTGGTGAGCAAGTCTGAGATTTCATTTCTTTACTCAAGCTATTGCTTTAAAAAATTTTTAATGTTTATAATTCAGGACAGGTGGTAAAATTTAAATATGCTGTAGAAGGAAGAAATTTAACTTTATGTTCCTAAATGTATTCTTTTTTTTCTTTTTTTCCTCTTTTCACCACCAGCTAAAGTAGAAACCTAAATGTATTCTTAAATTGAATGTGGTTCCTAAATGTATTCTTTTACGTTCCTAAATGTATTCTTTTTCTTTCTTTCTTTTTTCCACCACCAGCTAAAGTAGAAATCTAAATGTATTCTTAAATTGAATGCCGTTTACTGGGTTTTTTAATAACATATTTTTAAGGTATAATTCACATACTATACAATCCACCCATTTAAAATGTACAGAACATTAGTTTCTAATATATTCACAAAGTTATGCCACCACCATCAATTTTAGAGCATCTTATCACCCCAAAAAGAAATCCCATACCTCCTAGCTGTCATCCACCAATCCCCCCACCTTCCCCAATACTTAGCAACTACCAATTTACTTTCTTTTTCTTTTTCTTTTTTCATTTTTTTTTTGAGATGGAGTCTCACTCTGTTGTCCAGGCTGGAGTGCAATGGCGCAGTCTTGGCTTGCTGCAACCTCCACCTCCCAGGTTCAAGCAATTCTCCTGCCTCAGCCTCCTGATTAGCTGGGATTACAGATGTGCACCACCACACCCAGCTAATTTTTTTTATATTTCTTAAGTAGAGACGGGGTTTCACCATGTTGGCCTGGCTGGTCTCAAACTCCTGACCTTACTTATCCACCCGCCTCCATCCCCCAAAGTGCTGGGATTACACACATGAGCCACCGGGCCCAGCCTACTTTCTATCTCTGTAGACTTCCCCATTCTAGACATTTCATGTAAATGGAATCATAGAATATGTGGTCTTTTGTGTCTCGCTTTTTTCCTCTCTATGGACATAGGTTTTCCTTTCTCTTGTTACATATGTAGGAGCAGAATTGCTGGGTCATATGGTAATTCTGTGTTTAAATTTTAAGATACCGACAGACTGTTTTCCACGGCATCTGCACTGTTTTACATTCCCACCTGCAGTGGGTGAAGGTTCTGATTTCTCCACATACTCACCATGTGTTGTGGATTTTTTAAACTTAAATGTAGGATTTTTCCCCCAATCTCTCACAAAAGAAAGGGATCAGAATGCTTGTCAATAGTCCAGAATTAATCTCGTTGATTGAAACTTTATTGGTATGTCGCTTTAAATTTGAAAACCATTGAACTTTGAAAATTAAGAATAAGCCTTTGCTAGGGCGAGCGCAAGGAATGATCAGCCCCTGATGATCTACCACTGATGGGAGCATAAATTGGCAACACCTTTCCAAAAAGCAAGTGAGCAAAATGTACCCAGAGCCTGAAAAATATTTATGCCCCTGGGCCCACCAATTCACTTCTAGGAATCCAGCCTGAAGAAATACCCATGGCTGGGCGCGGTGGCTCACACCTCTAATCCCAACACTGGGAGGCCGAGTTGGACGGATCCCTTGAGCTGAGCCTAGGAGTTCAAGACCAGCCTGGACAACATGATGAAACCCCATCTCTACAAAAGAAAATACAAAACTTAGCCAAGTGTGGTAGTGCGTGCCTGTAGTCCCAGCTACTCAAACACCTGTAGTCTCAGCCACCCTGAGGCAGGAGGATCGCTTAAGCCAGGGAGGTCGAGGCAGCAGTGAGCCAGAATTGCACCACTCCAGCCCGGGCAACAGAGCGAGACCCTGTCTCAAAAACCCCAAATAAACAACAACAACAAAAAAAACTATAATATTTTCCTATTTGTTCATCAATAGTTCAAGAGGATATAAAAAATTTTTCACTGAGCGTGGTGGCTGGATCCTTCCTCACTTGAGCCCAGGAAGTCAAGGCTGCATTGAGCTATGATGACACCATTGCACTTTAGCCTGGGTGAGAGAGTGAGATACCGTCTCTAAAAAAAAAAAAAAAGAATTTTTCAGTAAAAACAAAAATCATGATGCCTTTTCTTGATGTCAACTAAATCTAAACAAATCCTTAAGGTAGAATTCAGGCAAGAGAAACCAGTCAAACCAGAAATGATTAACATAGCCTGTCAGGCTAGAATAATCATTTCTGACTGGACTCTGTGAGTATGTAACATTTGAAGGGATCTGTCAGTTACTGGCGGGACAGATCACTGGTGGGTCAAGCTTGCACGTCATCAAATACAGCACATCCTGACTCACAAAATTCCCCCGACATCATCTGGGAGCACACTGCCAAGGAACTGCCAGGGAAAAGCAGAAAACACATGCCCAGAGCTTATTACAGAAACTTCAAAGTGAATTCCCGAGTCTTTGAGATCGTAATGTTAACTAATGGGTTCAGGGAGCTACTTCTGGATCAATACTTTTTAATGTCATACAATTCTATGAGCATTTGAATTTAGGCATTTTCAGAAGTTTTGCTAATGAATGCACTATATGTCCTAGACATCATAATATATCCTTATATCCAAGAAAACAGAACATCTCACTTTTTCAGGTAATGGTACTGTCTAGAGACTGTGACAGGCATCTCCCTAAGAGTATCTTTCTATTGTTGACTTGAATTTTGGTAACTGTGTATGAACATAAGGATTTTCTTTCTTTTCTAGCCATGGAATGTCTTACCCAATTTCAGGTTTAGTGAAGACGTATAAAGCAAAGGATTACAATGTGGATCACCCACTCGTGGTAAAATCATAAGAATAAATTATTTAATTAAATATTGTAATCCTCCCAATTTCCATAAATATATCTGCCAATTCTCGCCTGCTTAGAGTAGGGGGTAAAGTAACTTAATATCTAGAATATGTAGGGAAGAACAGCTTTGTCATCTGCCAGTCACCGCATTTCATTTCTCCCCAGCCCCATGGCCTTTCTGTGGTGCTCACGTCCCCAGCGGTGTTCACTTTCACGGCCCAGATGTTTCCAGAGCGACACCTGGAGATGGCAGAAATACTGGGTATGAACCATTACGCAAAATTCTGTGACCGGCCAGGCACAGTGGCTCCCACCTATAATCCCAGCATTTTGGGAGGCTGAGTTGGGTGGATCACTTGAGCCCAGGAGTTTCAAGACCAGCCTGGGCAACATGGCAAAACCCCATCTCTACAAAAAAAAAAAAAAAAAAAAAAAATTAGCCGGATACGGTAGTGCAAGACTATAGTCCCAGCTACTTGGGAGGCTGAAGTGGGAGAATCACCTGAGCCCAGGAAGTTGAGGCTGCAGTGAGCTGTTATCATGCCACTGCACTCCAGCCTGGGAGACAGAGTGAGACTCTCTCTCTCTCTCAAAAAAAAAAAAAAAGAACCATAAAGGACAATACCAAAAAATAGTGCTTTGCGATAGCTTAATAATGAAATGTCAGGCTGGGCACAGTGGTTCATACCTGTAATCCTAACACTTTGGGAGGCTGAGGTGGGAGGATAGCTTAAGCCCAGACGTTTGAGACCAGCCTGGGCAACATAGTGAGACCCTGTTTCTTTAAAAACATTTTTAAAATATAAATACATGATTAAAAATGTCAGTGACTTGACCAAAGCCCTATCTAGCACTAAAATTCTGTCATTATTATGTTTCTGAGAGTATTGAGTCTGTTACGTTTGTAGTAACACTGTTTCCTGTTTTTGTCTCAAGGGAAAGTATAATTATTTTTATATTTTCAATGTTATAAATGACTTTTGCTATGTTCGATAATAAAATGAATCTATATCAGGAAGCAGGAATAAATTCCTAATTATAGAGAATCAAAACAACTGGAAACTTTTTTTACCAAAGCCTGCAAAGCTCCTGATCAATTAGAAACTTTATAAAAATATCCTGAAAGAGGAGTCTGTTTGCCATACTGTAGAATAAATAATGTCAATAATAAGATATCCACAGTACTTTTTGAATCTTACCAGAAATAAAATGATATTCAAGATAGCTTTAATGGTAGGTAAAATGTTGGTGTTTTGCTAATACAAGAACTCTTTTAAGTAGACTTGAATATTTTATTAACTTGCAAAACATCTTATTCTGCCACTTGTGTTTAGTTAGGGCAAGAAGGGAAAGGCTAAAAAGAAAACTTCATTATGCTCTCCTCGCCCAGCCGTTGGAGAGATTATTTCCAGGGAGGTAGAGAAGGACCGCAGACATCCTCCTGCAGGAGCTCCCGCTGAGTCCCAGGTGCTGTGCTGGGAATGTTAATGACACAAGCCCAGGGCAGAGAGGGGCCAGGGGCTCCATTTCCCAGAGGGTGCTGCGGGGAAACAGTGCAACTTTGCCAAGGATCTGTGCCCCTTTTCTCTTTTGGACTGGAGATGTTGTTCAGCCATATTTTGGGACTCAGCTGCCTTTGTAAATATTCAAACCATGTAAATAAGAAGAGAGAGCACAAATCATAGGCTACATTTATGATAAATGGGAAAATCTTAGAGAACTTAAAGTTAACACTCCAGGCAACTAGCAACACTACTGAAAAGGGAGTTCCTCTGTTAGACAAATTCCAGGCTGGAAGAACCCACTGACTCTTCCTTCTTGAATGGGAAGTTTTAATGTTATCTACACTTAGCTATCCCACACGATGAAATATTTTGATTCTCCATGTCGTCTTAGATTTCTTAGCTTTAGACTGATGTATTCTTTTTCCTACCATCTCTTTTTTTTCTGTAACACTTCATAGGAAAATGGAGAGGTTTCCATGGTGTGTTTTATGGCAGCATTCCCAGGAACATTAAAACTTCATAAACTTCGTACCATGTGTCACTGCTCCACCTAATCCATATTTTAGTTGCCGCTGGGTAATACAGACTGGTCTTGTCAGGCAAGGTTTACCTTTCAACCGGCTGCTCTCCCAGCCAGCCCTGTATCTGGTTCTATTCATACCTTTTCCTGGATTCCTAAGAGTTCTCACTGTCATGGAAGAGAAAGCTAAAAACCGATTTAATAATATGCTTCATTCAATATGGAAGTGAAAGCAGTCACAATCTCCTTTTGAACAATACAAGAGAAAGTAGACTTAGACTACTGCGGGAGGCATTTTGCATAGACTTCATATAATGCTACACTCTGTAGAGGGCCTTACTTCTTGGCAGTGAATGTGTTTGGCTAGAATACACGAGAATGCAGGGTGCTAAGGGTTGTGAAATCAGTTCCCTTCCTCTGGGAACTTTCTCTGTCACCCTGCCTGAGGGCAGAACCTCCTGCACGGCTCTTCCAGATTGCCATTTCCGTGATTATATGCATTATTTTTTAATTTTTATTTTACATATATATATTTTAACAGAGACAGGGTCTTACTGCTCAGGTTGGTCTTGACCTCCAGGACTCAAGTGATTCTCCTGCCTCAGCCTTCCAAAGTGCTGGGATTACAGAGATTCTCCTGCCTCGGCCTCCCAAAGTGCTGGGATTACAGAGATTCTCCTGCCTCAGCCTCCCAAAGTGCTGGGATTACAGAGATTCTCCTGCCTCAGCCTCCCAAAGTGCTGGGATTACAGATGTGAGCCACCAGGCCCGGCCTCTTAATGACTAATCATGTACAAATTCTGCCCTTACGAATCTTCTTTCATCAATACCATTATTATCTGCATACGAAACGCTGTTTTCTGAGAGCCTTCATGTTCTTGGTCCTGCCCAGCTGGTTCTATAATATTTATTTAGAGGAACCTCCCCTGCTCTTTGGCAACAGAATCTAAAATTAAAAGTTTTATAGCTATAGAGGACAAAAGTTTTCTTCCTTGTTCACACATAATCCGTTTTTGTTGTGCTTATTTTCTTTTTGGTGGTTAATTTTGGAGCTTTTGTACTTCTGTAAGCTTGTCTCACAGGGTGTTTGCAAAGGATTTGTCTTTTTCTAAGATGTTGCTGTGGGAAAAGACGTTGAAGACATCATACACCTCTAGATGTCAGCAAATTCCAAGCCTTGAGATTACATAAGCTGTGTGTTCTTCAAATATTCATTCCTCCATCCCAGCACCAGCCGACTTTCTTGCCTTGTTCTGCACCTCTCTTCTTGTCTTTGTTCCTCTTCTTTCTACCACACAAGGGGCGAGCATATAGGACTTGGCAGCCCCTCCAAAATGTCAGAGCTAAGTGAGCTCCCCCAGCCAACTTGGGCCCTCCTGGGGAGGCACATGATGGCCCCGTGCTGGGCGTTAAGGAGACCCCGTGGGTGTGCATGGTGTATTCACTGATCTTGTGACTGAACTCCACCCAGAGCCCGTTTCCTCCTCTCTCCCTACAGTCAGCACTTTATGTCTTCTAGGGGCTGACACTCGCACTGCCAGGATCCAAGATGCAGGGCTGGTGTTGGCAGACACGCTCCGGAAATTCTTATTCGATCTGGATGTTGATGACGGCCTAGCAGCCGTTGGTTACTCCAAAGCTGATATCCCCGCACTAGTGAAAGGAACCCTGCCCCAGGTAAGAGACCGGCACGCTCCTCACTCCCTGCGAAGGAGCCTAGCGCCTCCAGAAAGACATGCTCCGTTGGTGGCGGGCTAGCGGGGATGGAAACCAGGGCTCCCCAGTGGTTCTCGGGTCTCCTCCACAGCAGACAGCAGTTCTGTCCTTTCCCGGTGCAACAGGGCCAGGCCCTCGCCTTTCTGTTCATCCATACAGCTGTAGCTGAGGTGAGGCTTTTGTGAAAATTTTCATGAAGGGATGGATCCTTTATGATAATTCAAGGCAAAAACAACCAAACTGATCTTGAACTATGGCACAATTTCCCTTTTCCCCATTTCTGTTCTTTGAAGGGCTCCTATAAATAACTATGTGAAGCTGTTCCAGTAGGACCACCAATATTATTTTCCATTGTAAAAGAGTTCCAGGTCTCTACTATTTTGTGAAGAATAGGCATGGCCTTTCAATTAACACTATCACCAAATTGCTTTCGATGAATGTGGGAGATTGTATACTTGATACATATCTGTGTCACTATGGGTCTGATTTCATTTCTTAAATTTTTGTGAAGAATGTAAATGGAGCTTCATCCCTAATTCAGTAGAATCATACTAGGTGTAAAGTTTGCTCTTCCGAGGTTCTCATGAAGAGCTCTGATCCCTCAGTGGACCTCTCTTGAGCTAGCACATCAGATCCTAATAGGCCAAGGTCCTGCTCATTGCAATTCACAATAAAGAGAGAGCTCAGAGCATGAGTGCTTGGTTGGTGGACCACACCATAGTCACCAGGCCCAGAATACTCCTTTAGTCCTCCTGGCCAATATGGGAAAGGCAGAGGTCACCTCAGTGCTATGAGGGTATGAGGATAAGGATCTTCTGCCACAGGCTAAGGCATTCCCTGACCATGGAACAGAGTTAGCAGCTGAAACATCCACTCACACAGCAGCCTGCTTGCCACAAGTGCTGGTGCTTTTCCCTCACCCCACTCCAAGTAGGCAGGGCCTCAAACTAGCTTCTTCCTCCCCACTTCACTAGTGCTTAGAATGTTGACAGCCTCACCACTCACTTAAGATAATATTTGTATAGATTGTGTTCATAGACTCATGTGTCCACAGGAGCCAGGTAGAGAATAGCAGTGAACAATGTCATGTAAGGCCTTAGGGAGTGGTGGGGACTTTGGTAAGCCAGAAGGCACATGACCCATCTAACTGGGCGAGCAGCTCAGCTACAGTTTATCATCACCAAGCAGAAAATCAGGTCCCAGTGTTGGTAGAACTTCCAACTCTCAAGAAAAATCAGCAATCTTGATGTTTGTGTTGAATTCTCTCGTTTCCAATGCACAAATGAAACATAGTCCATGAACCACCAGTTTCCCTGATTTGGATTCAGGCTCAGTGAATTCAATTGCATCTACAAATAGAAATGAACAAGAAACAAAGGAGTCTCAAAGTATAGCAGAGACCCTGGGCTAACCCACAAACCCTTAATTCTAACCCATATATCCGGGGGACCAAATCACTAAAAAAATCAGACCCTCTAAGGCCCTCACAGTTATTTTATCCAAGCCTACCTGCCTGTAAGTTCTGTGAGGGCAGGAATCTGTCTGCTTGGCTCATCCATTTTCCATTGCACCTAGCACAAGCTAGTAAACATGTTAAATGAACACATACCTCCATTCCTCTCCTCCTAAGTCCTCTGTCTAGGTAAGCTTTAATGGCTGACTGAGGATAACTTTTTGAAAAGTTTCCTTAGACTGACTAGGACTCAACCAAAGACAGGGGAGCCATGAAAGCTCAGGGACAACCTAGACTGAGTGGTCATAGTGATTTTTTCCGGGGGGAGGGACAGGGCTAGAGTGCAGTGGCATAATCACAGCTCACCACAGCCTTGACCTCCCAGGCTCAAGTGATCCTCTGTCCTCAGCCTCCTGAGTAGCCAGCACTATAGGTGTATGCCACCATACCAGGCTAATTTTTTTACTTTTTTGTTCACAATAGGTCTCACTGTGTTACCAGGCTGGTCTCGAATTCCTGAGCTCAAGCAATCCTCCTGCCTTGGCTTCCCAAAGTCCTAGGATTATAGATATGAGGCACAGTGCCTGGCATTCACTGCAATTTTAATGTAGCTTCTGGCTTTATGGCATGGTCCCAGTGACACTGTCCACCCTGCAAGGGGCCCTCCAAAAGGTTCTATTTATTTAGCCCAGGAAAGTGTTCAGGAAAATGTGTGGGTCCACCTCTAAGAATGGTATCCATGATTTTCAGATGAAACTGTCTAATACCCTTGGCCATTTGATTGCTGGCCATCAGTACACACTGACAGGTGTTTACTGTTCTAATTCTACTGTGGTCAGACTGTCACTTTCTTTTGTTTGTTTTGTTTTTTGTTTTTGAGACAGAGTTTCGCTCCCATTGCCCAGGCTGGAGGGCAGTGGTGCAATCTTGGCTCACTGCAACCTCTGCCTGCCAGGTTCAAGTGATTCTCCTGCCTCAGCCTCCCGGGTAGCTGGTATTACAGGCACACACCACCATGCCCAGCTAATTTTTGTATTTTTAGTAGAGACGGGGTTTCACCATGTTGGCCAGGCTGGTCTCAAACTCCGGACCTCAGGTGATCCGCCCACCTCAGCCTCCCAAAGTGCTGGGATTACAGGCGTGAGCCACCGCAACCAGCCCAGACTGTCACTTTCAAAAGCTATTCCACATAGCAGCAAATCCAGCCTAACAGTTGAGACCACTAAAATAGCACTAAATTAACACTAAAATAGCAAGTTAATTAGATATCATTCTGAATGCCTCAGTGCACATGTGATACTGGGAAATCACAGATAGCAAAACCTTAATTGGACAAAACCAATTTCTTAGTTTTACAAAAATGGGAGGTAAATGGAATCTTTTGGATATAAGTTCTGTCTTAAAGTGGGAAGCCAGATTTTCCTCAAGCTGTATTCATAAAGCACCCCAAGGCATCTGCTGCCTTTTTTCCTCTGATCATGTTTTCATGATTCAGAGAAATATAGTTAATTTTAATTATCTAGCCCTAGGTTCATTTGGAGTCTACGTGATTGAGATATGTGTATATTCACAGATTGATAGGACTTTGGTAGGAATCTTAGAAATAAGCTTGTCCATTTTGCAGATGAATAACTACTATGGAATTTTGTTTGTTTGTTTGATGGCAGTGACTGTTTTAGAGGAATGCTGTGGCCACTTCAGAGTTTTACACATGCAATAGACTAATCTTCACTTATTAATATCTCCAGGATTTAAGGTAGTGAGAAGAATATACTGGCTCCTCCAAGGAACGTCACCAGAAAGGTTATTCAATGTAGTTGACATTTGATGAAGGTTCTTTTCTGTTCAGCAGTGAAGGATTGGTTTTCTCTGGAAGGAACAACCAGGCCAGTATTCTTGACCAACACAGCCCATACTGGTGGCAGCTAATAGCAGCCCTGTGTACAGAGGCTTTCAACTGCCATAGCCAGGCTACAAGGGGAGCAGGCAAGAATATATTAATCTTCCAAGCTGGATTTCTGAAACCCTGGAAAGAAACATTTACATTTCAAATCAAAACATTTCATTACTGAGGAGTGCTGTCTACCCAAATGAGCACTTCCACTCCCTGGTAGACAGGCCAGCTGAAATGTTGTTATTTCATGAATGTGCTAAAAGTAGATGTCTGAATTTATTTCGTTCCCATGTTAATGAGTTGTCCTTCAGTCTTACATGCCTATAAATAATAGCACATCATTGCTTAACCTACCTTAATTCTGAGAGAGTTTAGCTTTTATGTGGCAGAGCTGATAAGTATAGGGACATATCACAAACTTTATGTCCTTGTCCTGTTTAACCAATCACTGGGGGCCAGAAACGTGAAACAGAAACTCAGCTCAGGCTTGGCTTCAAGTACTTCTAAGAGTCCTGCACTGCTCCACCAAAGATAAACAGGACCATGTCAAGGGCCTTTGAGGTCATCAGATAAGACTCTCTCCCATTATGAACAAAGTAACTTGCCATCATCTGCAGTTACAGCAAACACTGAACTTCAGTTCTTGACCCTGCACAAACACATACATAATGAGACCCTCTGCCTTGCTACGGATTTCCAAAATTCCTTAGGGTCTCTTATAAATCTGCTGGGATGTGAAACTTTGTCTTTGCCTCACCCATACTCATAGGCATTGTCCCCCACCCCTCTCTCATCTATCCCTCTATCCTTTCTTCCTTCTTTAACTTATCTTTTAAATTGTGATAAAATATGTATAACATAAAATTTACCATTTTAACCATTTTTAAGTGTACAAGGCCATGCCATTAAGTACATGCACAATGTTGTGCAACCATCACCACTATCCATTTTCAGAACTTTTTTTTTAATCATGCCAAACAAGTGGTATGTCCATTAAACACGAATTCCCCGTTCTCCCCTTCTTGTAGCCCCTGGGAACCTCTGTCCTACTTTCTGTCTCTATGAATTTGTCTATCCTAGGTACCTCATGTAAGTGAAATCATACAATATTTGTCCTTTTGTGACTGGCTTATTTCACCCAGCACAGTGCCTTTAGTGTTCATCCACGTTGTAGCATGTGTCAGAATTTTATTCCTTTTCTATGGCTGAATAATATTCCATTGTATGGATATACTACGTTTTGGTTATGCATTTACCTACTGATAGACACTTGGGTTGTTTCCACCTTTTGACTATTATGAATAATGCTGCTATGAATATTGGTGTACAAGTATCTATTTGAGTCCCTGCTTTCAATTCTTTGGGGTATATACCTAGGAGTAGGATTGTTGTATCATATAGTAACTCTATGTTTAACTTTCTGAGGAACTACTAAACTGTTTTCTACAGTGGCTGCACCATTTTACATTGCCATTAACAGTGCACCAGGGCTTCAGTTTCTTCACATCCTCAACAACACTTGTTATTTTTCTTTTGTGTGTGTGTGTAATAGCCATTCTAATGGTGTGAAGTGGTATCTCATTGTTTTGATTTGCATTTCCCAAATGACTAAGGATGGTGAGCATCTTTTCATGTGCTTATTGGCTATTTATATATATTCTTTGGAGAAATAACTAATCAAGTCCTATGCCCATTTTTGAATTGAGCTGTTTAAGGTTTTTTGTTGGTGAGTTGAGAGAATTTTTTTTTTTTTTTTTTTTTTTTTGAGACGGATTCTTGCTCTGTCATCAGGCTGGAGTGCAGTGGTGCAATCTTGGCTCATTGCAACCTCCGCCTCCTGGGTTCAAGCAGTTCTCCTGCCTTAGCCTCCTGAGTAGCTGGGACTACAGGCACGTACCACCACACCCGGCTAATTTTTGTATTTTTAGTAGAGAAGGGGTTTCACCGTGTTGGCCAGGATGGTCTCCATCTCTTGACCTCGTGATCCACCCGCCTCGGCCTCCCAAAGTGCTGGGATTACAGGTGTGAGCCACTGTGCCCAACCAGAATAATTTTTATATCCTGAATATTAATCCCTTATCAGATATATGATTTGCAATTTTTTTTAATTTTGGTGTCTTTTCACTCTCTTGACAGTGTCCTTTGATGCACAAAAGTTTTAAATTTTTATTCAGCCTAGTTTATCTGTTTTTTTTTTCTTTTTTCTTGTGTTTTTTCTTTTTTTTTTTTTTTTTTAGAGACAGAGTCTTGCTCTGTTGGCCAGGCTGGAGTGCAGTGGCGCAATCTCGGCTCACTGCAACCTCCGCCTCCCAGGCTCAAGCAATTCTCCTGCCTCAGCCTCCTGAGTAGGTGGGATTACAGCTGCCCACCACCACACCCAGCTGATTTTTTTTTTGTTTTTGTATTTTTAGTAGAGATGGGGTTTCACCATGTTGGCCAGGCTTGTCTCGAACTCCTGACCTCAAGTGATCCGCCTGCCTCGGCCTCCCAAAGTGCTGGGACCACCGCACTGGACTCCCTGTGCTTCTGGTGTTACATCCAAGAAATCATTGCCAAATCCAATATCATGAAGAATTTTCCCTAATTATTCTAAGAGATTTAGGGTTCTAGCTCTTACATTTAGATTTTTGATGCATTTTGAGTGAATTTTTTAATACATCCATCCTTCTTTTCATTCCTTTTACCAGACAAATACTGACTGAGTCCCTACTGTATACCATGCATTGTATGGTATACTAAAAGAAGGAAAATAAAGTCCCTTTTCTCCTTTATGAAGCTTACCTTCTAGTGAGGAGAGACAGTGAACATCTATAAATAAGATATAAATGAAATTATTTCAGATAATGACCAGTATATGAAGGAAAACCTGCATAATGAGATAGAGAGTGATCTCACGGGGAAAGTGTGGAGAGATCTCCAGCCAGGGTGTTGGGAAGGTGCATGATGATAGGGCAATGTTTTCCAGACAGAGGGTAAGGGCCCTGAGGCAGGGTCAAGGTTAGCATGTTCAAGGAACTTAAAAGGGATGGTGGGACTAAGTGAGGTGTTAGAGCTGGGGCAAGAAACAGAGCCAGATCAGGGTGGCCTTAGAGGCCATGGTTTTGTTGCAATTGCCACGGGAATTTATCTGCGAGCATTAAACGCAGGAATGGTAAGATTCAGTTTATACTGGAAAAAAATCACTTTGGCTGCTGTGGGGAGAATGACCTCTGGGGGGCAAGAATGGAGCAAAAGTGGAAACAGACCTTTCAGGAAGCTTCTCAAGCTGGACAGGCGAGTGATAGCAGTGCCCTGGATTCCGGTTGTGGTACCACAGGAGGTGAGAAGCGCTCTTACTGGGGCTTCATTTTGGAAGTAGGACTGACACTCTTGCTGATGAGTTGAACTTGCAGAGCAAGGGAAAGGGGAATCAAGTCTCGCCTGGGTTTTGCCTGAGCTACTGGGTGTCATTTCTGAGATGAGAAAATGGGAGGAGCGGTGGGGTGGGAGAGTCAGAGTTCTATCTTGTATATGTGAACTTTGAGACGCCAGTGTCTCCCTCCCCACCATCTTCACTAATTCAGCAGATAACTGTTGAGCGTCTACTTACTATGTCAAGCCCTCCGGTAGGCGCAGGGCAGAGAGCAGTGCACACAGCTGAGCCCCTGGCCTCACAAGCTTCCCTTCCACTAGCTACACTCCCAAACACATGCCAGTAATAGAAAACATGCCCAGAGACCCATGAAAATGGAACCTCAAAATGGACATTCCTCAGTTTCATGCAGGCGCCAGGGGAGTCATCGCTGTAGCTTTTAGCCCCTGTCCCCGAGAAGCTACTGACCAGAGTATAAATAGAAGTAGGATGTGCTGGATGTCTTTGCTGAATTGACTCAATAATCATTGGAGAAATTAACAAATCACTGGATTTGCTTGGGAACGTAGAGATAAAACCTTAGTTAATAGAAAAAAAAAGGAGTCACTTGTTGCACATAGCATGAAAGTTAATGTTCTACTGAAGTCCTTTTGAATATGCCTTAAGTCCAAGTTGCAAAATACATAGTCTTAGACGTCGGGGATGACCCAGTTCTCTCTCAGAGCTCTGTGCGTACAGAGAACCTGGCAGAGGTTGTTGACTGACCTAGTTTTGTCATGATAGGGGTGTTTTCCCCAAGGTTGGTTTGGGCAGAAGGCTGTTGCCAGGGCATAAGGCAAGGGGCAGTGGCTTTCGAAAGCTCTGTGGGGAAAGAGGTATGATGTGATAAACCTCTGAGTTGGGGATCAACTCATATGACGTATAAAAGAAATACCGTTTTTAAAGATATGGCATTTATCAAGGCATTGATTCTTATGACCAAGTTAATTTCCATAACTTTGTAGCTTTTACAAACTGCCTTTTCAAAGCCCTGGGTAACTTCTTTCATTTACTGTTTCAGGAAAGGGTCACCAAGCTTGCACCCCGTCCCCAGTCAGAAGAGGATCTGGCTGCTCTGTTTGAAGCTTCAATGAAACTGTATTAATTGTCATTTTAACTGAAAGAATTACCGCTGGCCATTGTAGTGCTGAGAGCAAGAGCTGATCTAGCTAGGGCTTTGTCTTTTCATCTTTGTGCATAACTTACCTGTTAGCAGTATAGGTGGGATATACATTTATCTTGCAGGAAATTCCCCAAAGCTCAGAGTCCAGTTCCTTCCATAAAACAGGCTGGACAAATGACCACTATGTTAGACCCCCCAGGCTCGACTTCAGGGGTCAGTGTTCCTGTCCCAAACCCCACACAGAATACTCTGCCTCTGCTTCATGTAGCAAATGAGCAAAAACTCAGTATCTATCGAAAGTGTAAATTGTATTTCCTATGCCTAGTAATTCACTGCATGTCTAAAAATTTATCTGATAGAAACACTAGCACCAGTACATACAGAAGCATGGCAAGGATGTTTCTGGCAGCACTTTTCTAATAATAAAAGATTTGAAACAACCTTAAGTATTCATTATTGGTATATAGATCATTTATAGTATACTAGACAGTGGAATACTATGGTACTTTAATAAAGATGAAGTAAATCTCTTGGAAATGTGTCCATAATATACTGGGAAGTTGGCAGAAAGCAAGCTACCAAATAATTATATATTAGTATGATCTGATTTTACTTTTTCAATTATACATAAATATATATCTACATATACATACAAAAGAAAGATACACAACAACGATAGACTGGATTAAGAAAATGTGGCACATATACACCATGGAATACTATGCAGCCATAAGAAATGATGAGTTCATGTCCTTTGTAGGGACATGGATGAAACTGGAAAACATCATTCTCAGTAAACTATCGCAAGGACAAAAAACCAAACACCGCATGTTCTCACTCATAAGTGGGAATTGAACAATGAGAACACATGGACACAGGAAGGGGAACATCACACTCCAGGGACTGTTGCGGGGTGGGGGGAGGGGGGAGGGACAGCATTAGGAGATATACCTAATGCTAAAGGACGAGTTAATGGGTGCAGCAAAACAACATGGCACATATGTAACAAACCTGCACATTGTGCACATGTACCCTAAAACCTAAAGTATAATAATAAAAAATAAAATAAAATAAAAACCATTCAAATACCATGAAAAAAAACATCAAAATTTAAAAGTTATTACTGGAGAAATGGAATTTGGGGTGTGGAGAACTAAGAGAAAATGTTTACTTTATTTTATTTATTTATTCATTTATTTTTATTTATTTTTTTGAAATGGAGTCTCGCTCTGTCTCCCAGGCTGGAGTGCAGTGGTACGTTCTCAGCTCACTGCAACCTCCACCTCCTGGGTTCAAGTGATTCTCCTGCCTCAGCTTCCTGAGTAGCTATTTATTTATTTTTTGAGACAGAGTCCCACTCTGTTGCCCAGGCTGGAGTGCAGTGGTAGAAACATGACTCGCTGCAGCCTCCGCTTCCAGGGCTCAGGTGATCCTTCCACCTCAACCTGCTGAGTAGCTGGGACTACAGGCATGCACCACCATGCCTGGCTAATTTATTTATTTATTTTTGTATTTTTTGTAGACACAGGGTGTCGCCATGTTGCCCAGGCTGGTCTCAAACTCCTGAGCTCCAGTGATCCTCTCGCCTTGGCCTGCCAAAGTCCTGGGATTACAGGCATGAGCCACCACTTCCAGCCTCATTTTTTATTTTATAAACTTCTGTATTGTTTGGATTTGTTACAACAAGCATGTATTACTTTTCTAACTTTTACAAAAGGGAAGGGAAAGGAAAGAAAAATGTCATTTTAATGTTTTAGGTCAGATTCATTTTATTTTATAAAAATACTAGTAACATATTTAAAAGGTAAAAACAAATCCACAAGGGTAAAATATTAGAGACCAATCCTCTGGTGAATAAGTTGTTTTTTGTTTGTTTGTTTTGTTTGTTTGTTTGTTTTGTTTGTTTGTTTTTTAAAAAACAACAAAAACAGAAAGCAAAAACAGTAACATCCTACATGGTTATTCCCTCTGGAAAAATGTTTCTGGTGTTCTGAATACATTAATTCGAAAGGAAGCAGTTTTGTAGGTTACAGATTACAGCATGCAAGTAGAATCTGACTAGTGTGATACTCTTCCTCCCTTTTATTCCCAGGCTACAGAAACCTGGACAGCTCATTTTTCCTTTCAAAAGTTAACCCACTGACATTTTCTTGCCCAAGCTTTCGCAGTATAGATCTCAGAGTACTTGCAGATTTACTCACATTTTAAATTGAATTAAAATTTTAATCTTATAAATGAGTAATATAATTACTTCCGGATTTTTTTCAAACAGATGAGAAAAGCATTACTGTGTCATTCAACTTGTCTAGGCCACTTGATCTCCATAGTCTTTATTTTGTTGAGATTTTAAAATCATGTTTATTGGGGGTTTTCTCTAACTACAAACATAAAATATATTCAGTACCAAAAACTGTTAATACAAAGATAAACACAAAAGAAAATCATTGTTCATACTGCACCATCCAAAAGATAGCTATGTAAAAATTTTGTATATGTTATCCCAGTAATTTTGTATGCATAAATATATGTTGTATAACTAGCTATATATGTGTACATTTTTTACTTAGAAATGGTATTACTAAGGTGTAATTTTAATTTCTACAGAACATTCTAATTTTTTTATACCAAGTGCCCCAAACGTAGGCTTAAGATGGTGCCAATAGAATTTCAGCTACACCTTGCAGATCATAGCTAGCTAAAATTTCTTCCAGCTCTTCAGGAGAATCCTGGAGATGAGGGCAGAAGCTGGGCATGAACGAGGCAGAGAACAGCTAAACTCTGCCAATCTGAGATCCTCCAGGAAACTTTAGTAAAAGTTGTTAATAAGAGTCTCAAAATATGTTTAGCATGGCAAAAACTTATATGTATACACATACACATATATTTTTCCCTCACCACCCCCACCTCAGAAGCAGTCTAGGTAAGTTTGAGAACACATAATATATTATGCAATGTGATATGGCATTATTAGAAGAGCATTAGGCTAGGGCTCAAGGGCCCTGGATTTTGTTTCAGTTTTGTCTGAGTCTTAGTTCATTCAACTAAGGCCTCTTCCAGCTTGAAAATGCTATAAGGCCGGGCACAGTGGAGGCTGAGGCAGGAGGATTGCTTGAGTCCAGGAGTTTTGAGACCAGCCTGGGCAACACGGCATGGTGAAACACCATCTCTACAAAAAATACAAAAATTAGCTGGGTGTGGTGGTGCACACCTGTAGTCCTAGCTACTCAGGAGGCTGAGGCATGAGAATCACTTGAACCTGGAAGGTGGAGGTTGCAGTGAGCTGAGACCACATCACTGCACTCTATCCTAGGCAACAGAGCAAAACTCTGTCTCAAAAAAAAAAAAAAAAGAAAGAAAGAAAATGCTATGACTAGGTTTTATGTATTACCTAGTCCTTAATGTGAGATTTCTGAATTGGGAAAAGTTGATGTAAAATAATTTGAGATACAAATATGCATTCTCCCCCCCATCTCTCAAATGTTCAATGCCTTTGCTAACAGTAGCCAGACGTCTGAATGTGACTCACCAGGAGGAGTGTTTGGTATTCATATTGATGATGCCTCTGTAGAGGAAGAATTTAAAGGTCAAGCATGAAGAAACAGATTTAGGAAGCCTTGGTGTTTTTATCTTGATACCCATCATTCTGGCCCTTACAATCAGAGAATATGGGAAAGGTGAGTTTTGTGACTCACTAGCTATTAAAAGAGGATAAGCTAGATTAGGCCCATTTCTGTAAATCAAACACTTTCATGTTTCAGAGACAATAATTAAGTGTATTTTTGTAATTCTGTACCCTATTTTTCTATAGATGTCCTTTAAGAAAAATTCTGAAGAGTCACAGCTCCGTTTATATGGATTAAAATACTTACCAAGGCAAGGACATTTAATAGAATGGTATTCGAGAGTTTGGAAAATACTATGTTCATAAAACTATCATAAAACTATCACAATATGGTGGCATTTTCACTTAAAATACATGCATATCCCTAATTTTTTTTTTTGATACAGAATACTGGTTTGTTCCAAATAGGTCATGTTTCTATTTATTGTTGAGTGCCACAATAAATAGCTGGCTCGTTTTGCACTCCTGTCCCTCTCTACGGCATTGTTCGAGTAGCTGTGGACACAGCTGTGGGGTGTTTTCAAGTGGTCAGGGAAGTAAGTCTGCTCTTGTAAAACACAGACAAGTACAGTATCAAAATAGCGCAAACGAGCAAAAATTGCTTTCCTGGCCTTTTAACCCTGAGAAAGATTAATGGTTGTTTGGATTAGAAACTGTACCCTAATGAGGGGGCTGTTGCCTCCGGGGAGTAGGTATGAGAAAGGGGACTGCTCACCTCCAGGTCATCGTTGCACAGGCCGCGAGTCTCCAACGACCCGCAACACCACGCCAGACAGCTGCCTGAGCTCTGCCAGTAAGTGCCTGGTCCTCCGGGAGCTGTTGAGGGGACCAAGCCATCACCATCACAATGGCCTGGGGGAGGCAGTCTCCAGGGCCAAGCGCACTTTGAATGGACAGAAATTGGTTCTTAAAGCCCTAGGTTGAATTACTGGCAGCTGGGGGTGGGAGGGTCTAGTTTCTTGTGCTATTATTCCACTGTTTTTCCAGCCACTCCAATCACTCTCAGAATAAATGCAATCGCCTAACAAATTGCAATAACTGTTTTGAGATTTCATCACCTGTGAAATGCCTCATGAAGCTATGCGCACAACAGCTAACTTCAAAATAACCCCCCTTCATTTTTTCTGGCTTTAAGTTTTTGTCTTTTTCAGTTGGGTGCTTTAAATTGGTTTTCCAATTTATAAAATTGGAAACTGATTAAAATAATCATGAGAGAAAAGGAAGAAAAAAACAACTAATCATCCTATTACCCAAACACAGCTGTTAACATTTGATTTATTTCCTTTCCGTCTTTTCCATTTGGGTGGTGTAATCTTCAGCTCTTTTCTCTTAACACATGACATTTTAAGGGTTTTCCATGTTGTTGCATAATCTTCATAATCATATGCAAATGTATGCAATCGTTTATTAAATAAGGATTTAATAATTTATTCTTACTATAGGTCATCAAATTGCTTCCAAATTTTTATTCCTACCAATAACTTAGCAATGAATAGATGAATAATGTTTATATGGCATCTTTCACATTTTAAATTAATTTCTTAGGTTAGGTTCCCCTAAAGTCAATTTTAACATTACAATACAGATTTTTTTTCCTTTTTCTTTTTCTTTTTTTAAGAGATAAGGTCTCATTCTATCACCGACAATGAAGTGCAGTACGTGATCATAGCTCACTGTAACCTCAAACTCATGGGCTCAAGAGATTCTCCTGCACCTCAGCCTCCCCAGCAGCTGGGAGTATATGCAAGCACCATCACACCTGACTAATTTTTAAAATTTTTTTGTAGAGGTGGGGTCTGGCTATGTTGCCCAAGCTGATCTCAAACTCCTGGCCTCAAGTGATCCTCCCACCTTGGCCTCCCAAAGTGCTGAAATTACAGGCGTGAGTCACCACACCTGGCCTGATGTAGACATTTTTATGACTCTAGGTTCACAGTGTCAAATTACATATAACTCAGAATTGCCTTAAATGTTGCTTCCCCTCTCATTAATCTTCTCTTCAAAATAAATGCTAGTGCAAAGCAACAAGAAATGAAACAAAGTTCATTTGCAAGTATGGACCAGACAAGACTATTTGTGCCAACCTGCAAGTCAATGGTGTTTTATTTATGTCAGTACAGCTTAACAGTTCACAGGGATTAAAATTTTCAAATAAACTTAGGAAAATTTGGTGTTATATCTTTGCCTCTTAAGTGAAACTTTAAGACCCCAAATCTCTTTTTTACTCACTTTTTTTTCTTCTAGAGCCCTCTATGGGCCCCTAAGCCTATAGGTCTGTGTTATTACTTTCACGGTTTTCAGTTTTGCTGGCCAAGAAAAAAGACCCAAAGGAGTAACATTATTTTCTACAAGGGTGTTCTAAAACCACTCAGGCCTGTGAGTCAAATGATTTGCTGCACTGCAAGGCAGGTGAGTGAGACCAAGGAACTACACCCACCTAGATCCCTTCCAAGGGTCTAAGTTGCTTCTCTAATCAGAAACCTCTCAAACCTTTGCGACTGTGCACATAGGTCCTATGATGGCTTTGGCAACATTTACCTGGGACCAGGGTGAACTTCATACCATGTATTGCATATGAGAAAAGAAAAGAATGTTTGTCAAACAAAGCACTATATTTTATTTTATTTTAGTGTTGCTGGTAGGTGTGTAGTGAGCTCTCAGTCTGTGTATGTGTGTGTGTGTGTGTGTGTGTGTGTGTGTGTGTGTGTGGTTTTTTTTTTCGGAGAGGGTTTCACTCTGTCTCCCAGGCTGGAGTGCAATGACGCGATCTTGGCTCACCACAATCTCTGTCTCCCGGGTTCAAGTGATTCTCCTGCCTCAGCCTCCCCAGTAGCTGAAATTACAGGCGTGTTGCCTCTATGCCCAGTTAATTTTTGCATTTTTAGTAGAGACAGAGTTTCACCATGCTGGCCAGGCTGGTCGCAAACTCCTGGCCTCAAGGCATCCCCCCACCTCAGCCCGTGAAAGTGCCGGGATTACAGGCAGGAGCCACTGCGCTCAGCCTCACTGTGGTTTTAATTTGTATTTCTCTAATGGCATGTGATGCTGAATATCTTTTCACATGCTGATTTGCTATCTGTATCTCCTTTTTGTTGAAATGTCTGTTCATGTCTTTTGCCCATCTTCTAATTGGATTGTTTTGTTTTGTTTTTTACTGTCGAATTTTGATGATGCTTTATATATTCTAAATACAAGTTTTTTTCTTAGACATGTGGTTTGTGAATCTTTTCTCCCAGTCTGTGGCTTGTCTTTTTATTCTCTTATAGGGTCTTTCACAGACGAAAAGTTCTTAATTTGATGAAGTTCAGTTTATCACCTTTTCCTTTTTATTCATCATGCTTTTGATGTCAAGTCAAAGAACTCTGCCTACCCATAAATCTCTAAGGTTTTCTCCTAAGTGTTTTCCTAAAAACTTTAGTTTCACATGTAAGTCTGTGATCTACTTTGAGTTAATTTTTGTATAAGGTGTGAGACTTAGGGGTGTGTGTGTGTGTATGCATGCACACATGAGCACACCTAGGCTATCTCTAGTATCATGTGTTCGTTTGTTGAAAAGATACTCTTTCCTCCATTAAATTGTTTTTATACCTTTGTCAAAAATCCGTTGGGCATATTTGTGTGGGTCTGCTTCTAGGTTCCCTGTTTTGTTCCAGTGCTCCATGTGTCTGTCTCCACCAATACCACCCTGTTTTGATTACTACAGCTAGATAGTAACCCTTGACATTGGTAGAGTGATTCCTCTCCTTTACCCTTCTTTTTCTTTTTTTCTTTTCTTTTTTTTTTTTTTTTGAGATGGAGTTTCACTCTCGTTGCCCAGGCTGGAGTGCAATGGCGTGATCTTGGCTCATTGCAACCTCCACCTCCCGAGTTCAAGTGATTCTCCTGCCTCAGCCTCCTAGGTAGCCTGGCCTATCCTTCTTTTTCAAAACTGTTGTGGCTGTTCTAGTCCTGCACATTTCAATATAAATTTTAGGATAACCTTATCTATGTTGACAAAATATTCTTGCTGAGACTTTATAGGAACTGCACTAATCCTATTGATAATTTGGTGAGAGCTGACATTTTTAGTATGTTGATTCTTCCAGTCTACAAATCCAGTATATCTCTGCATTTATTTAGGTCTTCTTTGATTTAATTAATCAATATTTAAAAATTTTCAGGACACAGATCCTCTACACCTTCTGTTACATTTCTACCTAAGTATTTCATTTTCTTTGGAGCAATTGTAAATGGTATTGTGCTTTGAATTTTGGTTTTCACATGTTCATTGTTAGTATACAGAAATGTGATTGATTTTTATATGTTGATCTTGTATCCTGCAAACTTGTTGCACTACTTATTAATCCTAGAAGTTTCATTGTGGATTTCTTATGATTTTCTATAATTATCCACCTGTGAATAGGGACAGTTTTATTTCTTTGTATCTAATAAGTATGCCTTTTATTTCCTGCCCTGGCATACTATTCCACTACTGTGTTGAATAAGAGTGGTGAGAGCAGATATCCTTGTCCTGTCCCCTATCCTAGGGGGAAAACATTCAAACTTTCACACTGAGTATGATGTTAGCTATAGGTCTTTTATAGATTCTCTTTATCAAGTTAAGGAATTTGTGTCATCTTTTAAAGGTGTTATAGTAGCATGGTAGCTTTTCTTACTCTCTGATATTTATGCTTAGATAATTTACTGGATTTAGGTTATTTTTGTAATCAAGAAACAGAGCAATCTTTTCCATTTTCATTATAATTCTGTTAGGTACCTGTGCAGGTATTTCTGTTTGACAGATAAACTTTTTAAAAACAGAGACTCCAAGAGGTAAAATATCTTGCCCAAATTTATATACAAAGGAGCATTGTCAGACTAGGTCCTAGGGCATCAGTTCAATTACATTTATTGTAAACCTAATACTCATAATATGATTGAACCCCTATGTGCCAGACACTATAGCTGCTTTACATGTTTGTGTTATTTAATGCTCAAAACATAGCTATGCTGTTACCATAGAGATTTGCTCAGTCCCTGTTATGGACTGCATGTTTGTGTCCTCCCAAAATTCATGAGTTGAAGCCCTAAACCCTAATCCGATGGTATAATATTATGATGGGGCAGATGTTACTATTATCTTTGTTTTAAAAATGATTATACCAAACCTTAGAGTGGCTGTATAACTTGACCACAGTCACACTACTAACAAGTGGTAGCAAGTGATTTGGACCTAGACATAGATCTTGCTCTTGACAACCACCTAGTGTCAACTCCTGTACCAGGTTCTGCAGCTACAAAGATGAATAAGACTCAGTCCCATCCCTTAAGGAGCACACAATCCATCAGGGGAAACAATCATATTCATAGCTTGATTCCTGAAGCAGCAGCAACCCCAGGTGGTTAGATGCCTTACCAATATTAGAGGCACTCAGTAATATTTGTTGACTGAATGGCTAAGTGGAATGGCTGGCTTCTTGGACAGATCTAATGTTTGTCATACCTTATGTAAAAGATAATTCTTTCTAGCAGAAGGTAGAAAGAGTTCCTTAAACCCAATCATCCACCTGCCTCCCGTTATCCTGATCAGTTTGCACAACTGTGCCAGGCAATAATGACTAAAAACTCTTAAATATAAAGAAAGAGACTGCCATATCATGGAATATCAAAAGAGAAAAGATGGCATAAACTGGTCATCCAGAAAGAACAGCAAACTGTTCACTCACAGCTCCATGAGACAGTCAAGTTCAGCTACAGCTGCTGCCCAGGGTAGCTGTGATCTCAATGTTCCCAAAACTCCCACCATCTCACAAGACCTCCAACATCAAGCTCACCTCCCCTTCTTTCCACAGGACAGAGACTCCAGGAGATGTTGTGGAGGGATGCTCTCCCCTCCCACTTATGACCTTCTTCTTTCCTGGCTCCTCATAGGCCTCCATTTACTCCTCTTCCTGTTTTTCCATTCTGCCATGCTATTACCACTGGGATTTACTCAGTCCCTGCTATGAACTGCATGTCTGCGTTGTCCAAAAAATCATATGTTGAAGCCCCAACCCTTAATGTGATGGTATTAGGAAGTGGGGCCTTTGGGGGGTGATTAGTTTTAGATGAGGTTATGAAGGTGGGGCCCCCGTGGTGGGATTAGTGCCCTTACAATGGAGATAAGGGACCAGAGCACTCTGTCTCTACCACATGAACACACAGTAACAAGTTGGCTGCCTGCCAACAGGGAAGAGAGCCTTCGCCAGGAACTGAATCATCTGGGAGCTTGGTTTTGGAATTCCCAGCCTCCAAAACTGTAAGAAATGGATAGTAAGCAACCCAGGTTATGGGTTATAGCAGTCCAAGCTAACTAAGACAGTCCCAAAGAGGAAAAAGAGAAATATGAGTTAACATTGATTCAATGTAGATTACACAAGTTCTATTCTAAGCACTTTACATATTTTTCAATGTTGTCATTTCAACAACCTTATGAGTTATTATCACACCTTCCACTTCACCCCAAACACACAGACACACTCACATGCCCCCTTGATTCAGGCTCTCCACTTCTCACCTGGATAACTGCAATTGGCTTCCTAATGTTTTCGCTGCTTCCATTTTTTTTTTTTTTTTTTTTTTTTTGAGACGGAGTTTCACTCTTGTTGCCCAGGCTGGAGTGTAATGGCGCGATCTTGGCTCACCGCAACCTCCGCCTCCCAGGTTCAAGTGATTCTCCTGCCTCAGCCTCCCTAGTAGCTGGGATTGCAGGCATGTGCCACCACGCCTGGCTAATTTTGTATTTTTTGTAGTAGAGACGGGGTTTCTCCATGTTGATCAGGCTGGTCTCGAACTCCCAACCTCAGGTCATCTGCCCGCCTCGGCCTCCCAAAGTGCTGGGATTACAGGCATGAGCCACTGTGCCCGGCCCACTGCTTCCATTTCTTAACCCCCTGCAATCGGTTTTCCACCCTGCATCCAGGAGGGTTTTGATAAAAGATAAATTGACCATAGCTTTTCCTTACTGAAAAATCTTTCAGTGGCTTTTCATTGACTTCAAGAGAAGGTACATGGCCCCATCAGACAGGAGGGCCAGCATAGTTTAGCCTCTTCCCCCATTTTCAGCCTTCTGTCTCCCCAGCTTCACACGCCCTCAGGAACCATCTCAGGCCTCCATAGCTTTGTTCAGGCTCTTACCTGTGCCTGAAATAACCTTCCAAACCTCATGGCAAACTCCTGCCCATTCTTCACTCCTTAGCCCTGTCACCTCTTCACCACCCTTCTCTCCAGGGAAGTCAAGGAACCCTAATTTGAGGTCTCCTCTGAGCTCTCAGAACATCCTCTGCAGGCCTCCACTTACCACTGTGCTGTAAACACGTCTCACAGGCATTTGTGTTTTCGTCTTATCTCCCCATCTAATCTATTAAGAGGGGGAGACTGTCTTAATCATCTCAGATCCTTATCATCTAGCATAATAGCTGCCATATGCAGCAGTACATTAAGTATTTGCAGAATAGAATGAAAAAGAGAGCAACACGACCAGTCTTTTTTTTTTTCTTACAGATAACCTGATTTTTCATTGGCTAAAGTCTCTGACTTTTTTGAGTAAATAAATGTGAAGCCTGCATGCCCCAGATACTCAGCTATAATGAATGAATGATGACACCAAGGTCTCTTGCCTGTTACATCCTGATATAAAACCAATCTGGCAAAAAGGAAAAAACGTCCAAGGTCCACTTTTAAAAGTCATGGTCAGGCCAGGCACAGAGGCTCAAGCCTGTAATCCCAGTACTTTGGGAGGTCAAGGCAGGAGGATGCCTTGAGGCCAGGAGTTCAAGACCAGCCTGGGAAAAAAAGTGAGACCCCATCTCTACAAAAAAATTTAAAAATTAGCTGGACATGGTGGCACATGCCTGTAGTCCCAGTTACTCGGGGAGCCGAGGTGGGAGGATTGCTTAAGCCTGGGAGGTTGAGGCTGCAGTGAGCCATAATTGTGCCACTACTCTTCGGCCTGGGTAACAGAGCAAGACCCTGTCTCAAATAAATAAATAAATAAACAAATAAAAATTTACGGTCCATAGTCCATTGAGAATGTTGGGAGGGCAGCCTGGGGGATCCACAGAACTGAGGAACCTCCTTTTACAAATCAGTGTACAGAGAACCCACTAGCTAAACCAAAGAGGAACAACTTTATAAGAACAGACAGCTATTTATCCACCCAAAAGAAAATCTTCCTACCAATAGTAACGCTATTAACATCTCAGCAGCTTTTCCATTATGAATCTGACATTTCCTCCTTCTTCAAAGCCTAGTTTGAATGCTTGTGATTTTTTGAAATGAGATAATAAAGCCATCAACAAACAATAAAAGCTATGCACTATCTATAATCAGGGGTCTCCAGAGTATATTTTATGTTAAAGAAAATATTGAATTACTAGGCCTTTCCTTTTAAATCCCTTAAAGCCTTCAGCTTTAGAATGAAAGACTCAAACTCTTCTCTGGGATCTTAATTTTTATGTGGCTTCTTATTACTTTTTTATCCCTTCTAAAACTCTAAATCCCTTCAACATAGCTTTGGCCCCTTCCACAGCTGAACTGGCAGCAGGCTGATCTTTTTATTGGTGAGTAATGGATTTAGTTTGATTGCTGACACGGGAACAATGAGAGGATAAACAATTCCATTTGTGGCCATGAAATTTCCCATCTGTTGAGCACGTTCAGGACTGCAGAGCGCTGGGCAGAGACAGATGAATGAGCCCGCCACTCCTGATGTTAATGACATCCGTCATACAAGCTGAACATGTGGCTTCATAAATCAAGAGCTAATAGCAACTCTGGTTGCTCCTGTCATTAACAAGCCATCCGTTTAAATACATAAGAGTTTGCCATAACATTCAGCCTAGAGACCTGGCTTGCAATTCTGATCTCACCAAAAAACCAGAAGTAGTAAAGGAAGCCAAAAAAGCATAAGTAAAAAAAAAAAAAACCTAAAAAAAAAAAAAAAACATTTTCAGATCCACACTAAAATACTTACAGATGTAATCATACAATGTCTGGAATTGGCTACAAAATAAAATGGGATGAGGGAGTGGGTGGACAGACAGATTTTTGAAAAAGCTTGGGTAGTGTGTAGGGTAGGGTGCGTGAGCAAGGCACTCAAAGCCATCACAGCGAGGAACCATGTTGCTTCCAAACATCCTGCTCACCAATAAACCAGAGATTGGAAAAAGACACTGGGCAAAAAAACATCAAAATCAGAACTGAGGCCGAGTGTGGTGGCTCACGCCTATAATTCCAGCATTTTGGGAGGCTGAGGCAGGCAGACCACTTGATGTCAGGAGTTCAAGACCAGCCTGGCCAATATGGAGAAACCCCATCTCTACTAAACATACAAAAATTTGCCAGGTGTGGTGGCACATGCCTGTAGTCCCAGCCACTCAGGAGGCTGAGGCAGGACAATTGCTTGAACCTGGGAGGCAGAGGTTGCAGTGAGCCGACATGGCGCCACTGCACTCCAGCCTGGGTGACAGAGTGAGACTCCGTCTAAAAAAAAAAAAAAAAAAACCCGGGGTTGACCTTAGGCTTAGCCTCGTCCTGGACAGGAGCTGTCACCAGTGCTCACAGGTGTGGCATATACTTACTGCTGCATGTGAGTTACACTGTTTGCATTCCAAAATGAGGCCTCAGCCATCCACCTCTCCACGAACTGCAAAGTACCTGGGCTAGGAGGACCCTAATTGTCAAATACGATCAAGATTCTGGGCTCTGAGTATAAAAGCCAAACAAGATCATTTCAGCAAAAAATTAAGACTGATAATATCAAGTATTGCCAAGGGTGTGAGGAGTAAGCCCCTCATGGCCTATTACTGAAAGTGTCAACAGATGAAGAATTTTTGGAAGGCAATTTGGAAAAAAACAAAAACCCTCAAAATTTAAAACATGCATATGCTATGACCTGCACTTCTGCAGCTAGTAATGTAACCTATAAAAATATTAGAAGACATGTATAAAGATACATCACAAGGATGTACTTTGCTGCATTGTGTCTAATTTTAAATAATGGAAGTAAGCCACGGATCTATCAAGAAGAGTGGAGAAATTTCTATAACACAGTGATCTCCTACATCTCTGCTAAAAGAACTATAAATGTCCGCACATGTGTGTGTGCATAGTGTGACTCCATTTCTATTGTTTAAAAATCTCATTCATGTATATGTAAATATATGTGTGACTAAGCATGAAAAATATCTGCAAAAAAATCACCAATCTGTAAACAATTATTGCTTTTAGGAAGTGATACTACGTTGGGGGAAGTGGGTTTCACTTTTTCTGTATACTCCTCTATAATTTTTGAGTTTGTTATAATAAGTGTGTACTATTTTTACTATTTAAAAAATATTTCAAACAAGTAAAAATGATCTCTTGAGAACTGTTTCTTTTTTTTTTTTTTTTCTTTTCTTTTTTTTTTGTTTTTATTTTTGTTGTTGCTGAGGCTGGAGTGCAGTGGCACAATCACTTTATGCTCTGTCTCAATCCCCATTGCAGACTTGACCTCCCAGGCTCACGCGATTCTCCCACCTCAGCCTCCCAAGTAGCTAGGACCACAGGCAAGTGCCACCATGCTCAGCTAATTTTTGTATTTTTAGTACAAACAAAGTTTTGCAGTGTTGCCCAGGCTGGTCTCGAACTCCTGGGTTCAAGTGTTCCACCCACCTCACCCTCCCAAAGTGTTGGGATTACAGGTGTGAGCCACTGCAGCCCGCCAAGAACTGTTTTGCTCTGGACATGCTTCTTCGCATTAACCATTTACCTATGTGTTTCAGGCTCAATAACTGTGATTGATTAAATCTGGGTTTTCTTAGCTAACACCTAATCCAGTCTGGATCCCTTGGGATTAAGTCCAAGTAATCCTGATTGGCTTTTGCGTTTCCCTGAGTGTTCTTAATTTCAGTTTAGCATTATGTCCTTGAAACGTTGTGTCTTTTAGGCCCTGCTCTTTAATATTGGCTCTATTAAGCATGTGGTTAACCAAAACCCTAGATTCCTTTTTATTAATTTGCTGCTAAAGCATGTCACCCCCATTCTGTACCAAATCAATTATTTGTGTTAATGCAAAGATAGATGATTACATTTAGTTTTGTTAAATTTCATCTTGTAGATGTTGGTACAACAGTCCAGTCTGTTAAAACAATTTTAGATCTTCACTTCTATTGCAATAGGTACTCGTCTAAACTTTACATTATCTAAAAATGTATCACTGGGGAGATCATAAAATTTATAGACAGCAGGCACAAAGAAGACTTTTAGACGCTATCCTTTTTATTTATTGTTATTATTATTTTAGAGACAGTGTTTCACTCTGTGTCCCAGGCTGGAGTCCAGTGGCACAATCATATAATAGCTCACTGCAGCCTCGAACTCATGAGCTCGAGGGATCCTCCCACCTCAGCCTCCCAAAGTGTTGAGGTTACAGGCATGTGCCACTACACCCAGCTAATCTTTATTTTATTTTATTTTATTTTATTTTATTTTATTATTTTGTAGAGAGGTCTTGATGTGTTGCCCAGGCTGGTCTCAAACTCTTGGCCTCAAGCAATCCTCCCACCTCAGCCTCCCAAAGTGCTGGGATAACAGATGTGAGCCAACACCCAGCCCTCCTTTTTAGTTGAAAATGACGAAAACCTACGTGTACTTAAGCCAACAGGAACTTTATCAGATGGAGACTGAGCTATCTCACTGACTCCAAGATAGGCATGGCTTTGGCCTGAGAGAGGCAAGGCGGGAGACAGGCAATCCTCCCTCCCTCCTGAGCTGGGCCTTTTTATTCTCTGTCTCAATCCCCAACACCCCTTCTCACTCTCCCAACACTCCCTTCACCCCCAGTCCACCCTCCCGTCCCACTGGCCCTTACTGGCGTGTGTACATGGCCACAGACCCACCAAGTGTGGACCATGGTAAAAGCACTTGTGCCCGCTCCCAGCTAAAACTCTTTACACTGGATGTGCATTCAGGCCCCAGGCCTCTGCCAGACCACCAGTTTCACTTATTTATACTGACTTCCCTTCAATTTTACCCCCTGGGCCCTGAGAAACATCCCAGATATCCAGAGTTTACACCTTTCCTCTGGCCCCAGACCAAAGCCCAATTTCTGTTTCCACAAGGCAGTAGTTTGGGTTAGATGTCCACCGTGGTCCAGGCAAAGGTGGCAAGAGGAAAAGTTCAAGGAGAATAAACATGGCTTCCCAGAGCCATCCTCTGTGACCGGATGCAACTCTCAAAGAAAGAGGTATATAATATTGACAACTACTTGATGAGTAAATGCCTCAATTTGTTTACTATAGAGATATCAATGGATGCCAACTCCAAGTCTAAGAGATATGGATCAGGTCCACCCAAGTTCAAAGTAATGGAAAGCTTTGCAGTGGGAAAGTTGTCAGAATCAAAATGGAGTCACTTATGTCAGCCTTAACAAAATAGAGCCAGGAGGTCATGGAGGTAGGGGGAGGCTCTCAGGCATGATTTACCTGATAAAAGGAACTATCGCAGGAAATGTTATCAAACCACAGTTCGCTACATGAGTCACACAAAGACAGCTAGCGGCTTGTACAAGAACACTTGCCTGGCACACTGTCTCCACTAAAGAACTGACAACAACTCCTGTCATAAACCCTTGTAACCAATGTTCTGTTTGTTTCAAAACAATCTATATGTACTTGTTTGCCTTTAAAACTTCCCCTTACCTCAGCCTCCCTGGATGTGCCTATGATTTGTCATAGCATCTGTGTCCTGCAATTCCCAATTAAACTACATATTTTTAGAGAGCTTCTCTCTGTTATTTGGGTTGACAGGAGATAAAGAATAGAGTAAAATTTAGCGGGTGAGTACTTTTTCTTTTTGAGATGGGGTCTGGCTCTGTCGCCCAGGCTGGAGTGCTGTGGTGCAATCTTGGCTCTTTGCAACCTCTGCCTCCTGGGCTCAAGCAATCCTCCCACCCCAGCCTCCCGAGTAGCTGGGACCACAGGCACACACCACCATGCCCAGCTAATTTTTTGTATTTTTGGTAGAGATGGGGTTTCGCCATGTGGCCCAGGCTGCTCTCAAACTCCTGAGCTCAAGTGATCCTCCTGCCCTGGCCTCTCAAAGTATTGGGATTACAGGCATGAGCCACTGCGCCTGGCCCAGTTAAGTACATTTGACTTTGGAGTCAAACTAGGGATTAAATCCTAATTCTACCACAAACTAGATATTTTAATCTCACAAGAATTACTCAGTGGCTTTATGCCTCAGTTTTCTCACCTATAAGATGGCAAATATAATAGCTAGTCTCATTGGGTAGTTGTAGATATTAAATGAAATTATATACCAGGCTGCCTAACTTATAGCAAGCATTTAATAAGTGGCAACTCTCATTATTATTATTTCATCACCATCAGTATTAGTATGAAGACATGAAGCTGTAACAGTGTAATAAAATGCAGTGGGTTTGGCATGATACATATGTTTCAACCATTACCTTATTTGTGTGTATGTACATAGAGAATATATAAAATACAGGGCATACATAGGATATCATATGCATATGATATCGTATATCTAGCTGCCCTGAGATTTTGTTTTCACCTGTGTCTGTAGCAATGGCTTGCTGTCACTTCCATTGGTGTACTGGACTATTGGTACTGAATTAAATGAAACAGAGAGTATTTAGCTGCTCTCCCATTCCCTTGATGGATTGTTTTTCAGTGATTGATGTGTATCCTTGTGCCTCTTTCCCACCTCCAAAAAATCAAATACCATCAAAACCTAGAGTCCATCAGACCCCAGAGACCTGAGGATAAACGGTAGTAAAGCAGCACGTGACTGTCCTTCCCCTCCTGCCTAAGATGCCACGTTAAGGAAACAGTCAAGGGCAATTTCACTCACCCTTGGAAGGAATCACTGTGGTGAAAACTTCTATGTTCTTGTCGCTGCAGCTGTAAATCTGATGCATCATTTTAGCCTCCTCTTCCCGAAGTGCCTGGGAACTGGAGGCCTCTGTCTCTGGACCCCTAGCCGTGAGGCATCCTAATCCAGTCTGGCTCAGGGATCATTGTACATATATCACATACACAATATCATATATATACAGATGATATATATGATATCATATAAACACATGATATATATGATATCATATACAGACATGATATATATCTCATATATACATGATATATATATCTCACATACACATGATATATATGATATCTCATATATACATTATATCTATGATATCTCATATACACATGATATATATGATATCTCATATATACACATGATATGATATATGGAACAGTATATAACCTGTAACCTGTATATGTAGCATAATAGGATTATAAGGTAATAAATATATAGGATAAATATATTAGGATATATAGGGTAATACAAATATATATATAGGGTAATACAAATATATACATATGCTATATATCATATATACAAATATATATGATATATATACACATACACAAATATATGTGATATATACACATACATATATACATATGATATACGTACATATATAATAAATATGATATATGGGACAGTATATAACCTGTAACCTGTATATGTAGCATAATAGGGTTTATATATTAGGATATATAGGGTAATACAAATATAACTTTCTGTAATTTGCTCCTTGAACGTGGGGCACTGCCTGTTGCCATGTCTCTGTGAGCACCTAAGGGTTATACGTGGAGGTACCAAACACACGACCCTTGAGAAATGTCAGCCTTGTCATGTAGTGGCATGAGGGGAAAACACTCTGGAGAAACAGTCCTTTTGTTTAAAATAGAAACTTCTAAGGGAGCCAAGTTAGCACATGACAAATTACTGAATATCCCGTTCTCCTGGAGGGGAGAAAAAAAAAAAAAGCCCCTTCATTTGTGAAATGAGAAAGGGAATTGCTGGTACCAAAATTCACGTTTCCTTTTTGGTGGAAATTCTCCAGCCAAGCTTGGCGCTAACGGAGTAGGCGATTTCACTTCATCGTCACCTCACAAAAGGCTTCCAAATTCACTGCGGCAGACACCGCAAAATAAAAATGTTAAATACATCCTAGCTGGGAGGGGATTGAAGCCTCCAGGCTCAATCAAAGGTTTGCAATAATAGGATTCATTTAAAAAAAAAAAAAAAAAAAGGACAGATGGGTTTAGAAAATGTTGCAGTGAAGACTGGAACGAGATGAGCTCATAGCACCAGCCTGTCTTTTGTGGACCCGCACAATGATCCCTGAGCCAGACTGGATTAGGATGCCTCGCGATTAGGGGTCCAGAGACAGAGGCCTCCAGTTCCCAGGCACTTCGGGAAGAGGAGGCTGAAATGATGCATCAGATTTACAGCTGCAGTGACGAGAACATAGAAGTTTTCACCACCGTGATTCCTTCCAAGGGTGAGTGAAATTGCCCTTGACTGTTTCCTTAACGTGGCATCTTAGGCAGGAGGGGAAGGACAGTCACGTGCTGCCTTACTACGGTTTATCCTCAGGTCTCTGGGGTCCGAAGGACTCTCGGTTTTGATAGTATTTGATTTTTTGGAGGTGGGAAAGAGGCACAAGGATACACTTCAATCACTGAGAAAACAATCCATCAAGGGGAAGGCGAGAGCAGCTAAATACTCCTGTTTCATTTAATTCAGTACCGACAGTCCAGTACACCAATGGAAGTGACAGCAAGCCATTGCTACAGACACAGGTGAAAACAAAATCCCAGGGTAGCTAGATAGAGACTTTCATTTTTCCGGTGAGCAAGTGGGTTCTGAAATGAGAACAGCTGGCTTAAAATTATGATGCCACCGTAAGTGCGGTGAAATACCCCCGGTGGCTGCTTGAAGACCAGTGAAGCAGTCAGAGAGCGCCCTGACCCTGGGCTGGCTTCTCCACAGAACCCCGGGCCACCTTGCAAACTTAACCTGGAACTAAAGCTGCCAGAGAATGCGACATGAGAATCTTGACTTTATAAGCTCTTGTGGTCCTCAGTGAACGGTGTTAAGGGCTTTGTGTGAGGGTTCTGATGACTCCAAGTGTCTGGTTCCTGGTCAGTCTCCTCACCCCCTCCTAAGCATGGCCCCCTCTCCTGCCGCCTCTGCTGTCTGCCTGCGCTCCTGTCTTGCCCCCTCCCATCCACCTCCATGACTCAGGCTTAGCCCCTGGTCTCATTGTCAGCCTTGAATGAAGTAGGCTGGATGTTTGCTGGTGTTGTGAGTCCACATTCAAACAATTCCTTTCTTCCCCTGTGTCAGCCTCTGACAGGGCCATTGCACAGCAGGGGAGGGAGAGATTCCGTTTGGCCACAAAGAGACAGCCTGCAGGACATAAATTAAGCTTTAGACATTTACTGCCAGATCCAGAGAGAGGGAAAAGAGCTGGGAGTCTGCTGCCCACGTGCAGCAGTTGGAATTCCCTCTGGAAACTCCGAAAGTCCAAGTTGACCCTCGGAATCAGCAGTTTCGCTTTTGGGTGGAACTCCTCTTACCCCTGGATGTTCAGGGTGGCGTTGATTCTAAGAGGGCACAACTGAAAATAACCTGAGTGTCTATGAAGAGGGGAATGGTTAAAATGTGGTGCTGTCATTCTGTGGAATACTATACAATGTCAACAGGAATAAACTAGATGTATGCATATGAACATAGGTAGATCTAAGCATAATGCTGAGTGCCAAACAAGCAGGCTGAAAAATTATATATGTAAGATCACATTTCTGTAAATTTGAAAATATAAACCAATACTCTATATTGTTTATGGATATGTATCTAGAGAAAAATACAAAAACATAGACCAGAAAGATACAGATAAAATTAGTGATCTCGGTAGTCTTGGGAAGGTAGGGAAGGAGAATTAGGGAAGGGTAGAAAGAGAACCAAAACATTGCCTCTGATTTTGTATTTCTTGTATATGAGAAGAAAACAAATTAGAAGGAAATATGAAAATGCTACGTGTTTATTTTCTACCATTTATTTCCATTTACAAAATTTTTAAAGGAAGAAAAAAGTCAAAACGAAGTGGTTACGGGACTGCTGCCACTTCCGCACTGTGTGACCTTGGGCAAGCTACTTAACCTCTCTGGGCCTGAGTTTCCACTGCTGTAAATGGGAGAAAAAACTTATCTTCCAGGATCATATGGGGAATAAATGAGTAAATATATAAAGCATCTAGAACAGTAGCTGGCATATAGTAAGCACCATTAAATACATCACTTACAAAGGGATTTCCAATTTTATTTTGTATTTAGAATAATCAACATGATCAGTCAAAGATAAATATTTAATCTTATCTTTTTTTCCTTGCCATTTTCATTCATGGCCACCTCCTTGTGGTACAAAAGTAGCTACCTTGTGAAGTTGCTGTAAAACATTTTCCCAACCAAGTAACATTTTTAATGGTTAATTTCTTTAAGCTTTTTTATAATTGTGGTAAAATATGCATAACAAAATGTACCATTTTAAAAACTATTTTTAAATGTACAGGCCAGTGGCATTAAGTCAATTCACATTGTGGTGCAACCATCACCCCCATCCATCCTAGCACTTCTTCATTATCCCAAACTAAAACTCTGAATCCATTGAACACTAACTCATTCCCCCACTCTTCCAGCCACCGGTAACCACCATTCTACTTTCTGTCTCTACAAATTTGGTTTTTTGTCCCTTTGTTTGTTTTTCTGTTTCTTAAATTCCTGTCTCTAGGAACCCCATATTAAGAGGAATTGTAGACTATGTGACCTTTTGTGTCCGGGTTATTTCACTTAGTACTATGTTTTCAAGGTTCATCCATGTGTAGCATGTATCAGAATTCCATTCCTTTTCAAGGCTGAGTAATATTCCATCACATACAGATACCATATTTTGTTTATTCATTCATCTGTTGGGGGACATTTGGGTTGTTTCCAAGCTTCAGCTCTTGTGAGTAATGCAGCTATGAACTTTGTACTCAAGCCAAGTAACATCTTCAATCGCAATGACCTTGTCTCTTTTTCCCATCCCCTCCTCTATGCCCCTGCCTCGCCACAGATTCAAACCTTCTCAGTGTTGTTACTGTAGCTACATCAGCCTCGCTGGTGTTGTCTAAAACCATTTCTTTCTCTCTGTCTTTGCAGTATCCAGTCCAGCCAGAAGAAGAGCCAAAAGCTCTCAACACCTCTTGACCAAGAATGTAAGGAAACTTTAGTTTTGATGTTCTTTGGTTGACTTTCATTTAAAAAGCAATGCCAGGCTTCTTCTTCACTCTCCCTCCCCAGCTCTCAGTGGCCAGGAGGGTTTCAATGTTCCATGTGGTGGGTGCTGCACTCTCCCTTCTCCACTTAACCAAAATAATTGACAAATGTCAACCAGACACCAAGTGACCCTGAACTGGACCTCTTATTCTGCCATTTTCTCCAGGCACTGAGAGTAAGCCTTGTTTTATGCACACATTTTTTTTTCTTGTTTAAAAAGAGTCCATGATGTGGACATAGCATTCCTGATCTAGGTGTTTTCCTATTGTTGGCATTCGTAATGTTCCATTTTTTTACTATTATTAATAGCACAGCAATGAATGTATTTATATAAAATACTATTTTTTTTTTTGAGACGGAGTCTCTCTGTCACCAGGCTGGAGTGCAATGGCACAATCTCTGCTCACTGCAACCTCTGCCTACAGAGTTCAAGGGATTCCCCTGCCTCAGCCTCCCAAGTAGCTGGGACTACAGACACACGCCAGCATGCCTGGCTAATTTTTTGTATTTTAGTAGAGATGGGGTTTCACCATGTTGGCCAGGATGGTCTCGATCTCCTGACCTCATGATCCACCTGCCTTGGCCTCCCAAAGTGCTGGGATTACAGGCGTGAGCCACTGCACCTGGCCAAAATACTATTCTTTTGGATTAATTCCTCAGAGCATAGGCCTCAAAGTAGAATAAACAGGTAAAAGGATAAGAACAATTTTATCCATCCATCCACGCCTTCATCAAATATTTGCATTCCTCCTGTGTGTGACAAACATTGTGCTAGATGTAGAGAATTGTGATTTGCTCAAACTAGTTCTTTTTACAGTTTTGTCACATACTGTCAGGAATTCTGAACAATTTGGGGGCTTCCAGTAATGCTTGTCCATTTACCACCAACATCACCAGCATTGGCTTTCCTCTTTTCGTATTATGTTTTGCTGTTTTAACATGCATATGCATTACTCTAAAATTAGCTTACATGTCTTTAGAACCTAATAATGCTGTGCAATTCCCATTTTATATATAAATTTCTTTACATAAAACTGTCAGTACATCTTCGCACTTTAAAGTTGAAACTGAATTGTCTCCTCTTGGTTGTACTGGAGTTTCTATTTCTATGACAATTTTTCATAGGATAGCATTTCAATTTTTGAAGTATCTCAAATTTCAAAAGCCTATTCTCCATTAAAAATTTTTTTCGACTGGGCACTGTGGCTTACACCTATAATCCCAGCACTTTGGGAGGTTGAAGCAGGAGGTTAGCTAGAGCCCAAGACTTCGAGGCCAGCCTGGGCAACATGAGACCCCGACTCTACAAAAAAGTCAAAAAATTAGCCAGGCGGCCAGGCGCAGTGGCTCACGCCTGTCATCCTAGCACTTTGGGAGGTTGAGGCGGGCGGATCACCCGAGGTCAGTTCAAGATCAGCCTGGCCAACATGGAGAAACCCCATCTCTACTAAAAATACAAAAATTAGTTGGGCATGGTGGCGCATGCCTGTAATCCCAGCTACTCGGGAGGCTGAGGCAGGAGAATCACTTGAACCTGAGAGGCAGAGGTTGCAGTGAGCCAAGATCGTGCCACTGCATTCCAGCCTGGGCAACAGAGCAAGACTCCATCTCAAAAAAAAAAAAAATTAGCCAAGCATGGTGCTATGCTCCTGTTCTCCTAGCTACTTGGGAGGCTGAAGTGGAAGGATCATGTGAGCCAGGGAGTTCAAGGCTGCAGTGAGCCATGGTCATGCTACTGTACTCCAGCCTGGGCAAACAGTGAGACCCTGCCTCAAATAAAAAAAAAAAAATTAATGTCCTTTGAATGAGATGGAGTTTTACTAGTTGTTGTTTGTATATAACATGTACATATACTATACATGTAAATGTATACATGTATATAAATGTATTACCTTTTTATTTCCAAAAGCACTATATGCTATATAAAATTTTATACAATACAGTAGTGCCCCCCCCCTTATCTGCAGGAAATATGTTCCAATACCTCCAGCAGATGCCTGAAACCATGGATAGTACTGAACCCTGTATCACTATGTCCTTAAAATCTAATAATCAGGATGGCTACTAAGTGACTAACAGGTGGGGGTTGTCCACAGAATGGAGATCCTGGACAAAGGGATGATTCATGCCCCAGGAGGGGCCATGCGGATTGGTGTGAGATTTCATCACACTGCTCAGAATGGTGCAAAATTTAAAACCTATGAAATATTGCTGGAATTTTCCATGTAATATTTTCAGACTCTACTTGACCAAGGGTAACTGAAACCATAGATGAAAGGGGACTACTGTATACTATCAGCAAATCCTGAGAAGCTGCAGAAGAGAGGGGTTAGGTATGTAGACTTCAGAGTCAAATGGCCTGGGTTTAAATCCCAGTTCTATCCATTTCTAGCTATGTGACCTTGAGCAAGTTGCTTAGCTATTGTGGAACTCAACTTCCTTAGCATTAAAACGAGGATAATAAGAGAACATATCTTAAGAACCATGGGAAGGAGCAAATGATTTCTTTTCTTCTGCAACAAAAGCCACATTTATTTTTTTATTTTTTTCTCTTTTTTTTTTTTGGCAAATGATTTAATGCATATAAAATGTTTAGTCCAGAGCCTGATACATATAAGCATTCAATAAGTATTGGGTTTTGTTTTTTTTTTTTTTGGAACAGGGTCTCACTCTGTCACCCAGACTGGAGTGCAGTGGCATGGTCTCGGCTCACCACAGTCTTGACCCCCTGGGCTCAAGTGATCCTCCCTTCTTAGCCTCCCAAGTATCTGGGACGACAGGCATGAGCCACCACGCCCAGCTAATTTTTGTACTTTTAGTAGAGACAAGGTTTCACTATGTCACCCAGGCTAGTCTCAAACTCTTGGACTCAAGCGATCCACCTGCCTCGGCCTCCACCCAAAGTGCTGGAATTTACAGGTGTGAGCCACCGTGCCCAGCCAGTTTTGTTTTTTTTGTTTGTTTTTTTTTTGTTTTTATTTTTGTTTTTGTTTTTTGAGACAGTGTCTCACTCTGTCACCCAGGCTGGAGTGTAGTGGCACCATGTTGGCTCACTGCAGCCTCCGTCTCCTGGGTTCAAGCAATTCTTCTGCCTCAGCCTCCCGAGTAGCTGGGATTACAGGCACCCACCACCACGCCCAGCTATTTTTTAAAATACTTTTAGTAGAGATGGAGTTTCACCATGTTGGCCAGGCTGGTCTCGAACTCCTGACTTCAGGTGATCCACCCACCTCGGCCTCCCAAAGTGCTGGGATTACAGGCGTGAGCCACTGCGCCCAGTCCAGGTTTTTTTGTTTTTTTCTTTTTTAAGTGAAAAATTTCCATATATTAACCTGTATTATGCCTTATTGTCTGATAATGTACTGCTTTGCAATTTGCTTTTTTCTCTTAATAAATCTTGAATATCTTTCTATGCCAATTCATCTGTATAGCTCTACCTTATTCTTCCTTTATATACACATTTCTAAATCTTTATTTATTATTATTATTATTTTTGATAGGGTTTTGTCATGTTGCCCAGGCTGGTGGTGAACTCTTGGGCTCAAGCAAACCTACTGTCTCAGCCTCTCAAAGTGCTGAGATTACAGGCCTGAGCCACTGTGCCTGGCCTACCTCATTCTTTATAGCGACTGTATAATACAACATTGTATGAATGCTCTATAATTTTTTTACCCAAACCAAACCTGAAGTTTTCTAGATCCATTATTTAACCAAATTATCAATAAATAGCGTTCCCCATTTTTTCTATTAAACAATGCCACAACGAATTCTTGAACATATTTTTATGTTCTTAAATGATTCTGAGGATAAATTCATAGATGTGAAAATCCTAGAGGCCAAAAGAGATAAACATTGAAACCATTTTATAGCCACTGACAAATTCCTAGCAATTACATTTTTTTTTTTTTTTTTTTTGAGACGGAGTCTCGCTCTGTCGCCCAGGCTGGAGTGCAGTGGCGCGATCTCGGCTCACTGCTAGCTCCGCCTCCCGGGTTCACGCCATTCTCCTGCCTCAGCCTCTCCGAGCAGCTGGGACTACAGGCGCCCACCACCACGCGCGGCTAATTTTTGTATTTTTAGTAGAGACGGGGTTTCACCGTGGTCTCCATCTCCTGACCTCGTGATCCACCCGCCTCGGCCTCCCAAAGTGCTGGGATTACAAGCGTGAGCCACCGGGCCCGGCCCGCAATTACATTTTAAAATATCTTTTCCAGAACAGCTGAGCCTATACTGTGTGGCATCAATGTTGTTAGTCTTTGACAATCAAATAGGTAAACATATCCTGTTTAATTTTTACTTCTATAATTATTGATGTGATTCTTCATCTTTTCATAGATGTATTGATCATTTCAACATTTTTTTCCCTACAGTTTCTTACTCATGTCTTTTGCCTATATTTCTCTCAGTTACATGCCTTTTTCTTACTTTAGATTTAGGGGGTATGTGTGCAGGTTTTTTACATGAGTATATTGCATGATGCTGAGGTTTGGGCTTCTAATGATAGCATCGCCTAAGTAGTGAACATAATACCCAATAGGTAGTGTTTCCACCCTTTCCCTCTTCCCTTCCTCCTCCCTTTTGGAGTTCCCAGTGTCTATTAGTCCCATCTTTGTGTCTGCCTGTACCCAATATTTAGCTCCCACTTGTAAGTGAGAGCATGTAGTATATAGTTTTCAGTTTCTGTTCTGTGTTAATTTGCTTAGGATAATATCCTCCAGCTGCATTGCATCCATGTTGATGCAAAGCACATGATATTTTTTTTTTTTTGAGACAGAGTCTCACTCCATTGCCCAGGCTGGAGTGCAATGGCATGATCTCAGCTCACTGCAACCTCCGCCTCCTAGGTTCAAGCGATTCTCCTGCCTCAGCCTCTGAGTAGCTGGGACTACAGGTGCCCGCCATCATGCCTGGCTAATTTTTTTTGTATTTTTAGTAGAGACGGGGTTTCACCATGTTGGTCAGGCTGGTCTCAAACTCCTGACCTCAGATGATCCGCCCACCTCGACCTCCCGAAGTGCTAGTATTACAGGTGTGAGCCACCACACCCAGCCAATTTTGTTCTTTTTTATGGCCGTGTAGTAAAAATACGGAATACTTCATGAATTTGCATGTTACCCTTGCACAGTGGCCATGCTAATCTTCTCTATATCATTTCAATTTTAGTGTATGTGTTGCTGAAGCGAGCACTGTATGCCTTTTTCGAGAACCTTTTGTATGTTAAGAAAGAGAAGGGTTTTTAATGGATGGAAAATTTGATTGTAGGGCAACTGATTCTGATCCTTCTCATGGTCCCTGAAAACTCAATCCCAAAGTCTAGAAGGAAAATGCTCCCAGCTTTCAAGGAGCAATGGGTGAGGTTCTCAAAAATGTGAAGAGAAGGGGTTGTCTGTGGGTAATTTGGAGTTTAAGAAAGTTTCACCACAGATCTTTCAGTCTTTTGGTCAAGAAGTTTGGCTCTTGTCTTCCCATATTCAGTCTTCCTCCAGGTGGACAGCACAGGAGTGCTCTCTCGCGTTTTGCACTTTCCTCTGAATTTCTAATTTCCCCTAACAGTTAGCTCAGCCCAGCCTCTGCTTGTAAAACTCAGCCCCAGCCACACAGACCATTCAAATGAGAAGACAGGCAAGGTCTCTTAGTGCACCTCCTACTTTTGCAGATGGGAAAAGTGAGTCCCAGAAAGGAAAGAATTGTCTCTGGTCTCTTGTGTCCCCAACTAACTGACCCTTGGCTTCCCTTTCAGTCTTTGCCTTCTCCAACTTGGTGATCTAAAAGCAACTGTGATTGATTATCCTGGTGAGGAAAATCATTCTTATTTTGCAACTGTACCCATATTTACAACTTCCTATGTCCTCAAATTTGTATTTGTATCTCTTCTTATTCCTTAGATTACCATGTGAATGGATGTCAGGTTCCTTCTTCTCAAATACCTCTTTCCTCCCCGAGAGATCCTTAGTGTCTGCTTTCCTTCCTCTCTGACTCCTCTTGAATTGTATTTCTTCCAAATTCAAGGCAAAGCCTCACACTGTTCCTTCTCTAGACGGCCTCTCTAGTCTTTAATTTTTTTAATTCTTAGACAATTTTATTGACATTTTGATCATCCTGATGCCCACTATCATAGGAGTAACTCAAGGGGATAAACTTACACAAAGGTGTGGGTCAGTTAAGCCTTCTGGCATGGAGCCACGACAATGAAGATTCGTAGCCCCTTCAGAAGAAGCAGGCGGTCAGCCATCAGAAAAGATGGATAAATGAGATTGCAAAGGTCACATTCTTCTCAGATTTCAAGCTTGTGAGGAGGAATATATGTGGGGTTCTTCTGATTTTTTGAAATGCACAGAGCTCCGGGCATGGTGGCTCGCACCTGTAATCCTAGCACTTTGGGAGGCCGAGGCAGGTGGATTACCTGAGGTCAGAGTCCGAGATCAGCCTGACCAACATGGTGAAACCCCATCTCTACTAAAAATACAAAAATTAGCCAGGTGCGGTGGTGGGCGCCTGTAGTCCCAGCTACCTGAGAGGCTGAGACAGGAGAATTGCTTGAACCCGGGAGACAGAGGTTGTGGTGAGCCAAGATCATGCCACACTGCACTCCAGGCTGGGTAACAGAGTGAGACTCTGTCTCAAAATTAAAAAAGAAAAGAAAAGAAAAGAAAAGAAATGCACAGAGCAACCAATTGCACTTGCACTTGAAAATTCCTATCTGGATGCAGGCCCTTCTTCTTTTTTTTTTTTTTTTTTTTTAAGACATGGTCTCACTCTGTCCCCCAGGCTGGAGTGCAGTGTCATGATCAAAGCTCACTACAGCCCCCACCTCCTGGGCTCAGGTGATCCTCCCATTTCAGCCTCCCAAGTAGGTGGGACTACAAGCATGTGGCACCATGCCCAGCTAGTTTTTGTATTTTTTTGTAAAGACAGGGTCTTGCCATGTTGCCCAGGCTGGTCTTGAACTCCTGGGTTCAAGTGATCCGCCACCTCATCCTCCCAAAGTGCTGGGATTACAGGCATGAGCCACTGTGCACGGCCTGAATGTAGGCACTTCTATGGGTTTACCAAGAGCACCCACTTAGGAGGCATGAAACCATGGTTCTCATCCTGGCTCTGTCCCTTACAGTTGTGTGGTCTTGAATAAGACACATGGCCTCTCTTAGCCTCAGTTTCCCTATGTATAAAATTAGGCTAGAACTGGGCTAGAACATTTCTGTGGATCCCCTCAGCCCCAAAGCATTGTGATTCTCTATTATCTCCATCTTCTTGACTGTCTTTCTAACTGCCTGTCAGTGATCTAGGTGACAAATAAGGAGAAGTGTGAATCAAAGATGTAGAGGATGGGATCCTGAGGCTTGTGTGTTAGCCCATGTCTTCTGCTTTTCCTATCTTGACCTCTCTATGACCAGCAAGGGGGTATTACTTTACTGTGGTAATGCTTGTTACTCTAGTACATTCCCCAACTTCAACTGGCAGTTTGCTGACCTAGGAAAGGAAAATTCCAGCATTCAGCCCTTATCTCTCCTCTTCCCTGCTCATTAATATCCCATACCACCATCCTAATTCTCTCATCTCGCTCCTATACTCAGGATGCTAAAGAGCCTCCACTCAGACCAGTGTGTTCTAAGACCATCAGCAGCAAGCCCAGACTGTGTCCTATAGACCAGAAAATAAACCAGGCTGTCAGAAGCCTCTCAGGAGGCCACATCCATCCATTCAGCTGTCTGTTCCCTGGGACGGGCCTAACACACTGAGCTGCAACTATCTCAGAGCCTCCATTATTGTGGAAAATGAGAACCAAGTATCAGGCCCAGCTAAGAAACAGGAAGGCTCAGAGCTGGGCCCTTCTCCTCTTTCCTTTCCTGCTACTGGCATCCTTTGGTGGGCTGGAGAAGAGGAGGCACTATCCCCAGTCGCGACCTGGGAAATAACTGGCCTCCTTGCCACCCCCAGGAAACCTCCTACATCCATCTGGCTGCTGGGCTGAGCAGCTAATGCCACTCCACTCTCTCCCTCCCCATTCTCCCTCCCCACTGTGCAGAGAAGAGATGGGGAGGTGGTGGTTCTTGTTCCTGAAAGGGAACATTTGTCTCCCTTTCAGAGGAAGAAATATTGGAAGGCAGCGGCAGTCTTCCTGTGGACTCCAGGCTTCACATCCTGCCTTACTTCCTCCTTCTACAAAGTGGGTCTGAAAACTCCACAGCAGCCCTCACTCCTCCTCTCCGAGAGCGATGCTGAGAGAATGAAAATAAAATCCGGAACAACTGTGATGAAAGGGCTGCCCACCCCCTCCCCACTCCCAGAATGAATGACCCAGTGTCCTGCCTATGTATAAACATGCAGGATCGGAGCCCAAACTACCAAGATTCCCCTTCACGACTCTCCATACTAAGATAAGATGGCTACTATTTGTCTCAAGTTTTTACACTTAAATTATCTCAATGATTTAAGTATTTTTATTACAATTTTTTTCCAAAAAAATACCATTTTTAAGTCCCATTTTGGTGGACTCTAACAGAGTAACTTCCCAATATAACTACTCAGCAGGTGGTGATGACTGAAAACATTTTAGCATTGGGCCCTTTGTTCTGGCTTATCAAGATTTCCGTGCACAGAACCACACACGGTGGAAATTCATCTCCCAGCTCCACCCTGACCCAGGCACTCTGCACTGGGAAGTGGGGACTCGGGTAGGAGAGCACCCCGTGCCCCCTGCTCCATTTTGTCAGCAGCTTCTGTATTTTTAAAAATCTGAGACTAAGTTGGGCCTGAGCCCTCTCCCTAGGTCTTCGCTCTGCCAGAGCATCCAAAAAGTTGTCCTCTGCATGAACAAGGGTGTTGTCCACTCGGCTACAAAGACTGTAAGACCTCGATCTCCAGAACCGTCCAGTTTCATAGCCTGTCCTGTTGTCAAAACACGTCAGGCGACCGGGCAGCTGACCCGCCCTTATCTCTGGCCTGATGGCCCAGGCTCCTGACTCTGTGAAGGGCCTGCCGTTGAGGAACACCCCTGCCCCCTCCGGAACCCTCGTTTGCTTACCCCATGGCACCATTTGGCAGTCTGAAGTCAAACAAAACAGTCACTTCTGGCCGGTTTCCTGCCCAGATTTTGTCGCTACTCCTAGAATTCACTGGAATCACGAAGGATCCAGAAACTCCCTCGAGGCGAGCTCCATCTGCAAAGCTCCTGCCCTGGGGGTCCGTGGGTCCCGAGGCCAGAGCAGAGGGGTGGGCTCACCGCGCTTCCCCCGCCCGGCAGGTGGTGATCGAGTCGGACCTGTACACGCACCAGCCCCTGGAGCTGCTGCCCCACCGCGGAGACCGCAGGGACACTGGCGACAGCCGCAGGTTCGGGAGGCTCCAGACGGCGCGGCCGCCCACAGCCCACCCCACCAAAGCCTCTGCCAGACCCGGTACGTGAGTCCCGGCCCCAGCTCCCCACACCTCCCTGGGCGCAGGGACCCACTCAGAGCCACCCACACACCCAGGTCAGGGCAGCGTTGGCAGTGGCTGTGGCCTCAGTCGCGCCAGGTGACCAAGCACCTGTGCTTTCCCAAGTAAATGCTGTTTCCGCCACAAAAGCACCTGCTCTCAGGCCTCACCTTAGCCCCACACAACATCTTCTACCTGTAAAACAGTCACTCCTAGGTATGCGTAAAGATGTTCTTATCTAATCTTATTTTTCTTTTTTTTTCATTGAGACAGGGTCTCACTGTGTTGCCCAGGCTGGAGTGCAGTGGCAGCAATCATGGCTCATTGCCCTGGGCTCAAGCCATCCTCCCGCCTCAGCCTCCCTGGGACTACAGGTGCACAGCTACCATGGCCAACTAATTTTTTTTTATCTTTAAAAGACGGGGGTCTTGCTATGTTGCCCAGGCTGGTCTCGAACTCATGAACGCAAGTGATCCACTGGCTGAGGCCTCCCAAAGTGCTGGGATTACAGGCATGACCCACTGAGATGGGCCCTTAGCTACTATCTTGCTCCACAGGAGGCCCTACTGTATTCTAGAGACAGTGTAAATCAGAATGCTCTAGGGGAGAGAAAATCATGACCCATGAAGCAAAGGAGGCTCACATAATTTATTTAACAGAGGGAGAGAGAGAGAGAGAGAGACTGTGTGTGTGTGTGTGTGTGTGTGTGTGTGTGTGTGTGTGTGTGTGTGTGTAAAATTGTACAGGCTCTTCATAACTGCCATCATAAATTCTTACCATTCTAAATTTGAATAACCTAAACAACAATCTATAACAAGAATGTAGGAGTAAGTTTGTCTCGAAAACTGGAAACATTATAGTTTCACCTTGGATGCTATTTTTTTTTTTTAATGGCTTCCACCCCAAGCAGCTAACCAGGAATCTGCCTCTAGCCCACCCAAGTCTATGGTGGTATTTTGCCTTTAATTGCTGGTTTAGGTTATTTCTGTTATGCCCACAACCTAAAGTTATTCGTATTTTAACTCCAAAAATACACAATAGAAAGTTCAGGGTGTCCTTCTGAAAGCCTTCGGGCGTTGGCAATTTTGCATATTACAAGAACTGAAGTAAGACTCTACTGAGTATAGTCCCTTCCTCCATCCATCTTTGAGTTTTCCGTTTGTAGATGCTAGACCAGGCCACCAAGATTTCTTTGATTGCTAAGAACCTAATCCTGCTCCTCTGATCCTTTGCATAAGAACTCATACATCAAGCTATATCCTCTATTAAGTGGTTACATACACGTATCTGTATGCAGAGTTTGAAAGCATTAGGAAAACCACAATCTGCTTTGCAAATTAAGACGAGATAGATTTTTCTCTGTGTCTATATATAGGTGGGTGGGTGGGTGCATGTGTGAGTGGAAAGAAGAAGAGACAGAATATTTATCTTTTCTATAAAATCATAAAGTGAGTTTAGAGCCATGCTTCTCAAATTTTAATATGCAAAAGAATCACCTAGGAATCTTGTTTTTATGCAGATTCAAATTTAGTAGCACTGGGTAGGCCCCAAGATTTTATGTTTCTAACAAGCTTCCAGATGCTGCTGCTCTGGGCACAACATATTGAGCAGCGAGGATTTAGACAGGATCTAACGTGGTGGTTCTCAAAGTGGAGTCCCAGGAGCAGCAGCAGCAGTCTCTGGAAAATTGTGCGAAATGAAAATTTTATTGAATTAGAAACTCCAGGTTTAGGGAACATTGATCTGTATTTTAACAACCCTCTCCCCACCACCCCTCCCTGCCTCCGCCCCATGTGATTCTACTGCACCCTGATTTTAGAGAGCCTCTGATTTACTGTAACTGCCCCTCTGCCAATTTCCAGAAGAAACCAAAACCATAGAAACCGTTTGACCTACCCAAGGTTGCACTGCTTGTGAGCAACAGAGCCAAGATTAAATCTCAGGTCTTTTGATTCCCTAGCTAGTGCCTCTTCCCCACAGGGAATGTCTTTCCAACTGTCTAGTTTTAAGGATCACTTTCATTCCTTTCTAAGTAGTTTGTGGAAGCTTGGGCTGCCTGAGTCAGTGTTTTGTTCTGAAAGACAAGAGCAATAGGTTATGATATGGAGAGAATCTGCCCAGCACATGACAGTCAGCTCATGCAGGAAATATGCCAGTGAGATTTCAAAAAGAGAGAGAGAGAGAGACTGAGCTGGGGATTGGTTCAATTCCTTCACCTCCTCCAATCTGATAGATTCCAGAGTGGGTGGGAGGGAGGGAATGTTTCTGAGTCAAAGCCAGACCATCCCTCTGTCGAGAAAGGTGCCTGTCTCCAGGGAGCTCAGATTTTGGAACTGCTTTTTTCCTGAGCCACAGACGGCACCTGGACGCAGTAGCCATCTCACCTGGGAGAAAGAGGCTCTGGGGAATCTTGGGAATTGTAGGAACTCTAAATGCAGAGACCTGACTGAGAAACTCTCAGGTGCCTGGAAATGTGGCAGTCCCCAGTCCTGGGCCTGGGAGAATTGGCTGCCTCCAGGACTTCTTCAGAGATGTCCTCAGGCACCTCAGAACCAACTTGTTCAAGCCTTTCCTCTTTTCTCAGTAGGGGCCATTATCCACCATCCCAGCAAGTCCCCGGGATGTTTCCCCTAATGCCTCCTTGTCCTCCCCACACCTTTGACATGAAACACTGACAGCATCAACTCTTAGGTATTTCTCTCCTAGCCCTCTTGGTACCTACCTCGAGACACCCTGGCTCCCACTCCCTTCATCTCGGCTGTGTAGAGAACATCGTCAGTGAAGGGCCCAGCCTCCAGCCCCTCCCACCAGGCTACCAGAGAGGTCCACTTGGAGCAGAAATCTGCCCCTGTGCTCCTTCAGCTTTAAGTGCTGTGTCCGCTCCTGGCCCCTGCCCTCCAGACCACACTGACGTCTCCAAGGCTACCTCCTATGACACCCCTGTCCCCACCGTTCTATCACGTAGAACAGCCCTGAGCTGCGGGTAGTTCTGTGACAGCTCCATGATATCCTGCTTCCCAGGACTTTCCCTGACACTGTTGTCTCGGCAGATTGCCTTCCCTGTGTCTCTCCACCTGGCAAACTCCACCTTCTCCTAGCCGGGGTAGAGGGTCACTCAGTCAAGCCTCCTCAACCCTGTAAGACCACCCAAAGTCAGTTCGCTATTCCCTAAATCACCCTTACCTGGCTTCATCATAACTGTTATGTATCTCTAAAGCCTCGTCTCCTTGACTAGAAAGTGCAGACTATTCCAAACCAGCCTGGGCAACATGGCGAAACCCTATCTCCACTAACAAAAGTTAGCCAGGCGCGGTGGTGCGCACCTGTGGTCCCAGCTACTCTGGAAACTGAGGTAGGAGAATTGATTGAACTCAGGAGGTCAAGGCTGCAGTGAGCCAGAGATTACGCATGCCACTGCACTCCAGCCTGAATGACAGAATGAGACCCTGTCTCAAAAGAAAAGAAAAGAAAGATTGTGGTGAGGATTAAATGAGATAATACTTTTATGGTTTATGCTCAGCACAGTGCCTGGCATACAGACAAAAATGTGAGCTGCTATTATTATTAGTTACACCAGGGCTCCATTCATTATAGTTTAATCTTGGTAGTCTTGTAGTACTTGATTTTATTTGCATTGAGGTGTTTTCTCGTGGAAGTGGAGTTATTTCTAGATGCTGTAGTACAATCAGATGGGGCTTGTCCTGGGACATCTGCCCCCAGAGAGACCTGTGCTGAAAGCCAGCTTTCCCCTACGTTTTGTCAGCTACCTCAGCTCAACACCTGAATCCTTAGAAGCTTCGGGGGGTAAAAACTACTCAGAATTAGGTTGGGGCATCAGGAATGAAGGCATTAGAAAGAAGATTCTCTAAGGTTCTCCACCCATACATCTCGAAAGCCAGTGTCCCAGGATTCTGATCTGATACACTCCAGTCCTTCCATGTTATGGGGCTGCACTTCCTTCCCAGCACAGGCATGACTTCTCTGCTCATTTTTAGAGGGGTGTCCAGAGCACCGTGTTGAATAACTGATCCCAGCTATAAAGACTTAATTCCAAGAACCTGTTTAACCTCTTGTGATCTGAGGCCTTGGGAAGGAAGGAAGAGCTGAAGGCACATTCTGAGCACCTACTGCATGCAGACACAGTGCTAAATGATCCACACGTGTGATCTTATTTTTAAATAGACTTTATTTTTAGAGCAGTTTTAGGTATACAGCAAAATTGAGCTGAAGGTACAGAGGTTTCCCATATACCTCCTGCCCCCACACAGAAGCACAGCCTCCCCCCATCAACATCCCCCACCAGAGGGATATGTTTGTTATAGTCAATGAACCTACATAGACACACTGATCTTATTTAGGCCTTAGTTCCAGCTCCCCTAGAAGAGTGACAGTTGCCTTGTGGCCTGACCCTCCTGCCTGGTTTTGCTGCTTGGTACAAAGGCCTTTAGAAATTCCCTGCCGTGGTTGATTGGCTAACAAGGTAATTGATGCAGGGCCAGTGGGAGGCAGAACACAGAGTACCACTGAGTAATATCTCCTCTGTTCAACATTGCAGTGGGGATTTCTGAACCCAAAACATCAAATCTGTGTGGGAATCGAGCATATGGAAAATCTCTGGTAAGTAAAATAAGCCTGCTTAGTTGTATCTGTTGTGCATTAAACTTCTGGTCATGTCTGATTCTCCTGTGCCATGAAGAGAGACTCAGTGTTCTTTGTTCCAGGCCTGAGGATTATTAGAAAAGCTTAACTGGCAGTTCTTTGCTCCCAAAAGCTCTCAGTTGGCCCTAATTTGTGCCCTTGTGGAATAACCCTGGCTGCTTCTCTCTTTCTTGTGAGAAATTCAGCTCTTAGGCAAACAAAAGAAGCTATTATCCAATAGACATCTTATACATGGTGGGGGGTGGGGGCAGGATGGACTGGTTTCTATCACAGGACCCTGCCAGGTAGAAATGCCTGACTAATTCCCAGACACAGCCACAGGGGAAAAGAGATGTGAGGTTCTCAAGCACTATGAAACACAAAACACCAGTGTCTTAGTTAGCACAGGCTGCTATAAGAAAATACCATAGACTGGGTGGCTAAAACAACAATTTCTCACAGTTCTGGAGGCTGGGAAGTCCAAGATCAAGGTGCCAGCAGATTCAGTGTCTGGCGACAGCTCTCTTTCTGGCTTGCAGATGACCACCTTCTCACTGTGGGTTCACATGGCCTTCCCTCTGTGCATGTGGGGAGAGGGAGATCCCTGGCATCTCTTCCTTTTCTTATTAGGGCACTGATCCTATCATAGAGTCTCTACCATCATGACCTCATCTAAACCTAATCACCTCCCAAAGGCCCTGCTCCCAATACTATCACATCCAGGACTAGGGCTTCAACACCTTGTAGGGGGCTCCGGGACAAGCATTACCCACTCAGACTGGTCTGAGTCAGGCCAAAATGACCAAGCTTTTATGTTCCCTTCTCACTCCATCAAGGCATGTGGGCTGTTCCAGGAAGGGTGTGACCTTGACAAGGTGGCCCTCTACAGCCAAGCCCACCTGAAGGAACTAAGAGCTTTCTGCTACCCACCCTGTTGTCTTCCCTCCCACAGCTGGGCAGCTGTCCTTCCTTGAAGGGGATGGGGTGGCACATCTTCAGGCCTGTCAGTACATCTCCCTCATCTCTGGGCATGAATATCGGGTTCCCTCTCGGTTAGCAGAGTCAGCAGTGGCTGGAGGTGAGGTCAGCTCAGGCATCCTAGACTCTTTGAGTATCTGCTGTCAAGATCCATAGGTGGTGCAATGTGAGAACCAGAAGAGACCCAAGTTATTGTGCCAGGCCCTCATCGTCACAAACAAATTGGACAGAGATATGGGTGCTTCGCTCCTGTTCTGGGCGGGAGACCTAATCCAGGGAATCTCATTTAGGTCATCACTATTCTAGGAAAACCACACACAGAGCTGTTTCCCCTTCCCCAACCTGGTACTTAGGGGAAACCAGGAGGTCGGGGCAGTTGATGTCGAGGGAAGATTATCAGGCTATGACAGCTCCAACAGCTGCCCTCACCTGAGCCAGAGAAAAAGCAAGGTCAAGAGGAGGCAGGTAGCTTATGATCTTGGACTGCCTGGCCCAAGCCCTTAAGCTGGCCTCAGACAGTGCCCTTGGCAGACAGGCAGTGACAGCAGGAGTCCAGAGGAAGCTGGGAGGGGATAGGGTGGTGATGGGGATGTAGTTACAAAGGGAGGGAATAAGAATGAAGAGGAAGAGGCCAGGCACAGTGGCTCACAGCTGTAATCCCAGCACTTTGGGAGGTGGAGGCAGGTGGTCACCTGAGGTCAAGAGTTTGAGACCAGCCTGGCCAACATGGTGAAACCCTGTCTCTACTAAAAATACAAAAATTAGCCGGGCGTGGTGAGCCATGCCTGTGATGCCAGCTACTCAGGAGGCTGAGGCAAGAGAATCACTTGAACACGGGAGGCAGAGTTTGCAGTGAGCCAAAATCTGCCACTGCACTCCAGCCTGGGCAACAAGAGCGAAACTCAGTTTCAAAAAATAAAAAAAAGAATGAAGAGGAAGAGGAGGCAGCACAACAGACCCTTCCTCAGGCCTGGAGACAGTGGGGCTAGGGTCCCACAGCTTATCAGAAATCTGTGACCCCAGCATGGGAGAGCAATCCAGGGCCCACACGGCTAAATCCAAGTCAGTGCGAAGTGTGCTGGGTGAGATAGGCCTAAGGAAAGGGGAAAAGAGTGGGAACAAGTCCTTTCACCCAGAGATAAGGGGGTGCAGGAGTTCACCAGCCCATGGCATAATGGGAAGGAAGCATTTGGGCAGACCACAAGGTGGCACAGCAGCTCTGCCCACAGTCGGCCAGCTTGGGGTGGGAGGAGGGGTGAAGAAGGTGCCCTTGACCGGGAATTTCCAGCAATTTTAGGAATGTGGTGACTTGAAGCCTTGGATAGGGCTTAGGGGGAAGAACACAGCACAGAGTGTGTCTATTGTCTAAGCAGCCTCTGGACTTAGCCCTGTTTAGGCCATTGGTTAATTTTCAGTTAACTCTCCATGTTCCTGAGTACTTGTCACTCCTTTGGGAGGGCTGAGGAGGGCTGCCAAGGGGTCCAGTCCTAGACCCTGTTATCCACATAGACAATCAGTGCTGTGGGGACCTGAGGACAGAGAAAGATCAACTGGGGCCACCAGCCTCAGGGAAGGCTTCCTAGAGGAAACAGCCTTGAAGGGGAGACAGATGAGGCCTCAAGCCAGAGGGTGAAGGAGGAGATGTTGCTGTGCGAGCATCAGAGAAGGGAGCACCCGCTGCTGGGAGCGGAGCTACTGACACACACGGGGACCAATGGGAGGCCAAGCTACGTAGATAGAGGGCGTCCTGTGCTGAGGAGCCTGGAGGAGCCGCTGCAGAGTCGATCTGCCCTGCAAGGTGGGTGGGCGGGGTTGGAGTGCCTTATGCTTCTAGAGTCCAAGGAGGGGCATGAGGAATGTGGTGGATCTGGTCGGAATCAAGGAGATCCGAGGTCACTGTCCCTTGAAGGCTGCAGCGGAGGAAACGGAGAGGCTGGGCTGGCCCTACCCTACGCAGCCTAATCAAAGCAAGAATCTGCAGGATTTTGTAACAAACTGGACAGCAGTGATGATGGAGGTGTGAGGGTGGCAGTTGCCATATAAGACTGAGCTGCGCAGTCTCCAGTTTCTCGTTTCTCTCTCCTGAGTTTCTCTAGGTCAGTGGCTCAAAGTGGAGTCCCAGGACTAGCAGCACCAGCGTACCTGGGGAATTGTTAGCAATGCAGATTCTCAGGCCCACAGCAGACCTGCGGACTCAGAAGCTGGGGTGCGGCCCGGCACTGTTTATCAAGCCCTCCAGGGCAGTCCCACACCTGCTGAATGATGAGGACTATGCCCAGGCGGTGGTGGTTCCATTCAGTCACCCCCACTTGCAGACAGCCTCAGTCAGGGCCAGAGTGGGAAGGCAGATGCATCCTCACACCCCCTCCCACTTCCTCATGACAGATTCCGCCAGTGCCCCGGATCTCAGTGAAAACTTCGGCCTCTGCCTCATTGGAGGCAACAGCCATGGGTACAGAGAAGGGAGCTGTTCTGATGAGAGGGTAAGTGCTGCATCTCTGGCCCCACCGCCTGTGGCCTCCCACTGTCCTGATCCTTCCTTCCCCAGAAGAGCACCAGGCCACCTGGTTGATAGACCCTCGAGAGGCTGACACAAACCCATGCCAGCTACAAATTACCTTTTAATGAGGCCAATAATACTGGGTCTCTGCAGCGCCTCATCAACTGTTTCCCTAGGATTAAGCAGGAGGGTTTTTCATGGTTTCCACTTCATTAACGCCACTCTTTAGGCTTGGAGAAGTCATTTGGGAGGTTTTTTGGTTAATTGGATGAATGTAATCACGAGCCATATTCAAAACCTCCCGTAGGCATGCAGGCATCAGAAATGTCTCATGAGTAAGTTCAGGATCCCCTGCCCACTGGTTAAGAAGTGTGTCAAGTACAAAGGTTTCAAACCACACTTGCAACTGCAGTGTGACTGCTCACTTTCATCCAGAACCAGCAGCTAAGGAGGCAGGAGCGGATAACCCCCGACACCCCTCAGTGACACTGCCTTCTGCCTTGCACCAAGACAGTGAGTCTTCAACTCGATTCAGCACATACCTGTATGCCCCGGACTACGTCCTCCACACCGCAGGCAGCAGAAAAGGCGTTTCAGGGTGGCGAAGGGTTGGGTTATTTTCTCAGATCTGCTTTCTAGCCTGGAACTGCCACCAACCCACCATGACTTCAGGCAAGTTATTCAGCCTTCCTGTCCCCATCTGTTCAAAAACAAAAAGGTAAAACAGGAATCACAGGGGGTACCCATCTTTGGGGGTTGTGGTGAGAATTAATTTTTTGGTTTTTGTTTTGTTTTGTTTTGAGAGGGAGTCTCACTCTGTCGCCAGGCTGGAGTGCAGTGGCGCAATTTTGGCTCACTGCAACCTCTACCTCCGGGATTCAAGCAATTCTCCAGCCTCCCAAGTAGCTGGGGCTATAGGCGCCCGCCACCATGCCCAGCCGATTTTTGTATTTTTAGTAGAGTTGGGTTTTCGCCATGTTGGACAGGCTGGTCTCAAACTCCTGACCTCAAGTGATCCGCCTGCCTTGACCTCCCAAAATGCTGGGATTACAGGCATGAGCCTCCACACCTGGCCTGAGAATTGAAAGCGATAATATGTGGAGAGCTTAGCACAAGCTGTTGTCAACGTGTTTCAGGAAACTTATGTAGTAGTTGGGAAGCTATGCACTTGGGAACATGTTGGATGCAAGCAGGCGGGGCTCCAGACTACACTGTCGGCCTGAGCGCTGCACCCTTTGAAAGCACTGGGAGGTCAGAGCAAGAACAGGCTAGTGGGGAGCACTTCTGAATGACAGAAGATCGGCTAGAAAGAATTATAAAAACCAAGTCGTGTTACTCAATGTATGGGGACTTAATTGAAGAAAACAAACAAAAAAAAATTTTCTTTGATTCTATTATATCCAATAAATATCCAAAAAGATCGGATCATATTTATTTTACCTTAATGAGGTACAATTTTTAAGTGGCAATAGCTGTTGCTGGCTGCTGGTGTAAACCAGCAAAAACTTCACTGTGCCGTGACGGAGGCCAACCTTTCGGTCCACATGGCTGCGTTGCAAAGGGTTCTAAATGGCCCCCTTCTCTCTAAACTCAGTCATTGTCATTTCAGTTTGTTCCTGGACCCTAGTTACAGAAAAGAAAAGTAAGGCCACCATTTCTTTCACCTAAGGGGAGCAGGGGGTAAGGAGTGAACACAATGTTGAGGCCCACAATGTGCCAGATGCTTCACTCTCTCATTTTCCTCCTCCAAAAAGCCCCATGAGTTAGATGAGATTATCCCCATTTTGCACATGAAGAAACTGAGGCTGGTAAAAGTTAAGTCACTTGCCTGAGGTCACACAGCAGATGGGAAGCAGGATTCCATCCCAGACCTCATATTCTTTCAATAGCTACTACTTGGGGACCTGTCCTTTCCAGCAAGTTTGTTCACATAGAGGCTGAAGGGGTGGGGATGCAGAGCCTTTGGCAAGACCAGACCCAGAGCACCGGGACAGGAGCAGAACTTGAAATCCCATGACCAGTGTGTCCAGGGCCACCTCCTCCATTCATGCCACGGGAAGCTTTCCCCAAGGGAAGCCGTTCCTGTGAGGGTCCCAACAGTGACCTTACAGCTATGTGGATCCCCGTCATGGAGGAGGAGCAGAGGAGAGAGAGCTCTGGCCACTCTTCTCGAGGGCAAAAATGAAGTTTGGCTTGTGAGCGGACCACCCTCCCCACCCACTCCTGGCTTTTCTTTAGATCCAGACATCTCAAGAAGATGACTGAAGAGTATCCAGCCCTTCCCCAAGGAGCGGAAGCCTCTCTACCACTGACGGGCAGTGCTTCCTGCGGCGTCCCCGGCATCCTCCGGAAAATGTGGACAAGGCACAAGAAGAAGTCTGAATATGTGGGAGCCACCAACAGCGCCTTCGAGGCCGACTAAAGGGGACCCTCTTCAGGTGCCTGTTTTGGCCGAGGTTCCCCGGACAAGAGGAAAAACCGTCAGGATTGAAACTGAGCCACACGCACCTCCGCTAGTGGCTGGTCCAAACCCATTATCCTCCCTCACTCATTGATCACCCTGGGATAGGGCACAGGAAAGAAATGTCCCTCAAAGGCAACATAAAACTGCCCCTTCTTAGAATTGCTAAAGCCGTTGGTCTGAAAGTGACTTTGGGAGGTCATAAAGTTTGTATCTCTATCTTTAAGCAAAAAATTAAACTTTCCCAGTTCATTTTAAAGACCTCCAAGGAAGGAAAAAAGCAATTCCTCTGTCTTCCTTGTGAGTTGCTCTAAAGTGTGTGATTTTCTAGTGTAAATTGACTTTGAGGCACTTGTAAAACACAATGGTTCTTACTGTTTCCATTACTGCATTTACTTCACCTTGACAAGGTACAATTTTCAAGGACAAAGCACTATATATTAAGTTAGTAGTTCTAATATCCGCTTGAGAGTATACTCAAGATTGATTTTCATGGCCATTTGGCATGATTGCATGAATTCTCTATTCTTTTATGTGCAGTTTTTCTGTAGAAAAACATTAAAGGTTAAATATTGACTGCTAATGTTTTCTGAAGTGGCATAGTCTAGTGGAATCAATAATCCCTTGCTTTGGTATAATAATTTGAACTTTTGAAAGTGCTTTCTCATCCATTATCTCTTATCTTCACAAAAGCTCTGTGGAAGAAAGCACAGTTATTCCCAATCTGCAGAGGGGGAAATGGGGGCCTTCAGAGGTTACAGGACCAGATGCCAGGTAGTGGAACCAGATAGCAGCTCCTTAACTTCTCTCCAGTGGACTCCCTGCTTTGCCTACTCTCTAGCAACTGATTTGGGGAAGTTTTTAAATGGTGAGAGTGCGTCTCTGGGGGCAACCATTGAAAAGAAGACTCTGATAATGTTGGAACAAGTAAGGGATTTGAATGAAATACATTATTATATCTTATATGTTAGCTTGAACCAGAAAAAGTTGCCATTGTTGTAGGTCAAAAACAATTGAGCATCAGTTTTATATGGTTCAAACTCATATATGATACTATGCTTTTCTTCTGTCAATGAAAATGTCATCATCAATTCCATTGTCAACATTAGTAGCCTTAAAACAATAACATAATAATAATGATGATAATGATAGTTATAGCTATCATCTATTAAATGCCTACTATATTTCAGGCATGATACTAGGCAATTTACATATATCATCCTAATCTTTCTAACAACTCTATTAGGTGGCCCTATCCATTTAATAGATGCCAATTCAAAGAGGTTAAATGATTAGACTAAGGCACCTAACTTATGTGAGTGTCAGGCTTCAATGCCTGTGTTAGAGCTACTCCTTCACACAGAATAGTTCAGAACATAGAGAAGGACCAAGGTTAATAAGTGATTTTCATCCCAAACACTAAACATGATTGATGGGTAGAGGCTGCCCGAAGTACTGTGTAAAGATGGAATCTGAGATAGAAGAATGCAGTGGTCAATTAGTAATGCTTGCCCATGGAGGGATTAGTGACACATGCCTTGTATATTTGTCATCTGTGGCCTAAACTCTGCCCCTGAAGGTTTGTTTTCTAATTCAGAGGTTTAAATTAATCTAGCCCACTTAATGAAACCAGAGATCCCATGGGAAATTTAGCTTAAGACAGGGCTGGAAATTGCCATATGTTGGTACAAAGAAGTGTTTGGCCACATTACAGGTCTCGGACTCAACTGCTATGTGTGACTGCAGCTCTGTGCCTATGTCTTGCTTTTTTGCTGAGTTCCCTGTTTCCATATCTCCAGGTGAACCATAAGAAGGCAGAGGGTGGCTGAGAGGCCTGGGCTTCTGGGATTCCACCTTGCTATCTCTGCTCTTCAACCATTGTTTCAGACTCTGAACACGAGATTCTCATATCTGAAAGTGATTTGGAGACCTGGGCATCAAGTGCTCTTTTAAGAAGGGGCTATCTCAAAGGACTGTTCAATATTCTTATTCAATAGAGATGTTGGAGTCCAACAAAGTTAGGGAACAAACCAGTAACCTATGCTAGTCGCAACAGAGGATACTACAATTATGTTTGTTTTTAAGACAGGATTTTGCTATGTTGCCCAGACTGGTCTCAAACTGCTGGGTTCAAGGGATCCATCCTCCCACCTCAGTCTCCTGAAAGCTGGGATGACAGGCACATGCCACCACACCTAGCTCCTTACAACCATTTATTTTAACTTATTTCATTTATAACTGGTGTCTTTCATTTGTATGTGGCAGCTAGAGATTTATATAGGATGGAAGTAATTTATTTTTAATTTAAATATTTCATGTTGAACTGTTTGCCTTGTATAGAACATTTTACTTGGCCAATTCAAATAAAAGTAAAGTCGGCTTTGTTTGTGACATTAATGCACCACCGTAAGAGCATGCCTGAGGCTCCCTTATTGAATAAAAGAGGCAACTTTCACGAAGGAAAAGAATTAGGAGCCTGTCCCTCACTGCTCCCTTAAATGAGAGGGATGGTAAGAAAGAACCCAGCGTGTTCTTTCCATCCTAAGGCAATGTCTGGTTTTGATGTTACGGGCACTGCTCAGCAGTTAACAGCAGGGTCACTTCTGTCAGGGCCTGGACTGGCCTGACCTGTCCTCCCTGGGCTCAGCCTCCTCCTGCTGATGCTGACTCCTTGGTCCCCACCATAAGCCCCAGGGGGTCCAGTGGCTATTGCCAGCCTGCTAGTCTCTCACCCTTGATGGGAGGAAGATGCAACCTTCCTGCTCTGTGCCCACCTCTTGTTCAGCCTCTCTAGAGACTGCCCCCATGACTCATGTCACAGCCACTTGCAGAAGGACGCCAAGGCTCGCTGCAGCAGGCTGTCCGGGAATGACCAAGCCTGGAGTCTTCTCGAGCCAGAGGCAACAGGGTTTCCAGGACATTTAGGGTAATAAAATCGCCTCTGTTAGGACCCAGTCCAGTCAAATATTTCTGTTCTTACTTTTTGAGCACTCACTGTGGCTGTTCCCCCACCCCACCCGGCACTCAGGTTGTCTTTTGAGCTGGCAGATGGGCAGTGGGTAGGAAAAGCAGCACCAGCCAGAGCCCGACTTTAAAAGGAATCATGTGACACTTTGTCTCCTTGAAATTGGCAGAGACCGAAGGACAAGCAAGGAAAAAACACAGGCAGAAAGATGACTCTCCTAAGGACTAGAATTTGCATTAAGTTTTGCAAACCACTGAGAGCTTTGTGGTTGAATCCATCACCACAATGCACAGCAAGAAGGCTCTCGTTCTGCAGATCAGGCCACATGCCTAGAAATTTATTTAAATTTTTTGTTACTTTGGACCTGGGACAAGATTCATACCTTTTAATACCCTTGGTCGGGAGGGAGCAGGGAGGGTGAGGAATGGCAGCAGAAGGAGCCTGACATGCAGCAGGTCATCAGTTGGGTAGCTGAGCTGCACCAGCCACGTCCCTATGTCCTCGTCGGGAAGCCAAGCCAAGAGGATCCCACTGCCCCCATTACGGGCCTTTCCCACACCCCTCAGACTTCTCAGGACCTGGGCAGTTCTGGAGAGCCAAGCACCATCTCCCCAGGCCTGGGTAGGCCCCTTGGAGCACAGTTGCCATAAGGCTCATCTGCCTGCCCCGGAAAAGTTGCCCAGAGGAGCCCAAGGTGGGATAGGAGGGGCCTCACTTTTCCAGGAAGGACCAGGATGTGGACCCTGCCTGGCCCCAATTAGGCAGGAGTACCCAGAGTTCTGAGCAAATGCTGATCAACGCTTTGAACTGGATCCACAGAGAAGCACACTGAGTTTTCTATTCAACTGCCTGAGCCCGGGGCATTCTTCAGAGAGAGGCCCCACTTCATCTTTAACCAGACTCACCAAGCTCAGGATTCACCTCAGCCAGGCAATTGAATGATTGGCACAGGGTCTGGGGACATCGGGAGTTAATCAGCAGCCCCCAGTGGACAAGACACAGCTATTTCTAATATCACAAATGCCCCGGTGACTGCTCCAAGTGTGACCACACTTCCCAGGTGACAACATTCAGATAAAGGCAAGCAGGAAAGCAAACAGTGGGAATGGTTTTATTGCCTCGCCAGGATTAGTTTGGCCACAGCAAACCCTGCTGAGGGTAGGCTTGCTCTCAGTTTCTCAGTGTCTTCACCCACACCCCACAGTCCCCCATCTTCCCTGTTCAAAACACACACACACCCCTTTTCTTTCTGTTCCTTTCCCTGGTTTCCCCCACATTCTGCTCCTTGACCTCTGGCAGGGCCTGAGCCCTCACCATGTCCTCTGCCTGCCAGGGCTGCCACCTCCTCCTTCCCACTCGGGGCCTCCATCCCGGGTGCCCCAGGCTCTGAACTTTCTTCCAACTGCCAGAAACACTCACTGGCTCTGAGAGGTTCAGATGCTGTTGAACGTCATGGAAACCCAGTTTCCTCAGTAGTTGGAAAGAATGATTTTTTTTTTTTTTTTTTGAGACAGTGTCTCACTCTGTCACCCATGCTGGAGTGCAGTGGCATTATCTCAGCTCACTGCAAACTCCACCTCCCAGGTTCAAGCAATTCTCCTGCTCCAGCCTCCCGAGTAGCTGGAATTATAGGTGCCCACCACCATGCCCAGTTAATTTTTATATTTTTAGTAGAGACGGGGTTTTGCCATGTTGGCCAGGCTGGTCTTGAACTCCTGGCTTCAAGTGATCCGTCCGCCTTGGCCTCCCAAAGTGCTGGGATTACAGGTGTGAGCCACCACACCCAGCCCTCAGGAGTTGAAAAGGAAATGTTGTATCTTTCTCCAAATGTCCTAGGAAAGATTAAGTAAAATAATCAATGCTGACATGCAGCTGGTACACACCAGGACGACTGCACATGTGTGAAAATGTCCGCATGCCTCAACACTGGCTGGTACCAGCCAATCCCAGAGCTCCCTGAAGCATCCCCTGTCCCCTGTTGGCCTGATTACCCAGACCCTCCCCAGGACTCTCGCTGACCTCCCCAGGGATCAGCAGCTGTGGGTAATGCTTGGCACAATGTTGAGGGGGCGATGGGCAGCAGCAAGACGAGGGTGGTTTCAGGACCTGCCCAGCATGGTGGCTGGCATTTGTCCTCATTGGTCATTTGTCCATGCTCTTCGTGTTAAAAATTTGGACTGTCCTCTGGAAGCAATGCATTTGGGTGCACCTGTCTTGTAAGTTGAATTATAGACCACATAACTATCAGGCAGGCTAAGGTAGAGAGGGGTCACCCCTTAAACTGTCATCAGTCATTTATACCTTAGAGTAAGTGAATGAAGGAATGGAGAGGAGGTTTTTGTAGGGACTGGCAGGTAAGGTGAAAGGAAGGAGGTGAAATACCAAGGGAAGGAAGGGTTAAGAGCCCAAATGGGGAAACAACTTCAGGCTATTTCTCCTCAGTGCCAAGAGCCCTACTTATCCTCCAAGCCCTACTTGTTCCCCACCAGCATTTTAAATTCCTTAGATTCAAGGTGCAATACTCCCTGGAAGCAGATGTCCTCCATGAAGAAGAAGGGAAATGGGCCCCACAGGTGGTGCTGCAGAGTCCCACTCGCCAGCCACAGACACCACGGACACCCAGGACAGCGTAGATGGGTGGGACATTGGACCCTGGATGGCGAAGGAGCTCCAGATTCAAGGCAGAATGCTTGGCCCCAAGACTCAGCCCCACACTTACTGGAGAGAGAGAGAGAGAGAGAGAGAGTGTGTGTGTGTGTGTGTGTCATTGGTCAAGCTGCCTGAGTTTCTTTGAGTCTCTATTTCCCCTCATCTGTGAAATGTGGATTAAATTACCTGCCCAGCCAACCTCACAGGCTGATGAAAGATCAGAAGAGAGCTGGTATATAAAAGGACTTTGTAAATTGTGAATTGCACTTCTAACATATGGTGTTATGCTAATCCACTCCATTCAGAAAGAAGCAGAGCTGGGCGTGGGGAGAAGTGACTCAGGCAGCTCAAGACAGGAGTGAGGGCTGAAAAGCTAGGCGGGGACTGAAAATAGAACCGTTTTCAGAGCTCCCGTGCCAGGTTCCCGGGACCAGGCTCGCCAGCGGCTGGCAGGCAGGAGCTCCAGGCTGGCCAGGCCCCAGTTACCTGCTCCCCAGTGCTGCAGCCCGAGGTGGCCAGACGCCCCGCCTGGTCAGTGCAGTCCAGCGACCTCTGCTCACAAGCAAGAAGTGGAGGATGATGACCAGTTTTTTGAATTCAAATGACTCTGTCTCCTGGAGCCGCCTGCCTGCTGCCAAATGCGGCTTTTGGCTTCTTGCCTGCATTCCTACCAGCAAAATTAGCCCACGGATGAAACCTACAAAGCACATTGGCCCAGGAGACCACAGGCGCTGCCTGCATGCTCCAGCCCCACGAGGGAAGTGTCCCCTGCTCATCCTGCCTTAGCTGAGCCCCAGCCCTCCTATTTTGAGGCAGGTAACAGGGCCGGTACCCACAGGACTAAGCACTACTGAGACATCAAGGTCCGGGGCAAGCTGGCCTGTGTGGGTGTAACTAGGCAGAGACTTGATGTTTCATAAACAAACATTCCTTCAAGGCATTTCTGCTGCTAGCTCAGGCCAAGGAAAGCAAGGTAATAACTCAAGGAACAGTGACCTCACCAGGAAAGCAGGCTCCTCCATCTCACACACAAATCCCACATCCCCATATATCCCGGACTCAGCGTGTCATGAAAAATCCCCAAGAGGCACTCCCCTGTAAAGGGAGCAGGTAGCCAGTTGAGAAGCAGGCTGGGAGCAGGGAGGGAGCTTTTTTCCAGCTGCCTAAAGATACCACCATCCCAGGAGCAAGGAGTGGGCAGTGCAGAGGGTCTCTGCCCTCTGTGGGTCCTGCTCTGTTGCCACCACAGAAAGAAAGCAGAACAAAGCAGAAACTATTTGTCATTTTGGCTCTTTCGGGTCCTGGCCAGGCTCTGTGACAGCATGGTGCCTTGGCAGCCACTGGGAGCTAGAGCTGGAGCTCAGAGCTGGGAGCTAAGCGCTGGGCCCTGTTGCAAAACCAGTCAGCCTGGTCCTATTTCATTTCCCCCATCTGCTGCTTTGTTCTTCCTCAGGATGTGGTGAGAGGTGGAGACTGGGGAAGGAAGTAGGAAGAAGAGAGGCCTGGAAGTCCTCGCTGTTTATTCCCTGATCCTCCACCCTGAGAAGAGAGAGGGCAGAAAGCCACCCTGTCTCTGAAACTAGGTAAATGCACCCACCAGGTACCCACCTGTGTGCTGGAGGCTACTTGAAGCTATAGGTTAAACCCACACATCTTCCTGGGCCCTCCAGTTGGGCCACGGTGGACTTTATCACATTAAGACAAATACAACTGTATTAACAGAAGCTAACATTTATGCTTTACATGTGCCGGACACTGTGCCAAGTGCATCATGTGCCTTAGCTCATGCAATCCTCCAAACAACGCCAAAGGATGGCTCTTTCATTTACCCTATTGGTTTACAGAGGCTTAGAGAGTTCATGAGGTTGCTTAAGGTCACATAGCTATGGGTGGCGGCCCAGAGATGGACTCAGGATGTTGGACTGCAGAGCCCACTGCAGGTAGATGTCCAATTTGTACACTGCCCGAAGGTGCCCTACTAGCAGCAAGTGCTGTGTGCATGGGCACTGCCTCCACTCAAAGACAGCACTGTCCACTTGCTTCGAGGGGTCAGCTTCCTAAAGTGGCAAAATTTACTTGAATATTTCAGTTAAAGGTTGAGTTCTGTTTGGCAGTGTTAGTACCAAAACACCAATAGCTATATGTAACTATATAACTATATGTAACTGTTATGTAGTTACATAGTTACATATAATTATATACATATAGTTATATACATACACTCTATAACTATATGTAACTGTTATGTAGTCATATAATTACATATTGTTATTGGTGTTTTGGTACTAATTTAATATTCTGTTAAATCGAGTTAAATTGAGTTTAGCCTACGGCTGCCTCCTTACATCTTCCTAAAGGTTTCTCCCTACACAGTGAACCGTACCCTAAACTGGACATATAAACAGACTATAACCTACTCTTGTTTCAGCCAATCACAGACGGCCAACCGTTCATACTGTGTTCAAGTAATGCAAAGGCCCAGCTGTACCCTGTGTAGCTGTACCAGGCAAGAATCCCGCTGTGTCTGGTCCTCACTCCCATTTTCTGACATCACTTTCCTTTTTTCTCTCCATAAATGCCCTCCAACCACACGGCAATACCAATAGAGTCTCTCCAGACCTATTCTGGTGTGGAGGACTGCCCCATTCACAAACAGCTTTTTGCTCAATTAAACTCTGTTAAATTTAATTTGTCCAAAGTTTATGTGTTAACGCCTTCAATTTCAGCCCCTTTCTCAAAGGTCACCACTGCTATCAAAGTGGTATTTTTATAGAACACAAACACGTATATGATTGACTTTCAAATGGTTCAGATGGGAAAAAGTTATTTGAACTATACTTTCGATTTATCTGTAAGCTTAGGATTGCTTCAAAGTTAGCTTTTTTTTTTAAGTTAACAAGAAAACAAATCAGAAAAAAAAAAAAGTCTTCAAAGAAAAGTTGCTCCTAGGTTGACCCCCCCAGGGTATATCTTCTCTGCTGTAGAGGCACTAAAGTAAAAACGTGTGGGACGTGTGCCCAAGCCAAGCTGCCTGGAAATGCTCCATTCCCTATTTATGCTCTGAGCTCCCTGGGAGTGGTGGGGTCCACCCCCAGGTCTCCTTCCTCCCCCAGCCCTGCACCTTGAAGTTCCAACTCCAGATTCTCTACCTCCTAGACACTCACTGCCCTGCATCCACACACCATCCCCCAGGCAAAAATGCCTGCCAGGGTCTTTTCACATTTTATTGATTGCAATAGAAAACCACTCTAAAAAAGAACTGGTTCTGTACTCCGGGTTCCCTGTCCATAACGCAGGGGCTTTTCTGGCCCTGGTTAATAGTGATGGAGAAACGTGGCAGGGATAGAGGGGTGAGAACGTGCCAAGTCCAACAGCGGCATCCCCAACCCAAGAATGTCCAGGCTATCAGAGTGTGGTCCCTGCACAACTTCCACGTCATGAAGATTGTGCCTACCTGCTCTTGAATTGTTTTGGGTCTCTCTCGACTCAGGACAAAGGCCACAGATATTTTCCCCATTTTCAATGATCTGTTACTATTGCACAATTTTTCATTCTAAGGACCAAAAGAAGGGTGGAGACTTCAGTGTTCCTGACCAGAACCACAGCTCATGTTCAGAAGGAGGAAATGCTGCCTGTGGCTTCAGGGAGGCAGGAGGACCAGGCAGGCCCTCAGCCAGCCCCTTACTCGGCAGGTGAGCTGCTTGCGAAAGACAGTAGCTCACTTTCATCCCAGTGTCCGGGGCACCAGCACAACAGTGCGGAGCCATACAGGTCAGCGCCCTGGCCTCCCCAACATAAAATCTCCCAAGCCTGTGCAGTGGGAGGAGCAGGGCACAGGGAAAAAAAACAGGTAGGCTTTTTTTTTCTTTCTCCAGCCTGGGGGCATTTCTAGTCTCTTTCCTCTGCCTGAAAGTGCAGTCAATAAAGCCATGAGCCTAATTCCCACTCAAGTGATTATTTTAGTGCTGGGAAGCTCCAGAATGAGAGGTCCCCTTCACCACCATGAAATCTAGATTTATGACAAGGATTTAAGAAACACACCCTCCTCCACAATTTAATATTGTGTTTTGAAATGCAAACCCTGTGTTTCCTTTTTTTTTTTTTTTTTTTTTTTTTGAGACGGAGTCTCGCTCTGTCGCCCAGGCTGGAGTGCAGTGGCGCGATCTCAGCTCACTGCAAGCTCCGCCTCCCGGGTTCACGCCATTCTCCTGCCTCAGCCTCTCCGAGTAGCTGGGACTACAGGCGCCCGCCACCACGCCCGACTAATTTTTTTTTGTATTTTTAGTAGAGACGGGGTTTCACCGTGGTCTCGATCTCTTGACCTCGTGATCCGCCCACTCGGCCTCCCAAAGTGCTGGGATTACAAGCGTGAGCCACCGCGCCCGGCATCCTGTGTTTCCTATAACAAAAAGCAAACGTCACCCTCAGGAAACACAGAATTCAGCAGTGCCTAAGTTGGACTTACAGGGCAGGCAAAAGGAAGAGGAGGTTATGTACTAGAAGAAGTGAGCTGGGAATTAGATGTGGGAATTTGAGCTGGCGATCAGAAAGAAGAACAGAAAAGGGAAGAGCTTGAAGCAGCTTAGATGATTTCAGACACAATTAACTCATTATTCAGTAAACCATGCTGCACACTGGGAGTGTAAACATGAAATGCTCCTGCTCCTGGCCAGTGTAACAGTCTAATGGAAGATACTGACAGAAACAAACAAGAAAACCATGTGATCTGTGTTAGACATGTTTACCTTGCAAAGGGAAAATACAGTCAGTATCTGACTGGGAGATTTGGGGACTTTTGAGCTGGGTATTGAAAGATAAGTACAAGTTTTGCCAAGAAAAGAAAGGGCAAAGGCCTAAGGGCATTCCAAAGACAAGTCACTTAGAAAGCACTAGAAGAGGCCGGGCACGGTGGCTCACGCCTGTAATCCCAGCACTTTGGGAAGCTGAGGTGGGAGGATCACGAGGTCAGGAGATCAAGACCATCCTGGCTAACACAGTGAAACCCCATCTCTACTAAAAATACAAAAAATTAGCCAGGTGCGATGGCAGGCGCCTATAGTCCCAGCTACTCGGGAGGCTGAGGCAGGAGAACGGTGTGAACCCAGGAAGTGGAGCTTGCAGTGAGCCAAGATCACACCACTGCACTCCAGCCTGGGAGACACAGCGAGACTCCATCTCAAAAAAAAAAAAAAGAAAAAAAAAGAAAGAAAGAAAGCACTAGAAGAAAAGGCGACACAACCCAGTTCGGGAAGATTTCTCTTACTGTGAGAACAGGGAGCATCCCTGGGCAAAATGCCTGGGCCCTTTGGCAAGGAGCTTGTGAAATATAGGTCAGCCAGAACTCAAGGGGATATGGACTGGGGAAGAGAGAGAGAATGGTTTTGACTGTACTTTGCATATAGGCTCTCATCTTAGATTACTTACCCATAAAAATGTGGATAATAATTGCCCTTCTGCAAAGTTAGAGTAAGAATATACGGCCGGGCGCGGTGGCTCACGCTTGTAATCCCAGCACTTTGGGAGGCCGAGGCAGGTGAATCACGAGGTCAGGAGATCGAGACCACGGTGAAACCCCGTCTCTACTAAAAATACAAAAAATTAGCCGGGCGTGGTGGCGGGCGCCTGTAGTCCCAGCTACTCGAAGAGGCCGAGGCAGGAGAATGGCGTGAACCGGGGAGGCAGAGCTTGCAGTGAGCCGAGATTGCGCCACTGCACTCCAGCCTGGGCGACAGAGCGAGACTCCACCTCAAAAAAAAAAAAAAGAAAGAAAGCCAAAATTTAGCTAAGTGGTGACTAATAATAATTGAGTTTAACAACAATGGGATTTTAACTAATGTTGAGTTACTTTAAATTATGTAGTTTTTGTTTATAAGCAGAAATTAATCATAAATAGCCTATTTTATTTTATTTTATTTATTTTGAGATGGAGTCTTGCTCTGTCGCCCAGGCTGGAGTGCAGTGGCGCCATCTCAGCTCACTGCAACCTCCACCTCCCGGGTTCAAGCGATTCTCCTGCCTAAGCCTCCTAAGTAGCTGGGATTACAGGCGCCCACCACCACACCTGTCTAATTTTTGTATTTTTAGCAGAGACGGGGTTTCACCATGTTGCCCAGGCTGGTTTTGAACTCATGACCTCAAATGATCTGCCTGCCTCGGCCTCCCAAGGTGCTGGGATTATAGACATGAGCCACCGCACCCAACCATAAATAGCCTATTTTATAAAAGAAATATATTTTTAGAAGAAAATGTTATGAGTCTGAATTGTAGGGTGATCTGTGATCTCTGTTATTCATGCATCAATCAAACCTAAGCAAGGTAGCACCTATACTGGCCGCTACCCAAATTGTAAACGCTACACCAAGAAACAGCCTGGCAACCCAAAATCTATGAAGTGAAAACAAATAGGAACTCCCTTCTGGTGAAAATTGCCCCTCAAGTCAATGTCTGTACTCCAGCACTGCTCTTGCATGGGACCCTTGAGAACACACATCCCCTTTCTTCAAACTCTTCTTCCCATGCTTCTTGCTGCAGGGCACTCCTGGGTCCCCCTCATCTCCTTGACCTCTTTCCTGGCTCCTTGGCTGGTGTTTCTTCCTGCTTCCAGGCTGTGACTGTAGGTGCCCCCTAAAACTGAGGCCTCAGCCCTCTGTTCCTCCTGCATTACAATCACTCTCTTGGAGAATGAACCCTCATACCACTACCTTTCATCTATCTAACTCAAATTTCATCTCCTTTCTTGACACCCACCCAAACTCCAGACTCAAGTCTTACACTTTCTTCAAGTTTCAGCTCAAGTCTGTCTCCAGACCTCACTGCTATTTCCCTCCTATGAATTCTAATAGCATTTATAATCTACACCACACAATCTGAAATTTAATTTTATTTGTTTATTTTTTTTTGAGATGGGGTCTCACTCTGTCTTCCAGGCTGGAGTGCAATAGCACAATCTCGGCTGACTGCAACCTCCACCTTCTGGGTTCAAGCGATTCTCCTGCCTCAGCCTCCAGAGTAGCTGGGATTACAGACGCCCGCCACCATGCCCAACTAATTTCTGTATTTTTAGTAGAGACAGGGTTTCACCATGTTGCCCAGGCTGGTCTCGAACTCCTGACCTCAAGTGATCCACCCGCCTCGGCCTCCCAAACTGCTGGGATTATAGGCGTGAGCCACTGCACCCAGCCTAATTTTATTTATGTTCCAAGTTTTTCCCTACACGTTTCATGGATGTACATTTGCTCCCTTCCCAACCAAAATGAAAGCGCTTCATGCACAGAGGTGAGGCCTTTCATTCATTTATTCAACTAGTATTTATTGAGAATTTACTATGTGCCAATGCTATTCTAAGTACATAAGTAAACAAAACAAAGATCTCTGACTTCTTGGAGCTTATATTTTAGTGGGTGGGGTAGGGGGCTGAGGTAGGGGTAAGGAGAGACAGATAATTAATAAACAAATAAATAAGTACATTGTTTATTGTCCAAGTGTATTCAACAGCTTCATATGGCTGGTAGCAATAGCATTGGACAGCACAGGTCTAATGTCTTCGTTCCCTGGATTTCATTTAATTTAATTTGGAAAAAATGTCACAAGTAAATCAGGCTGACATATTTGTATTCATTTTCTCAAATGCAAAGCAACCATCTGAATCTACATTTTTCATACCACATTGCAGGTGGTAGGAGTAGGCTAGGATGGTTGATTTGTTTGCTTTTTATGTAACAAGAAAAGCAAATAACAGAATGACCACATTGGCAAATTCAGGTGCACAAGCAGATCTACCAGGTGTCTCAGGGCTTGCGCTCTTAGGGTCTAAAAGGGCTTTGCTATTTAAAAAACTGCAAGAAAACAAATTGTTCTGCAGACTCTGAAGGGCGATTACAAAGGAGAGGTTCCAAAGACATTTGGGAGATGACGTCACCGGAATGAATGGACTGCTTGCCACGGTTTTAAAGAGAACAGCCCTCATTAGACCCCACAGGTTTCATACAATCCCCCTACGAGTCTCTAATCAGAGACGGAGCATGCTGTTTACAGTGTTTGTGGTGCAGTTATTTTGACAGGACAGCTATTTTGGCAGAGCCTCATGGAAACTGCTCCATGAAATGGAGCCTCCTTCCGTCTGGTGTCATAGAACCCTGTAAGCATCCCTGATGCTTGCTCTGCCTCTGGCCACCATGGTTTATAGAGGATTTTTGCTCCTTCTATTGCTTTTGGTTCCATATTAGTCATCTAATTTATTTATTCTTAATGAAATGTATAAATAACATGCAACATTTGTGTGAAAAAAAGGTAGGCTATCACTTTGATGTGTACTTAGAGAAACTCCCTAGATGGATATTTTCTTTCTTTCTTTTTGACAGAGTTTTACTCTTGTCACCCAGACTGCAATGGCGCGATCTCGGCTCACTGCAACCTCCACATCCCACGTTTAAGCAATTCTCCTGCCTCAGCCTCCCTGGGATTACAGGCATGTGCCACCATGTTTTTGTACTTTTAGTAGAGACGGGGTTTCACCATGTTGGCCAGGCTGGTCTCGAACTCCTGACCTCAGGTGATCCGCCCCCCCTTGGCCTCCCAAATGCTGGGATTACAGGCCGGCCCAGATGGATGCTTTCTAAACGGGCAGTACTCATTGCCTCTAGCGTGGGATCTTAGGGACTTGGGAGGAGGTATAGTGAGAACTGTATTGCTCAAGATACACCCTTTTGAACTCTGAATATTTTTTGTATCAAATGCATCTGATTTTAATCTTGTTTTAAAATTTATTTGTGAGCAGTTTTAGATTTACAGAAAAGATGGGCAGAACACAGAGCTCTCACATACTCACTCACCCCTCCCACACCCTATTATTAATATCTTTCATATTAGTGTAGTACATGTGTTACAATTGATGAGCCAATATTGGTACATTAATAACTAAAGTCCTCTAGGCCAGGTGGCTCACCCCTATAATCCCAACACTTTGGAAGGCCAAAGCAGGCAGAGGGATTTGAGGACAGCCTGGGCAACATGTACATTTACCAAAAAATACCAAAAAAATTAGCCAGGTGTGGTGGTGCAAGCCTGTAGCCCCAGCTACTGGGGAGGCTAAGGTAGGGGAGCCCAAGAGATCAAGGCTGCAGTGAGCCATGATAGCACCACTACACTCCATCCTGGGGAACAGAGCAAGGTCCTGTCTCAAAAAACAAACAAACAAAGTCCATAATTTACATTATGTCACCTTTGATGTTGTACATTCTATGGGTTTCGACAAATGTGTAATGACATGTATCTGCCATTTCAGGATCAGACAGACTAGTTTCACCGCCATAAATACCCTCTGTGCTCTCTCTGCCTGTTCATCTCTCCCTTCCTTTCTCTCTCCACTGGACCCCTGGCAACAACTGGTCTTTTTATCGTCTCCATAGTTTTGCCTTTGATTTTTGTTTTAACTTGTGCATCTTTACTTATTAAAAAAATTGTTTTAATGTTAAGAATATTTTTGAAAAGTCCATTCAAACTAGGTTAGCTTTTCAGGGGACGCCCCTCCTCCAAACCGTCATCATAAAGGAATGTAACCTATTAACTAATTGCCAATACAAAATATATTGAGAAAACTGTTAGAAATGTAATTGAGCATTCTCTGGGCAGCCTGTTGCTAAGGAAAAAGGATCACATTGTCTCCAGTATCCTTGCCTCCTACCCCCTGCCCCCTCTAGCGTCTGAAAAATAATTCCACTGACATATCCAAGAAACTTAGAAAAAACAGACAGATTTGCAAATCTGTCATAAAATATGGGTGTTGCAACTCAAAGAGCAAAATCAGAGGACGTGAGATGTAGAATTCTCAGGACTCAAGCAGATTCTCAGAAAAGAAGCAACCCTCACCAAGCATAATGATGCACTTCCTGAGGGCACACATGTGGTAAACACAATCATGGTGTTGTTATTCGTGGTTTTCCATCAGAGACTGCCTGCTCCGGGGACTTGACACAGCCCTGGTCCCCGCCTTCCCCAGTCCCTGTCTCAGAGGCATCCGGGGCATTGGCATGGAGGGGAGGTTCAGCGACCAGATGGAGCTTGGGATGGATGAAGCTCTTCCTTTATGGATAATAAAGTCAGTTGAAAAAATCAGTGTTGTGTGGGGTTTTTTAATGACTTTTTTAGGCTTCTTTTAAAAGGCTGTATCAAATATGCTTGTGCCAAAATGACAATGTCAAAATGCCAGGTGCCCTCCCAGACTTAATGAGATGCTAGCCCACCTGTCACTCCAAGGAGAGGGAACAGAGGCATGCACAGGGGGAAGGACCTTTCACAGTGGGAAGCCAGTGTGCAGCAGAGGGGATCAAACATTCAGGTATACTGTGGCCCCATAATATGTGTCGTGTTTTACACACACACAGGATTAAATGCTCACCCCAACAGAGCAGATTCACTCATTATGCATTCCCTCTAGAGACTATCAGAATTTCTGAATTATCAAAATCAATGCCAGATATCAATACCAGAATTATCAAACTCAATCTTTCTCTTGCTTTTACTTATATGCTGTGCTTTAAAACCCTGGTGCTGTAGGCAGCTGTGGTGATTAGAGATCAGTTCTACAGCTCCATCATCTTCCCACCAAAACACATGTTAACTCCCTTCAGGACTGAAAGGTTTGTCTCCAGAAACCTGCAAGGGGTATGACAAGCGCGAAATGTGGGTCTGGGGTCTCCTAAAGAAAGGGCTGTGACATGACCAGAGCAAGGAGATTGGCTGTCTGGAATAAGGCACGCACGTGTGTGTGTGTGTGTGTGTGTGTGTGTGTGTGTGTGAGAGAGAGAGAGAGAGAGAGAGAGAGAGAGACTGGGTTTTGCTCTGTTGCCCAGGCTGGAGTGCAGTGATGCAGTCATAGCTACTGCAGCCCTGAACTCTCGGGCTCAAGGAATACTTTCAACTCAGCCTCCCAAGTAACTTGGAATACAGCCACAAACCATCACAATCGGCTAATTTTGTTGTTGTTGTTGTTGAGGCCAGGTCTCACCACGTTGCCTAAGCTGGTCTCAAACTCCTGGGCTCAAGCAATCCTCCCACCTCCGCCCCCAAACTGTTGGGATTACAGATGTGAGCCATCATGCCCAGCCTATAGCACCTTTTGTTAGTGAGTTTTTCAGGATTAGGAAAAGCAGTTGGGTCACCCTAAAGCCTTAATCTTTACAAGAATCACCTGATGAGTTTGTAGAAATACAAATTCCTGGGTCCCTATCTCAGATTATCATAGGTTAGGGTGGAGAAAAAAAAAAAAAAACCCACAAGGAATTCAGATGCTATCGGTCCAATTGGCCCTAAATTGTCAGTGAGTGAGTGAGTTTCACTTGCCTTCATTTCACTTTCACTTCATTTCACACTTTCATTTCATTTCACAATGGCCCATGTTTTTCTGGAAAAGAAGCTGAATCCTAAAGGACAGCCTTATTTAAATAGTAAGACACATCATTGAATATTTACTTATAATTTATATCTTGCCTGTTTCTGGAATTGTTGAAGCAGTCAACGCTTGAGCAGGATCGCAATGAGAGATACATATTAGGGAAAACTAGAAGATTGGGGACCTTATATTTGTGAGTGGCTGGTATTGGCTCATCCCCTGTTTTCACAAATACACATTCTCATGTAGTCCTCCGAGCAACCTCATTTTCTAAATGAGAAATTGGAGGCTTAGAGAGGTTCAATAACTTGCTCAAGGTCACACAGACACTAAGTGTGTTGCTGTCTGCTTTGATCCCGTATCGGTCCAATACCCTACAGCTGCAACCTATCTGAAACTCTAAACAAGAAAGCGTGAAATCACTTGTATTTAAAATTAATAGAGAAAGCAAAAAAAAACAAAAACCTTTTGAAAATGTTTGCACCAGATGACTACATGAGCATGGCCAGCAAAAACCTCTCTTGAAAGGGGAAATAATTTGGCTGCTTGTGGTTTAGACACATTGCCCCACCCTCAATGCTGTACCTATCAAGTCAGCAAGCTCCCTACTAACTGTACCCTCCACTTGAGTCATGAATATGCCAGCGACAGGAACGGAAGGGGAAATTCCATTAAACATCTGAAGTCTTGTTTCAGGAATGAGTGACTCAGAGGCCACTGACAGCTCCCGGCCCTTATGAAGAAGTCACAGGCAATCAGTGCACACTTAATGGAACTTGGGCTTCCAGAGCACCAAATTCTAGAGGAACGTTGATTTCTGGGCCCCAAGTCTGCAGTCAAACATTTCAGAAACCTCTGGGGCAAGTGCTTTAACTTCCCTGACTCTCGGTGTCTGTGTCTTTGTGTAAAATGAAGATAATACCTACTGCACAGAGAAATTGTGAGGCACAAAATAAGATAGTGAGGTAATGGCATTGGCACACAGTAGGTACTGGAACAATGGGAACTCCTGATTGCCAGGAGAAAGGAAGAAGCATAATAAACAGCAGTCAGTTAAAGTGCTCTCCTCTTGACTTCATTTCTTCAACAACCATAGTTGAGCGCTCACTGGATGCCAAAGACACAAAGGAGAAGGCAGGTGGACAGACGGACTGAGCTCCCGCGATGATGCAATGTGATCACTGCAGAAACCCAAGAGGAGCAAAGAGGCAGGGCTGGGGAGGAGAACTGATGAGTTCTGCCTGGGGCGTCAGAGGACCCGGGGGAGCTGGGCTTGGGCAGGGCCAGGAGTAAGAGGTCACTAGGTGGACAAAGAAAAGGTGTTTTAGGCAGAGCAAAGAGCATAAACAAAACCACAGAGGACAGAGAATGTGTTCGGGGATTGGAAAATGGTCCATTTGACAGGAGAAAAGTGCATGATGGGGATGGGTGGACAACAAGGCTGAGAAGGGGAGGGGCTTGGAATGCCATGCTAAGCCCATGATTTTGACTCTGGCTGGCAGTGGGGTGTCATAGGAAGCTCACAAGAAAAGTGAGGTGCTCTGAGGAGATCTCTCAGAAAAGCCCTCACTGGCAGCTCTGAGAATGACATGATGGATAGTGCCAACATGTTGAGAGTGACTGAAAAAAACAAGGAGGGAGAAAAACAAAAGAAATGCTAAAAGCCTGGATGCTCCATAGGTTCTATAATTAGCACTTGAATAATCACATGAATCCATGTACAGGGATTACAGGGAGAAGCCTCCAGAGGCCCCTTATATAAGGTGACTGCCATATGCTAATTCAGGTGTCCTCCCTGGTGGCGCATTCCAAACTGTGACCAGGAACCTACAGCATCCAAACAAGCATTCAGTGCAGGCCATCCAGAATGGACTCTCTTCCTAGGCAGTGAGGTCAGCTCCTGAGGGAGGGAGGCTTCCATAGAACATCTTGCTTTCTTTTCCTGGACTTAGCTTTCTCTGAAGGGCACAATCATGCCCTGGAATAAAGAATACAGTCTTTTCTTTCTTTTTTCTTTTTTCTTTTTTTTTTTTTTAGAGATAGGGTCTTACTCTGTCACCCAGGCTGGAGTGCAGTAGCATAGTCACAATTCATTGCAACCTCAGCCTCCTGAACTCAAGCAATCCTCCTGCCTCAGCCTCCTAAGTAGCTGGGATTACTGATGCACACCATCACACCCAGCTAATTTCTTACTTTTCTTTTTTTTTTTTTTTTTTGAGATGGAGTCTCACTCTGTCACCCAGGCTGGAGTTCGGTGGCACCATCTCGGCTCACTGCAACCTCGGCTTCCCAGGTTCAAGTAATTCTCCTGCCTCAGCCTCCTGAGTAGCTGGAACTACAGGCACATGCCATCATACCCAGCTAATTTTTTTGTATTTTTAGTAGACACAGGGTTTCACCATGTTGGCCAGGCTGGTCTCAAACTCCTGACCTCAGGTGATCCGCCCGCCTCAGCCTCCCAAAGTGCTGGGATTACAGACATGAGCCACTGTGTCTAGCCTAACTTCTTAAATTTGTATAGAGACAGGGTTTCACCATGTTGCCCAGGCTGGTCTCAAATTCCTGGGCTCAAGCAATCCTCCTGCCTCAGCCTCCCAAATTGCTAAGATTACAGGCATGAGTCACTGCGCCCAGCTTGGAATATAGTCTTATAGTTTTGTTTTGCCAATTATTTCACCCATTTTTTCATTCATTTAACAAACATTTGTGAAGACCTGCTCTGTGCCAGCAGTATGAAAGCTATAAGGAGAAATATGGAGACATAAGAAAGGGATGGCTCCTGTCTTCAAGGAGTTTACTTCTAATGCATGGCATGGCTATAATAAAATGAAATCTGCTACATGGGCCTTTAGAACAACACAAACAAGATATTAAGGGAATTCAAAGTGAGAAAGGTGATTTGAGAACCTTAATTACTGTACAAAATTGGAAAATTATCTCTAGATCCTTACTTTTTGAGGTATGGCCCACGGAACCAAAGCAAAGGCACCACCCCGGAGCTCCTTAGAAATGCAAAATTACAGGCGTTGAAAGTGGATCTGCATTTTAATGAGATCCTCTGGTGGTGTGTATGCACATTCAAGTTTGAGAAGCACTGGTTTGCAGCCCATGAGGCCTTAAAGCTTGCTGTAAATAGTCTAAGAAAAAAATAAATAATAAGCAGAAAGTGATCAAAACTACACTCCTTGTATTGTGAGATTAACCTAACCACAATATAATCTTTCAAAATTAGTACCTCTTTTCCTTAAATACATCTTGTATTTCCAACTCTTCCGTTATTCCACCTGAGAGGTATGCAGGTGTGTGGGCCTCAAATAAGAAGGAAAAAACAAAGAGAAGAGGAAAGAAAATAGGTCCTTTCTGGAAGGCAGACAGGGTTGGCAAGCTAGCAGCAGATTCAGTTGTGGAAAATAAAGCCCATGTGCTTTGAGGTGGTTGGGGGGTCATTTGCTCTTAGATCTCCATTTCACCTGCCTCATAGCTGTAATGCTGCATGCTTCATCAATATCAGGGCAGGCATGTTTGTGCCAGCTTCATTTCATATGTCAATCAAGGGACACTTGTTCAGTTACTTACTAAATACATTGCATGAGCTAAATATTCCAAGGTACATTAAGTCATAATCGAAGATGAGTAGAAATAATGATAAGAATAGGTAGGAAGCAAGTAGTATCAAAAGAGAGGTACAAACCAAAGACTGTGAATGTTGACATAAGGGAGAGAAAATTCTGGCTCAGGAGATCCAAGAAGACTTCATGAAGGAGGCAGCAGAACCAGTTGAGCCTTGAGCCTTGCATGATAATTAGGATTTGAAGAGGGAGCTATGGGGTTAGGGCATTTTTATAAGGGCATCTAGCTCAGAAAAAGAATAGAGGTGAGAAGATAAAGGGTTTCTCTGAGGAGATGAAAAGATCTGATTGGGGAATGTGAGGAAGCAAGCCAGAAAGGAAGGCTTGGGATTAGCTCACGGTGGCCCCTAGTGCCCAAATGTGAGTAGCAGGAGTTACCGAAGGGTTTGAGTGGAGGAGTGACATGATCTTGTCTGGACTTTGGAGCTCTTGTACGCCAGGAGTTCTTGGCAGGTCAGGGAGTAAGTGGGATGGTTAAGAATTCTCCTGTGGCTGGGCACGGTGGCTCACATCTGTAATTCCAGCACTTTGGGAGGCCAAGGCATGTGGATCACCGGAGATCAGGCATTCGAGACCAGCCTGGTCAACAGGGTGAAACCCCGTATCTACTAAAAATACGAAAATTAGGCAGATGTGGTGGCACATGTCTGTAATCCCAGCTACTCAGGAAGCTAAGGCAGGAGAATCACTTGAACCCTGGAGGTGAAGGTTGCAGTGAGCCGAGATCATGCCACTGCACTCCAGCCTGGGTGACAGAGTGAGACTCTGTCTAAAAAAAAAAAAGAAAAAAAAAATTCTCCTATCCTCCCCTACCACTCCTAGTTGAAGACATAGTTATTCTCTTCTAGCCCACTAACCTCCGCCTTCCTGCCAGCCATGCGATCAGCAAGTATGCAGCATCCAAGTTACCGGGGCTGGAGTTGAGTCCAGCCCCTACTAAGGCCTTGTCTGAGGCTTGGGAAGTCACCCGAGCTTGGTTCCCAGGAAGACAGTCAAAGGAGACCGGGGAAGCTAGGATGGTAAGTATGAAAGACGGTAAGTATGAAAGCCACTGATTTACTCAAGTCCGGGGTTTTAATGGTTATCATTGGGCATAGTCGTCAAAAAGGAGAGGATGATCAGATAAGAAACCTCATTTGACAGTCAAATCTGTCCTTCTACCTGTGTTTGTTTCTGGGTATGCGTTGTTCTAGGAAGAAACATTCAGTTCCCTTTTCTAGGAATCTGATTCCTCTGACACTGCTGCTGCTTCTTTCTCATGGTAGACACAGACTTGGGAACTAGATGGAACTTTAGGATCCATTTTGCTCACAGCTTCCCTATTTAATGGAGAGGCCAAATGACTTGTCTAGCTCTGCAGTTGGCCAAGCCTAGAGTAGGGCCTTTGTGAAAAATAAAAATAAAAAAACATATCAAACATGAAGCTGGAGGAGCGTCTCTGGCATCCTCCCATTCTTGAAAGTGGGGGCTTCTCTGTCACACATGCCCTCTAGACTGCTGCAAGCTGGGGAGGGCCATTTCCAGCCTCATTCTGGGCTGCAGGCCAGGGGTAAAGGGCCTCCACACACGGTACCGGGGTGGGGGAGAGTGCCTCTGACCACAAGTAGGCTGCCTGCCTGCACAACCCAGCCTGGATGTCCCCACCCCATCCTGATTCCCATCCTGTGTTCTGAGATGCCTGTTTTCACTCATAAAAACCGACATGCAACAGGACTTTAAACTGTTCAGAAGAGAACTTTGTGTTAAGAAAATGCAACTTCTTCTGCTTGGCCTACACCAAAGTACAAAGAGATTGGTGTGAAATGGCTTTCTCTTGGGAGGAATGGAGCTAAGTGAGACATGCTCAGTTGCTTCTCAGGGATGTGAGAAGGAGTTTTTCTCTCTTTGCAGAATGCTGGTGGAGAATCACTGTATAGGGCAGTAAAATCCTTCCTAATGAAGTATTTGGGGCTTACCTTTGCTCAAGAGGGAAAGAAGGACATCTCTTTCTCCAAGTTGTGGCCACAGGTCTCACAATGTCAAAATATCTCCTAAGGGCTTAACTGTCTTATGCTTTGATATAAAGGAAAAAAGGAAATGCCAGTTAAATAAGGCATAAAGGTCATTGGTAGATTTACCTATTGCTTCCTTTTTTTTTTTTTTTGAGACAGAATCTCACTTTGTCACCCTGGCTGGAGTGCAGTGGTGCGATCATAGCTCACTGCAGCCTGGAACTCCTGAGCTCAAGCAATCCACCAGCCTCAGCCTCCTGAATAGCTGGGACCACAGACACTCAGCGCTGCACCTGGCCATCACTCTCTTTTTAGAAGAGCAACAACACACCATGCAAACACAGATGGACATCTGTGCATACCACCCAGGATGCTGTGTTAGAAATGCAGGATTGGGTGGGAAGGTGAGATCCAAACAGGCTCGCTGTGGGCAAATATGTCAGAAGTGGCTTTTGGGGTTCCTCTGTGGAGCCTTCTCTCTTTGCCCCACCACCCACAGCAGGGACCCTCTGCTGGGCTTTCACCCAGGTCTGCCTGTCCTCTCTCTCTCTCATCCTAACTGCAGACCTCTCCCGGTTCTCATGCCTCAGTGTACTTTTGGGCCAAGAGTCATTGCCTGCATGTAATGACTGGTCCCTGCTAAAGGGATGAGGCGAGCTAATAGACTCAGGTCACCACCACAGATGTAACCAGGGCCTTCTGGAGAGAGCACCTAGACCTGAAGAGGACAAGGCAGTGGAGCAGATGCTTAGAACATAGAAGGGGCCTTCATACAGCTTCCCTCACATCTACTGGCCCAGGACCTTGGTGTTCTAGAACAGAACACCCCATTCAAATCCAAACGGGGCATTTCCCAATATGTGTAAACGGTGGTCAAGCTGCAGCCCTAGATAAATCATGCTTACTATCATCAGTTCTGCTGCCAGATCTGAAGAAACGGCCACCAGGGGTGGCAGAGGTCAGGGGACGTGTGGCTACAGCTAGAGCATGGCTCTGCCTGCCTGTGTCCTACTTCCCTCCCCTACACACACCACACATCCACACCTGGTCAGGGGTGGGCGCATGCCTCCCAGTTGCCAGGTCTTTCTCAGGGCGGGAACACTGGGCCAAGAGGTACCTTGGGAGACTCTCTCTGGGGGTCCCGGCGTCCTGTCTGTCTGCAGATGCACACACCCTGGGCGCTCCTGGGGCGGGCCCTGGACAGAAGGATGCAGCGCAGATCCATCCTGGCTGACACCCTGCATTGAAGAGTTCTAACAATGGCCCGGGGCCAGCCGCGCTCACCCGAGTGCAAACATCGCTCTAGTCTCTGCCCACAAAGGCCAGATGGAAACTCCCCCTCATTTGCTGCCTCAGATCTGACAGAGCAAAAGCCTTTTATCCCAGAGGAAAGAGCCGGTTCTGAGCGGCAACCCCGCCCCCGAGCACACACAAAGTCAAAAAGACGTTTGTCCGAAGGGCCTGTCACAGGCAAGACGTTCTTTTATTTATTTTGTTTTTAAATGATTTTCTCTTCCCGCCAAAATGTCGGTAGTAGTAGCAGCAGCAGCAGGTCCACGAGGAGCCTGCCCTCGGCCCTGCTTGTCACATCCTTAATGGTGTCCCATCTGGTGTCTGGCATGCACAAAGGCCGCCCGCTCCGGCGGGTTGTGCATTTATGCAGCGCAGCGGGGCCGCCCCGCACCGGGTCGACGCGACACACTTCTGGCAGGTGCGGGTCAGGGCCATCCGCAGGCTACATGCCCGCCGCGCCCTCAGCCTCTCCGGGGCTCGGGCCACACAAAGGGCGCCGGGTGCTGCGGGCTTGGGCACCCTCCCGTTCCGGGCTGGCACCGGGACTGACGGCTGATGTGAGTGGACTGGCCCTCAGCGAGAAAAAGGGGTGCGTGAGCCCTGGGACCCCAGCAAGCCTTGACAGTGCACATTAAAGTGTGCGCCTCCGACTCAGCAAGTCGCCTCTCCTAGAAGTACATCCTGGGGTGTCACTCAGAATGGTCCAAAGACAAACCAAGCGCCAGCACCACTATTTTTTGTGTAATAGCAAACAGTTAGAAACAACTCTGACAAGAAAGAGTTAGGTTACATAAATTGTAGAAACACACATACTATAAAAATATTATGTAGCAATTTCAAGATGCTAAGAATAAGACCTACTATTTGATAGCACAGCAGGGGTGACTATAGTCAAAATAACTTCATTGTACATTTTAAAATAACTAAGAGTGTAATTGGATTGTTTGTAACAAAAGGATAGACCCTCGAGGGGATGAATACCCCATCTCCATGATGTGATTATTACACATTGCATGCCTGTATCAAAACACCTCATGTACCCCATAAAATACATACACCTACTATGTACCCACAGAGTTTTTTTATTTAAAAAAATAAAAAATAAATGTTTTAAAAAAGATTAAAGATGCTGAAGACAGGTTTATATTACTATCAAAGGACATCCACAAAAACATTCTTAAACTGAAAAAGCAAGTTACAAAATAATATTTACAGTATGATTCTATTTTGTTACTATATGTGTGTATATATATATGTGTATATATATACACACATATATATATATTTACATATATGTGAATGGATGAAGAAAAAGTATATACACCAAGATGATAATAGTGATTATTTCTGGGTTGTGTGTTTATGGCTGATTTTATCTTCCTATTTTTGGATCATCTGCATTTTCTGACTTTTACATATTTTCTATAACTAAATGTGTTACTTGTATAATAAAAAAGAAATTTAAAAAAATGAACACTGGAGACAGCTCTCTTTTTACATACAGATGTTATTGAAAGCCATGGACTGGATGAAGTCACCTGAGGGGACAAATACACAGAGAAGAAAAGGGTGCCCTGGCTCAGCCCTGGGGACTCCAGTATTTAGAAGTTAGGCACCCAACGAGGAGGAGACAGGAAAGGAAATCAAGAGGGCAGCCAGAGAACAGGAGAAGAGCTAGAAAGATCCCAGAGGCCGAATGAAGGAAAGGGTCAAGTGGGCTCTGCCATAAGCCCCTAAGAGATCAAATAAGAGAAGGACTGCAAACTGGGCACTGGTTTGGCAAGAGGTGATTTTATCAGAGTAAGAGGGAAGGTGAAAAAGTGGAGTTTTGCTGTGAAGAGCAGCAGGGTAATAAATGGGAGATACAGAGCGGGCTTGGGTCACGGGAGGGTTATTTATTCAAAGTGAGAGATATTTCCACGCTATTGTAGATGATAACCACAATCAGGTAAAGAGGGGGAAATAGTCTGCTAGTGCAGGATGCTGGAGAGAGAAGGAAGGCATGCAGGGGCAACAAGTCAGGGTGGGTGACAGGGTGCAGCTCACAGGGTGGGTGGGCCGCAGAGCACAGGATGGTGCACCCTCAGGAAGCAGAGTAGAGAGTATAGGTGGGCACCTCTGCAGGGAACTTGATGGGTGTAGGCCCAGCGGGAAGTGGGGGGTTGTGCTGGCAGGCAGGGGCAATGAGGTATTTCTGGCTGGTTGTCACTATTTTGTCTAAAACACAAAGCAGAAACCAAGAGTGAATGCAAATCTCAAGAGAGAGGAGAAGATGGAAAGTTCCCTCCTGAGAGGGAAGGAGCTGACCGCCCACGGGCATGGGGCAGGATCATGCAGCCATGCTGAGGGACTGCTTTAGGTCTGTGGGCATGAAATGCATTTCATAGAAGGCCAGTCAGCACCTTTGTGCATTTTGCTTTTGCGACCTGCAGGTGCTCCTGAGAGAATGGTGAGCCCTATGGAGGAAACCTGCCCAGGGTGATGTCAGAGATGACAAGGAGCACTGGGGATGGCTGCCCTGCAGAGAGTTTGTCACCTTGGAACATTGGATTGTGATGGTCTTCAGCCTCTTGCCGGAGAGAGCTTGTCCAAACCCAGCTTAAAGCCCAAGCCTATTTTGACTCTTTTTTTATTTTTATTTTTTTTATTTTTGAGATAGAATCTTGCTCTGTCATCCAGGCTGGAGTGCAGTGGTGTGATCTCGGTTGACTGCAACCTCCATCTCCCCGATTCAAGCTACTCTTGTGCCTCAGCCTCCCAAGTAGCTGGGATTACAGGTGTGTGCCACCAAGCCAGGCTGATTTTCATATTTTTAGTAGAGACAGAGTAACACCATGTTGGCCAGGCTGGTTTAGAACTCCTGGCCTCAAGAGATCCACCAGTCTTGGTCTCTCAAAGTGCTGGGATTACAGGTATGAGCCACCATGCCTAGCCTTATTCTGAGTTTAAGACTTAACTTAGGGGTTACACCCTGTAAAAGCTAAAGAAGGGGCTGTCACTGAGCACATGAATTATAATTATGTCTTTGACTCTGTTTCTTGTTCTTCTTCTTTTTTTTTTAACAAGGTCTTGCTCTGTCACCTGGACTGAAGTGCAATGGTGAGATTTCAGCTCACTGCAACCTCCACCTCCCTGGTTCAAACAATTCTCTTGCCTTAGCCACCCAAGTAGCTGGGACTACAGGTGCACGCCATCACACGTGGCTGATTTTTGTAGTTTTATTAGAGACAGGGTTGCCCCATGTTGGCCAGGCTGGTCTCAAACTCCTGGCCTCATGTGAGCTGCCTGCCTCAGCCTCTCAAAGTGCTAGGATTACAGATGTGAGCCACTGCACTCAGCCAGTGACTCTGTTTCTGAAAGTAGACTAGGAGTTACTGGGGCTAGAAATGATTATTTCTATCTCCTGAATCTCTAGCACAGAACTTTAAAAATATATAGTAAGAGCTCAATAAATACATGTTGGAGGAAGGAGGGGAGGGAGGGAAGGAAAGAGAGGAGGGATGGAGGGAAGGAGGGAGGAAGGGAGGGAGGGGAGGGAAGGAAGGAGAGGAGGGATGGAGGGAAGGAGGGAGGAAGGGAGGGAGGGAGGGAAGGAGAGAGGGAGGGAGGGAAGGAAGGAAGGAGGGAAGGAAAGAGGGAGGGAGAGAGGGAGGGAGGGAGGGAAGGAAGGAAGGAAAAAGGAATAAGATTCTCTATTTTAGAATTGAGGAAATCAAAGCCCCGAAAGTCTTCTATATAAGCCTTCCAATTCCAAATCCTACCTATAAAACCAATCAAGAGTTACATAGAATTTTTTTTTTTTTTTTGAGACAAAGTCTTGCTTTGTAGCCTAGGCTGGAGTGCAGCGGTGTGCTTACTGCATACCTCAACCACTTGTTGTGGCTTACTGCAGCCTTCAACCTCTTGGGCTCGAGTGATCCCCCCAACTCAGCTAAGTAGCTGGGACTACAGGTGCACACCACCACACCTGGTAATTTATTCTATTTTTTGTAGAGGCAGAGTCTCACTTGTTGTCCAGTCTGGCCTTGAACTCCTGGACTCAAGTGATCTTCCTTCCTCAGTCTCTCAAAAGTGCTGAGACGACAGGCATGAGCCACTGCTCTGGGGCCAAATATTTGTTGTATTATCAGACACAAGATTAGAGGTAGAGTCACTTTGCATATGACTTGCTCATGTTTATTGTTCCTGTATGATTATGAATAGCATCACATTTCAAGTTCCAAACTGTCCTTAGTTTACATAATAAATTATATGATCATTCCAGTTACAGCTACTCTTTCTCTTTTTTTTTTTTTTTTTTTTTTTTTTTTGAGACAGGTTCTTACTCCGTCACCCAGGCTGGAGTGCAGTGGTGCAATCATGGCTCACAGCAGCCTCAACCTCCTGGGTTCAAGCAATCCTCCCACCTCAGCCTCCCAAGTAGCTGGGACTACAGGTGTGCACCACCACACCTGGCTGATTTTTAAACATTTGTGTAGAGAAAGGATCTCACATTTTTGCCCAGGCTGGTCTCAAACTCCTGGGTTCAAGCAATCCTCCTGCCTAAGCCTCCTGAAGTGCTGAGATTACAGGCATGAGTCATCACGCCTGGCCACAGCTACTCTTAAGTCAACAAAAACCCTCTGAGTCACCCTCTCCTATAAACTCTTTCTTGTCCATGGTTCCTGTTAGTACCTCAGAACCTGTTGGAGTCATTGCTGAACACTGAATACAGAACTGGGGTGGTTACATGGGTCAAAGCTTTCAGAGCACTCTTCAAACTAAAAATGCAAATTTTTTCATATTTCTCACGTGATTCAATATCAGAGTCTCACTTTTGACCATCCGTCTATAGCCTACAATATTACACATGGATGTGAACTAAGTTACGGCTTTTTAAAAATGTTTTGCTCCTATCTTCTTTTGTTACATTTTATTGGTTATACATGCCAAACAAATCAATTAATTTTTAACAGCTTTATTGAGGCATAATTTACATACCATTAAATTCACTCATTTCAAGTATTCAATTCAATAATTTTCGATAGGCTGGGCATGCTGGCTCATGCCTATAATCCCAGCATTTTAGGAGGCCGGTGAATTGCTTGAGCCCAGGAGTTCAAGACCAGCCTGGATGACATGGCAAAACCTCATTGCTATAAAAAAAATACAAAAATTAGCTAGGCATGGTGGTATAGACCTATAGTCCCTGCTGCTTGGGAGGCTGAGGCAGGAGGATCACTTGAGCTTGGGAGGTCGAGGCTGCAACGAGCTGTGATGGTGCCACTGCACTCCAGCCTGGGAGACACAGTGAGACCCTGCCTCAAAAAAAAAAAAATTTTTTATAAACTCACAGAGTTGTGTAACCAACACCACAGTAATTGGATTATTTTTATTTATATAATGGAAATAATGCATATCTTGAGCTATTATATGAGTTATTTGATGTACAAAACCCCAAACATATATTCTCTAACTCTCTCTCTTTTTCTCAACAATTCAATTTTGTAATAACTTATATCTGTCTCAGGAAATGACTTCCTCTCAAGCCTTAGGAAAATAAGTGGGGATTATAAAATAATGACCATATTCTTGAGCATAATAGTACTGTTAGCAGCCTCAAATCCACAAGGGTCTGCAGCAACCTCAATTCTTGCCTCCTCAGAAGAATTCAACCGAGGGGCATAAGGCAGAGTGAGAGACCCAGGCAAGTTTTAGAGCAGGAGTGAAAGTTTTTTTAAGAAATTTTGGAGTAAGAAGGAAAGAAAGTAAAGTACACTTGGAAGAGGGCCAAGTGGTGACTTAACAGATTCAAGTGCCCTGTTTTACCTTTGACTTGGGGTCTTATACATTGGCATGTTTCTAGGGTTTTGCTCTCTTCTCCCCTGATTCTTCCCCTGGGGTGGGCTGTCCACATGCTCAGTGGACTCCCAGCACTTGGGAGGAGCCCCAGGAGCAGTGTTTACTGGTGTTGTACATGCTCCCTTGAAGCATTTTTAACTTACCAGTCAAGTGTTCCTGGAGGAAGGTCATATAGCACTTAAACTCCGTCATCTTAGTGCTCATGCTGGAGCCTGCTCACCCAACTCCCAAGATCTTATTGGGAAGCTGCTGATCACCAGTTTCAGGTGTTTCTATCTATTGGGAGACTGCCTTTGCCTGGTGCTGGTTGTGACCAATTTTTTTTTACATAATTTTTTTTTATAGAGACGAGGTCTCACTATATTGCTCAGGCTGGTCTCAGTGATCCTCCCACCTCGGCCTCTCAAAATGCTGGGATTACGGGAGTAATCCCACTGCCCCTGGCCACTAAAGCCACTGCCCCTGGTCACAATTATTATCTTAGAGAGACAGTTTAATAACCACCTGACCATCACCTGATGGTTGCCTGACATTTCTGGTGAACACAGGGTTGGCGGGGGACTTTCCTGCCCTGCTCGTGTCTGACTAGCTATCTACTCTAATAGTACTTTAGTATTATTTTTTTCCAGAACACACTGCATTTTACGTTTTCATGAAAATGAGGAGAAATAACCATAAGTGAGAAGATAGCTCTCTCCTTATAATGTAGGAGAAAGTCGATAGCCGACATCTGATGATTTAATTACATGGCCCACAGACATTCCACCTCCAGGGTTCCTCTCATCACTATCACCCAACCAAGCATTCTACCTCCTCAGCTATTTTCTTTTTGTGGTTATTACTAAATAGACATCCTGTGTTGTCATTTAAAACCATTGCCACTGGGTTATAATAAGAGAAGAAAATCCAGGCATCTGCTAAGAATGCAGTGGCTTGTTTTCCCGTGGGCCCCTTTGTTCTTTACCACGGCTTGACATTCTGTGTGAGGATTCCAGGCTTGAAACTGCTAATTCACTGTCTTTCATCACAGAACCCAAAGAGACCCCATCATGGCTGCAATGCCCAATTTAACTGAAATATATCATTAACCGTGCTCTTATCCATTTAATACAAAATCAACTACTCCAGTCAACTACTGTGACTAGAGTTTCTGATATCAACATGCCAACAAAACAATGGCAATGAGAGCTAAATCTTACTTCCCACCAAGCTTTGTGTCATAGTTCACTGGCCACCGAACATATCCAAGAACTCGAACAGTACAAGGAAATGCTGGAAGAGAGTGAAAGAGATCTTTCTAGGGATGGGGGTTTCTTATTCAAGAACCCCAGGAGTCGTTCCCCAAATTCTGGATTTCATGTACCTGTAAGATTTCAAAAATATTAGGGGTTTGGAGAAGTAATAGGTTTGGGGTTTGGTATATATTGCCAAATTAGGACTATCCTCATTGTTTCAGAAAGAAAGATTATTATGCAGACACCCCAAAAATAGAAAGAATGTGTTCTCAGAATGAATGACCATTCTATAAGTTAATTAACTTTTGTTTTACTTAAAAAACTTATTATGCCCACAACTTTTCTCAAATAAAAGTATAGCTTCACCCAAAATATAATTGCCTTTCGTATAGACAATGAAATTTTTAAAATACTTGTTTGTACTCAGCTACAGAAAGGAGATCCTGGATGGGCATGGTGAGACATGCTTATAATTCCAGCGCTTTGGGAGGCCAAGGTAAGAAGACACTTTAAGCCAGGAGTTTGAGACCCGCCTGGGCAACATAAAGAGATCCCCCTTTTCAAAAAAAAAAAAAAAAAATACAAAAATTAGCTGAGTGTGGTGGTGCATGACTGTATTCCCAGCTACTCAAGAGGCTAAAGTTCAAAAATCACTTGAGCCCAGGAGTTTGAGGCTGCAGTGAGCTATGATCACACCACTGCATTCCAGCAAAACTCTATCGTTAAAAAAGAGAGAGAGAGAGAGATCCTGCCATTTCCGGCAACATGGGATGGAAAGGACCTGGAGGACATCATGCTAAGTGAAATAAGCCAGACACAGAAAGAAAAAATACTGCATGATCTTACTTACATGTGGAATCTTAAAAAAAAAAAAAAAACCCAAATATACAAAGATAGAGAACAGGGACAAGTGAGGAGGGGAAGGGAGAGAAAACAGGGAGACGTAGCAAGTACAATGTGAGGACCAAAGTTAATAAAATTGTACTGTATTGGGAATTTTCGTTAAATAAGATTAAAAGGAACTATGTGAGATAATGTGTATGTTAATTTGCTTTACTATAGTATCAATTTTACTATCTATACCTATCCCTTAATATCACAGTTTGTTTTGTTTTGTTTTGCTGTTTTGTTTTGAGACAGGACCTCACTCCTGTAGCCCCCGCTGGAGAGCAGTGGTGTGGCGCAATCTCAGCTCACTGTAGCCTCAACCGCCTGGGCTCAGGTGATCCTCCTACCTCAGCCTCCTGAGTAGCTGGGACTACAGGCACCCAGCTAATTTTTTTGTATTTTTAGTAGAGACAGGGTTTCGCCGTGTTGCCCAGGCTAGTCTCAAACTCCTGGACTCAAGCAATCTGGCCACCTAGGCCTCCCAAAGTGCTGGGATTACAGGCATGAGCCACCATGCCCAGCCAATATCATGTTTTAAGCCTCAAATATATGCAACTTATTGTTTAACAAAGAAAAACATTTATTTCTAATTATTTGCGCAGATTGAAAGATTGATTTTTAAAAATCTCAAACTGAATTCTAGAATTCAGGCAATATTTGGTATTGCAATGATCTAATGAATTCCATTCACTCTATGTTCCTATCCCGCCCACCTCCCAACCTTTAATTTGTATTATGGTCTAGGGAAACACGCTATTCTTTCTAGGGAAACAATACTATTCTTTCTCCACCAGCAAGCTTGAGAAAACATTTACCTTTAAAACCACATCATAGCAAGACCCTGTCTCTACAAAAAAAAAAAAAAGAGAGAGAGAGAGAGAAAAAAAATTAGCCAGGCTTAGTGGTGTGCGTCTATGGTTCTAGCTACTCAGGAGGCTGAGGTGGGAGAATCTCTTGAGCCTGGGAGGTCAAGACTGCAGTGAGCCATGATTTCACCACACACTCCAGTCTGGGTGACACAGCAAGACCCTGTCTTAAAAAATAAAAACCATATCATAAAAAGTTACAGTGAGAAAAACTATTAGGTTGGTGCAAAGGTAATTGCAATAAATAAAGGACCCAAACTACACAAAGAAGCTACCACTAAATCTAAAGTGCTCAGAAATTGCGGTAAATTTTGATGTTATCATCACATCTATTCCCCAGACTCACCATGACTCCCTGGTGCCATTCATATAGTTTCTCCTTTGGAAAGTGAACAGTAAATGAAATAATAAATATATAAGTTACATTTACTACTTCAAATTGTTTAAATACCTCAGAGGTTGATCACCCACTGGCTAGTCTCAAAGAAGGGAGGTCAGACGCAAAGAGCAGCCTTCAAAGACGTGGGTAGCGGGGCCAGGCTAGAGGCACAACGTCCAGGAAGAACGGAGGAAAGTCTTATTCCCACCTCCTCCAGAACTCTAGACTTCTTTTGCTTCTTCAAACATTTCCTGTTTAACTTTTCATTCTGAAATGATTCAACACTAAATGTAACAAGAATAGCACAAGAAATTTCTTTCTTTCCTTTTTTTTTTTTTCTAAGACAGTTTCGCTCTTGTTGCCTAGGCTGGAGTGCAGTGGTGTGATCTCTGCTCACTGCAACCTCCACCTCCCAAGTTCAAGCGATTCTCCTGCCTCAGCCTCCTGAGTAGCTGGGATTACAGGCACATGCCACCACACCTGGCTAATTTTGTATTTTTAGTAGAGATGGGGTTTCACCATGTTGGTCCGGCTGGTCTTGAACTGACCTCAGGTGATCCACCCATCTTGGCCTCCCAAAATGCTGAGTTCACAGGTGTGAGCCACCGTGCCTGGCCAATACAAGAAATTTCTGAATCGTTCTGCAAACCTGGTCCACCAATTGTTGACGTTTTAGCCATGTTTGCTTTATTATCCTCTTTCCCTCTCTCTCTGTATGTTTACATGCATACGTGTGTGCACACATACATGCATGTGCACAGGCACACACATTTCCCTTGAACTGAGTTACTCCTTTATCCCTAAATACTGCTCCTTTATTAGAAACAAAAATATTCATTTAAATAATCGTACTACGAAGATCAAAATCATGAAAGTTAATTCTGATACAGTACCGTTGTCTAATACATTAATTTTATTTAAGTGTTGCCAATTGCATGGACTGAGTCTGTCTTTCTACAATTCATATGTTGAAACCCTAACCCCTAGCATGGCTGTATTTGGAGATGGGGCCTCTAAAGACGTAATTAAGGTTAAACGAGGTCCTGAGCGTGGGGCCCTGATCCGATAGGACTGGTATCCTTATAACAAGAGACACCAGAGCTCTCTCATGCCTGTCCACACATGCATAGAAGAAAGGCCGTGTGAGGACACATCAAGAAGATGGCTGTTTGCAAGGCAGGAAGAGAACTCTTTCCAGAAACCAAGTTTGCCAGCACCCTGATATTGGACTCCCAGCCTCCAGATCTGTGAGAAATAAATGTCTGTTGCTTAAACTACCCAGTTCATCATATTTTATTATGGCAGCCCAAGCATGGTCCCAATAATGTCCTTTATGGCAATTTTTTGCTCTGGCCTAGCATCCGATCTTCCCCAAACTCTTAAAGTGCTCCATCTCCAGCCCTTCCTTTGGTCCGCAGCAGGAACTGCCGTGTGTTTTTGGTAAACTTTTCACATGCACATGTCCATCTTTCTGGGGGAGCTGTGAACAATGTTAATCTTCACTTTTATCTTGTACTTCTGTGATTGCCACACATGGTCCACACAGGCTCTTGCACACAGAGGCACTCAGTAAATGCTTGTTGGTTGATTGGATGGGAATAAGTTATAATCACTAGCTGTATTAAAGCTTGGGGCCAGTGATCACTATGTGAGCCATTTCTTGGTAGCCCGTCTTGCCTGTTGTCAGCACAAACTTTCCTGTTTGTAACACATACTCATAGGTTCCCAAACTCCTTCAGTATAAAAGTTCAACTGTTACCAGGATTTTAAAGACCCATTAGGGTCTGGCCCCAGTGTGCATTTTTACCACATGATTTCTTCAACCAAAGTGGAGCCACTTGGCATTCCTTAAGTACATCTTTAATTTTCCATTCTCCAGCCTTTTACTCATTTTTTTCTCTCTGCCTAAAATTCAATTCCTCCATCTCCATTGATTAAAATTACCCTCTAATATTGGAGCCCAATATTGGAGTAGGGCAAAATTTCAATCATTCTTGCATATATGCATGTATACATTTATTCCACAAATAATTATTGAGCATCTACTATATGCCAGGCACTGTACTATGTGCTTGAATTACAGTATTGAATGAGATAGAAATGATTTGCTGCCCTCTTAATCATCCATACCTCTGCTAATTGGGCAGTCTCTTCTGCAAATTTGAGGCAGGGTTTCTATTTACAATGACTTGTTTTCCTGATATAATAATACAGTAGTTGGTCATTTGGCCAATACAAATGCCTCATCTTTGCAGACAATTCCATAGTTGATAGGCACATACACACTCATTAGCTCATTTCATCCTAACTCAGAGGTTAGTAACAAAGATATACCTGTTCCCATTCTATAAAAGAGGAGACTGAAATTCAGAGAAGTTAAGGTAGCCAACATAGGCCACTGTCAGATCTAACATTCCTCTAGAGATCTCTCTCTAGGATGAGAATCCTGGCCTTCTTTCTGACCCTTTGTGCAATATCAACACCTCCTTTATATACAAACGAAACTAGGTGTTAGAGAAGGGATAAGCAACATTAGTTCTACTTTATTTGTAAAAACCGGCTGGGCACAGTGGTTCATGCCTGTAATCCCAGCACTCTGGGAAGCCAAGGCGGGCAGATCACTTGAGGTCAGGAGTTCGAGACCACACTGGCCAACATGGTGAAACCCTGTCTCTACTAAAAATACAAAAATTAGCCAGGCATGGTGGTGCCCACCTGTAATCCCAGCTACTCGAGAGGCTGAGGCAGTGGAATTGCTTGAACCCCGGGAGGCGGAGGTTGCAGTGAGCTGAGATCATACCACTGCACTACAGCCCGGGGGACAGAGTGCGACTGTGTCTCAAAACAAACAAACAAACAAACAAAAAACAAAACAAAAACAATATGTAAGCACAGTGGATGTCAAGGATCTACTGCAAAATAAATGCAAGCTAGTGGCATTTGGAAATAAAATTCCATCTTACTTCTTCCATCAAGAAAATATAAATGAGATATCAATGCCTTCAGAAAAAATAAGCTCTTTGCCAGAATTTATCTGAATTTATAAGTTTGATTGTTGGTAACTTGGCCTTGCTTTATAAACACTTAAAATTTGAACAACTAGTATCATAATCTGTTAAATCAGTAAAAATTTTAAATTCTTCTGTATGTCCAGTTTTGTCTTACACTATTGAAATACCTTAGCATTTCAGAAAATTTAGGGAAAAAAGAAGATAAATCACTAATCTACACATTTTAACACATAGTTCTTAGCCTGAAAGTGTTTTCTTTCAGTCTCTTATCAAATATAAGGTTTTACATTATCACACTTATAATTCTCATGCCCTGCCTTTTCTGATGTCCTATTTATACTTTTCTGTGTTTTGACATAGTCTGAAAATAGAATAGGTCTTGGAATCAGAAGACTGAAATTCAAAACCCAGCTCTATGACTTACCACCTGTGTGCAAAAGCACATGCAGGTTTGACGGGGCTCAAAGCGTTTACAATTTGGGGACCCTTTATACAAAATTAGAAAAATTGACTGTTTCTTTGGAATTAAAAAGGAAGTCACAACACATTTCTGGAGATGTGGAGATTTTGATCTTTTCTTCTAAGAGCTCTTTAGGCAATTTACCAGAAATGCTTATATAGAAATGCTTTCCAATTGCAATCTGGTTTCCCCTCCTATATCTCACACTGTGTGACTCCCTGCACTCACAGGAGTCCATACAAGCCTTGATGTTTAAGCTTCATTTGCTTTACAGTAAATCCACCTCTGCCAGTATGATCTTGGGCAGGTCAAATAACTTCTTTGGTCTTCAGTTTTTTCCCCTGTAAAATGGAATCATTATATTAATAGCTACCTGCAGAAGTTACAGTGAGGACCAAAGGAAACCATGCAGAAACTAGTGCTGGAAAGCACAGAGCACCACCCAGGCCGTTTATCATTCCCCTAATGCCAGCCCTGCAGTCCTCTGGCTCCTTATGAAGACCAGCTTCTTTCCATTATGTTATTGTCATTTTTCAACAAACAATCTATGTCTTCCTTTCTTATGTCGCTTTTAGTGGATTTTTAGACTAGTAAATGTTGTTCATTTTTACAAATCCTTCTGTAGCAATTTATGGCTAAAATGGGAATTAAGTAAAGAAACTATCTGAGCGCTACCGCTTGGTTATTTCTTCAGAAAACAATGCCTAATAACATCTGATTTTGGAGGAAGTGGATTAAAGCAACTAGGAAAGAGGTTAGAGGACTCAAGAGATCCAACGGCTCTGGCCTCTGAGCAGACGGGCCATTCATAACTTCGTAGTTTCTCATTCAGAGCAGCCTCCGATGAATCTCCTGCCCAAGCTGGTCTGCTTATGGAACAAAAGGCTGGCGATGTGTGTGTTTCACGCCCCATTGCTCAGGGCTGGCCTCTCTGGTGGCCTGCAGTCATCAGAGGGACTTGCCGCCCTCAATTATTTGGCTTTTACAAATTACTACAGGGAAATCCAGCGTAGGCAACACATAAACGCTTTCCTTCATACCACCGGGAAGCTGCCACAATCCTTTTATTGTTTAAGTAACCGACAAAGGTTTCTATTGACTATTTCCTGTTACAGCTTCCTCACCAAGGAAAGGCACCCTTTCCTGCAGTGACTTTTTCAAAATGTTGTGAAAACCCTGAGAGTGATCATTGAAAGTTGTCCCTAAGTCATTATTCCATGGTTTACAACATAATTCCCTCAAAGGACGATTTGCAGGTGGCTGCATTTCACCTGATATTCTCCCAGCTCTGAAAAATAATACGCAACCTTGGAAAAGGTGATAATACCCCAACAGGAGAGAGATGCCAACTTGTCTCATTCCATTTTAAACAATTGTGAAAGAAATGCTTCTGCAGTTACAACTACTCCCACCTCAGCTGGAAGCTACCTCACTTTATATAATACTGGAAGAAGGAAAGGGTGGAGAGAACTGCAACGTGGGCAGAAATGGAGGCTTGGCGCCATCTCATAAGCGGATCTGGGCCTAAAGGACAGGAAAATGGGCCATATATTAACCTGGGAGTACTGGAAAGAGGAAATAAGTTACCAATTAGCTAATTTTATTTATTTATTTATTTATATTTAAACTTTTATTTTATTTTTATTATTATTTTTTTTTGAGACAGGGTCTCACTCTGTTGCCCAGGCTGGAGTGCAGTGGCACTCACTGCAACTTCTGCCTCCCAGGTTCAAGCGATTCTTGTGCCTCAGCCTCCCCAGTAGCTGGGACTACAGGCATGCACCACCACGCCCAGCTACCAATTAGCTAATTTTAAAGAGTAAGAAGAAGCTGTTGTTGTTGTTGGTAAGAAGCGGCTGTTACTTCCCAAGATTTCTCTAAATTTTAATTTTCTCTTTCACATATAAAAGAGTATATGTTTAAAATACATGGAGATAATTCAATACATATAAGCAAATTTCCTTAAATATTATATGTCTAGCAATTACACATTCTGTAAGAGATAGAATTGACCTCAAATTTTCAATTAAATTTATTAAAATAGAAAAAAAATTAGCCAGGCATGGTGGCGAGCACCTGTGCTCTTAGCTACTTGTAGGAGCTGAGGTGGAAGGATTGCTTGATCCCAGGAGGTCGAGGCTGCAATGAGTTGAGATTGTGCCACTGCACTCCAATCTGGGTGACAAAGTGAGACCCCGTCTCAAAAAAAAATTATAAAAATAGAAAAAAAATACTTGCTTTACCAACTTTTGGTTCTATGGCAAACCTCATGATCCCACCTCTCAATATAATATGGCCCACCTATTTATTCCACAGTCCAAAGGCATGCGAAATTTACACTAACACCTATAATTGTTCTTCCCAAAGATTCAACCCAGGTTTCTTCTTTATATCTTGAATTTTGGCTTCCATATTCTTCAAACATTAAGCTAAACTGATTTTTTTTTTGTAGTATCAGTATAGCTTTATGCATGGTGTTTTCTAATAAGAAGAGTGTGCCCAGCCCAACCAAATTCAAAGTTAAAAGTGTCTAAGGGAAATCAATAAACACAATCCAATGTAGATACTTTATTACATTATTTTTAAAGAAAGAATTTACCCAATAACTATCATTATGTGCTTTTCAAATCATTTCAAGTTTTGTTTTTTTTTTAAATACTATTTCAATAAACTCTAGAGTCCTTTAGGACTTAATGGTAACAGTGAACTCAATATGTTGACAATTATAATAATGGCCCTGACTGTATGCTGGGTTTGATTTTTCTAGACTCAATATAGTTATAGAAACAGATTGTAGATGTGTATAGAGGAAGTTTCTTCCAGAAGTATTTATAGTTGTCAAGTGAGAACCAGAAGGTCAAAGGTCAAGGAGGCCTGTTCTAACAACTGGCTTTCCTTCTTCGAACACTCCCCAACAAGGTGCCGTATTTCTTGTGCCCTTCTGAAACTTTGAAAGATGCAGAACTTGGACAAATGCCATTTGGTAGCAAATGCCAACCAATAAATAGTCGTAGCCTCGTTCTGTTCATATTCTTACGTTTTATCTCTTTCTCCCTATTAATACTTTCCCCAGTGAGGGATTCTGACCCTGCATCATTTCTTTGGGAAAACTTTCCCTGCCTGACCCATCTATTGAGTCCCTTCATTATAGATGGGCATACACTCTGTATTCCCTTTCTTCAGAATGTTTATCATGTTTTGTAGTTATGTAATCACTAGGGTGGTTATGTGTTTGGAATGTGTCTCTCCCTACCAAACATTAAATCCTGTGACTGGGATTGCAACCAGGTCTGATTTATCCCTACTAGGTTATGGTAGAATATGATCAATATTTGTTGAGTGAAGGAATGAATGAATGAATGAATGAGAAACCTAGGGTACAGATTCAGGCTCCCTTCCTCGTCCCCTAACACTTGGCTAAGTTATAAAGTCAATGTAGGTGAGTCAAAATAAAACCAGAAAAAAACATTCCAGAACATTTAGAAAACATTTATTGAGGGCCCAGTGGGAGTTGGAACTCTTCAGAGAGCTACGGATTGAGAAGAGGAGCTAAGCTAAACATAAATACCACGACCAAAAAAATGGAATTAATGACAACCACAAAGAAGGGACAGTTACAACTGGAATTCAAAAGAGGCGAGATGACGTCATGTAGAGGGTTGTCCTGCCATTCCATGAACCACTATCCTTGATAATATTCCACACTCCGTTGCCTCTCCAGCCTTTGTCACATCCATCTGGCAAATGCATATGCTGCCTGTTTCCTCTGCTGCTGCACCAGATCAACCTTGCCTTGTTAGATGATGCCAAGGGCAAGACAGGTGAGTATCACTGTACACTCATGCAGGGCTTCTGCTGTGGTAGTGTGCCCAGCTGAGAGGAAAGTGGGGACTAAATTAGCACAAAGTATCATTATGGACATAGGAGAGGGCCTGAACTCATGCTTACCAACCTAAAATGAGTCCTTGGTGCCCCTTGGCAATTCTACTGTGTTTCCCTCATCAAATCTCTCATTCTTCTCAAGGGCTATTTCAAAAATTCTTTATTCTCATGAGATCTCTGATTGTGCCTCCCATACCAACAATACCTCATTTTCCTCTCAGCAGACGATTCTGCCTCTTATTCCACAGACACTGATCAAGGAATTAGCTCTGCTGACAAGAGTGTTCTCACCCAAGGGGCAGCCCCCTTTCCCAGGGCAGTCCACTTCCAGTGTTAGACCCAGGACTATAAAAATGTGGTCTCCTTACCCTGACTTGGGACAACTTGAAGGGCCATCAGCTTCAGAGCTCCCCCATGGAATTTCCGAGGCCTTCATGGAGACTGCACCGCAGCCCAGCTTCTCCCTCTGCTAGTCCTGCTTCCTCCCCTCCCTCAGGTGTCGATCACCAAAACGCTCCCCAATGCATTTCCTCCTTGCTAATCTCCATCTGCGAATCTGCCTCCTGCGGAATACATGGCCAGCCAGGCCCCTCTGCTTCAGGAGCCTCCTCTAGACCATCTATTCCTCCACCAATCTATTTCAGCACCCACTCCCCCACCTTTAAACATGGAATGGGCCCCTCCATTGGGCCATTACCTGCTATTCCCCAACCTCTTTACCTATTTACCTCATGCCTAATCATCTGTAAGATCTCACTTCAAACATAACTTTCTCCTGAGGAAAACAGATGAGTTTCCTTTCTCACAACCTCTCATGGAACCATATTTCCTTCACAGCACTTGGATTTCTGTCTATCTCCGCTCCTAGACTCTAACTATGCCAGCAGGGCTGTTTGTTTCCACTCTCCATTGCACCATTGGTGTTTTGCATAGTTTCAGGTGGTGTGCTAAATGCTGGACATGTCGTAGTGAGCGAGACAAAGCTCCCACCTTCGGGGAGCTTACAGTCCACTGAGAGAGATGGGAAAGGAATTAAAAAATGTAGTAATCTCTGTTTTACTAATGAAGAAAAGGGACTGTAAAATACTTCATTAATAACGTATGTTAATCACATGTTAAAATTATATTTTGGATATATTGGATTAGCTAAAATATATTAAACCTAAAAAAGTAGTAGCCCTCGTTTCTGGCATTATTTGCACTCACAGTTAACTGAGCAAAAGTGTTCAATAAGCTGGAGAGCCCTACTAGTCCACAAGCCCTTGGTGAACAGGGACCCTGGTGAAGGAAGCATGTGGGTTAATTGGGTGAGTGAATTAAGTAAATGTTGGTTAATATCAACTCTAAATAAACAAGAAAACATACTGTGTTATAAAGAAGTGCAGTTGATAAGGTACAAAGTAACTAGTGGACCACATTAGACAGATGACTATCTCGTGACAAGTGATTTGGTGAATATGGATATTTTGGTGGGGGCGGGAGTGAAAGTATGAACTTTGAGGTGGAGATTCAGAGATGGGTAATTGTGAATATTTATGGAGAACTGCAAGTGTGTAGCTTGGCTTGAGTAAAGGATTCGTGCAATGGGGTAGAGTTAGCACTTACAGGCCAGGCGCGGTGGCTCATGCCTGTAATCCCAGCACTTTGGAAGGCTGAGGTGGGTGGATCACTTGAGCTCAGGAGTTCAAGACCAGCCTGGGCAACATGGTGAAACTCCACCTCTACCAAAAATACAAAAATTAGCCAGGCATGATGACTTGGGCCTGTAGTCCCAGCTACCCAGGAGGCTGAGGTAGGAGATCACTTGAGCCCAGGAAGCAGAGGTTGCAGCGAGTTGAGATCTCACCACTGCACTTCAGCCTGGGCGACGGAGTGAGAGCCCATCTCCAAAAAACAAACAAACAAAAAACCAAGGAAATAAAAAGAGTTTGGTCATATACATAAAAATTTAGTATATGTAGCTCAAGGAAATAATTATTTCATGAAAAAATTTAGTATAAATTTACTTTACCAGGAGAAATGGGCCTAACACATGCTGGAGAATAATGAAAAGTTCTGAGTGCTAGCTTTGTAGACTGTTATAAGTAAGCATACAAATGGAAGAATATAGAAAATGATTCATTGGCCAGGCGTGGTGGCTCACACCTGTAATCCCAACGCTTTGGGAGGCCGAGGGGGGTGGATCACAAGGTGGTGCACACCTGTAGTCCCAGCTGCTTGGGAGGTTGAGGCAGGAGAATCACTTGAACCCAGGAGGCGGAGGTTGCAGTGAGCCAAGATCGTGCCACTGCACTCCAGTCTGGGCAACAGAGCGAGGCTCCGTATCAAAAAAAAAAAAAAGAAAATGATTCATTAAATTTTGTTCTGGCTGAGCACTTTTATTTTCCTGTTATAACCTAGCTTTCATTTTTAAAACTTGTTATTAAGGCATAATGTAGATAAAGTACACATACCATTAATAGTAGAGCTTGATTTTTACAAACTGTGAACACATCCATGAAATCAGTACCTGGTGCAAGAAGTGGAGTATTGCAGCACTCAGAACTGCCCTGTGCTCCTTCCAACCCTCCCACCCAGGGCCACCAGGACCATCACTATCCTGACTTCTAACAACACGCATTAGCTCTGCCTGTTTTTGTACTTTTATATAAAGGGAATCATACACTATGTAATCTTTCGTGCCCTATGCTTAAAGAATCAAACTAACCCTCGGATGACTGAATCCCAGCTCAGTATTTCATTGTGAGTTTGGAAAGCCTCTTAACCCTGTTTCCACATCCAGAGAAGTGGATTATAACAGTGTTTGCCTCATAGGGGTATTGTGAGGATTCAGTGAGATAATGTATGTAAAGGTTTTAGCACAGTGGGTGGAGTGTGGCTACAGCTGCCACACTGTACTCAAACTTATAGTCTGTGAACTTCCTGGGTAATGCAAGACTCCAATCAATTCTGAATATGAGAGAGGGAAAAAATCCATGTCATCTGGGCAGAGTCCAACTATTCCTTTATTCACAAATGAGCATCTACACATACAATAGGGAATCTGGCTATTTGATCCATCTCACTTTTGGCCAAAGGAGAAAAGACATTTCTGTTACATACTTTTTCATCTCCCCTTCTAGAATATCAGCTTCCTTAAGGGAAAGGTAATGCACTGTTTACCATAGTATATGCAGTGCCTAGCACAGGGCATCGTAAGCACTTAACTAAACTGAATAAATAGGTAAGTACTAACAATATTAGGGCTTAGGACATTATGTTCAAATCTGCTCAAAACTTTTGAGCTTTGTTTGGCAAAATCACAGTAGTTAAATCAGAGTAAAGTGAATCTCCTGCCTTCTTTCCCTGTGCTGGCCAGGAAAATCCAATCAAACCTAGCACATTCTGTACTTGGAACTTGAGTTAAGCATACTAGGTCTGAAAACTTCAGAAATAAGGGCAGTACACACTACTACTTTTAATACTATTTGCTCCAAACTCAACAGCTTTTGATGTACTTAGACCAACACACTAAAATGTTTTCAAAAACACCCTCTTCCTAGCACATCAGTCACAAGTATTTTCCAAGTGCACTTTATCTTGATTTTCTACTGATATATTTCGCATATTATTGACAATATCCATACTCATTTAAAAAAAAGGCCAGGGGAAAGTGCAATGTTCCAACAGAATTCTACTTGGTTCAATTTATCTCCTACTACTTAATTAAAAATAAATTGTCACTTCTCACCAAGTAGGAAGCATGTCTTCAAATACTATCATCAGTTTTACATTACAAATTAAAGGTCTGATTGGCTGGCAAGCCTACCACTATAGAACTGGATAAGTCAGGCAGGAAATTATCTGGCTATAAAATGAACTGAAAGATTTTAAGAAAGTAATAGAATTTATTGGCTATGAAGCAAAACTAGCTTCATGCAGATAACTAAGAAATCAAAGCTATTCATAATTCATAGTATAAAAAAGTATGGTTAATATTCCGAGTCATGACTAATTTTTTAAATTACTTAAATTGGTGAGATTTTTCTAAGCACCATGATAGATACAGAAATGAAAGAGTTATAAATAGCAATCCCTACTCTTCAGAAATGTAGTCTGGTGGGAAAGTTTTATGGAAGCACTAGGATAATCAGGAAATGACTCACAGACCCATGCCTTGAAGGCTAAGATTTTAACAGGCTAGGGAGACAAAGAAAAGAAGTCATACAAAGAGGGCCCGGCGAGGTGGCTCACGCCTGTAATCCCAGCACTTTGGGAGGCTGAGGCGGACGGATCACTTGAGGTCAGGAGTTGGAGACCAGCCTGGCCAACATGGTGAAACCCCATCTCTACTAAGAATACAAAAATTAGCCGGGCGTGGAGGTGCACACCTGTAATCCCAGCTACTCCGGAGGCTGAGGTAGGAGAATTGCTTGAACCTGGGAGGTGGAGGTTGCAGTGAGCCGAGACGGTACCACTGCACTCCAGCCTGGGCGACAGAGTGAGACTCCATCTCAGAAAAAAAAAAAAAAGTCATGCAAAGAGGGTATTACAAATACGGGCCTGGAGATAGGAGTGTGCACATATGTTCCTGGGAGATCCAAGTCGCCAGTATGACTGAAAAATGAAGTGTGGAAAAGTTGGTCATGTCCAGGTTAGGGAGTGAAGGAGGAGGAGAATTATTATTATTTAGGCAACAGAGAACTATGGAACGTCTGTTTTTTATATTTGTTTCTTTCTGTTTACATATAAGGAGAAAATGTGCCTAGTCCTCTCAGCAGTTTTATTTCGCACTATAAATAAAGAGCCTGGCATTATAATTTCATATATCAGTCATAAACTTGATGTAAGCCTTCTACTGAGAGGTAAACTCATTTTTAATGAGTTAATTCCCTCAGACTTCTGAGCCTACAAGGCTAGAGATAGAATCTAGATGGTGATGAATTTACCGAGGTAATATAATACCAAACAGCCCTGCCTGGATGACCAGTGTGCCTTTCCCAGATGACACCCTTATGCCACTGCTCAATTTCTTGACATTTCTATAGAATGGAGACAGAGGCCATATGCAGGCTGAGAATTCACAGCTGACTTCAATGTGGAGATGGGTGATTACTCAGTGGGTAAATGAAGGGAAGGCAATACCACTAAGTGACAGAACAAAGGGCAGGTCAAAGTTGGGAAAAAGAGGAAATCTGCTTTGAACATGTGTTTAAGGCGCCAACAGGAAGTGTCATGTGAAAGTATCTGAAAGACAGCTGAAAATCTGGTTTTAAATGAGGCTCAATAAAGGGGCAATGTTGTATTTATTGGTAAAATTACCATAAAGAGAGTTCTAAATGAGAAAAAAAGGCCTAAGAACAGAATGTTAAGTCTCTAAGGAGTCCATCAGTCCTTATAAAGCACAAAACCAAGTGAATGAGCAATGCCAAGTCAGCTTGTACACAGATGCTTTATTTTGGATGTTAATATGTCGACATTGTATGCAAGATTCTCTTACAATGAAGTTTTCCATATATCACAAAACTCAATTTAGTCAGGGTAATTGCTGTATTAATGTGAAAACCTTACAATAAAATGCAGTATTATATAAGTGTAGTCAGTTTCTATGCAAGTATGGCTGCTATAGGTATGTCTGGCATTTGTATAACATACTGAAAGAAACTCAGAGGAACAAAACAGTATAAAGGTGACTGAAGATGCCTGACATGTTTAAGATAAAAAATCTTGCAAAAAGCAACAAAACAGTTAACTGAAGGATTCAACCAGTACCAACCCAAATATGTATTATGTCCAATAAGCCCAGACTTATCCACAATATATTACCATTTAGGATAATTTAATGCTCAAGAAAAAATATGCTTTAAAAAATATAGCTCTTACAAGATATTATACTTTGGTGATTGCAGACTATGTATATCCAGGTAAGGGCTACATTAAAAACAACAACAAAAAACCATTATATGCTATTAGTTCAAGGTAACTGAAATCATCCAGTATGAGTTTGCTACAATCATTGGTTTCACTAAGTGAAATTTCTGTGAGAAGTTCATTAATTAGAAAGCATCAACATACTTAAACATGCTAAGAGGATTCAAATTGGTTTATCTATTTACCAATAAGGCATAATCTTGGTACCATACATTTTCTTCACTTCTCACTATATATATATATATAATATGCAAAAACTAGCAAGTAGATTTAAATAGCTTAAAACCCTTTTAGGTCTACTGTTCAAGAGCTAAGCATTAAAATACTTAGTATTTCCATTTCTATTAACATACAAACAGAGCAGAAAATCTTAACCTGCTTTCATTTTGTTTTATAAGGCATAGTAGTATTTTGGTATTGGTAAGAATTTGTCTGGTAATGGTTGATTCCATTTAGTTAACTTGAGAACTTGCCATCATTTGTTTTTTATCTTTTCACACAGTGCAAGTGGTGGTCGCTCTTTCCTTCTCTCGTAGCAGCAAGCCGATTCTGCTATTTTCTATAGCAGCATACTTCAGGAGTGGAGAGGGAGAGAGTGTGTCAATTATAAATAATTCGAACTACAGTGTACAATTCTATTTACCTGTCAGTGTTTAAGTTGACAGCACACCATTATATGACTGAAAAAAAATTACATATACTATCTACCACAAAAGCAAATAAAAATTCTTTCAAGAAGAAATAAAATAAGTGCAAACACCTAAAACAGGCAACTGAAGCAACTGTTGTAACCTGTAGAGAAACACAAAACATTTAAAAAAAGGACAAAATATTTTTATAAATAAAAGATAATGTTCTCCACTTCTGAAACACTGGGTAAATATAAACTTCTAAGTGCAGACTGTTTTTAGGGACCAAGGTACCATATTATTTTTTAAACAAAATGCAAAAATTTCAAACACATATACAAATCACCAGATTAATGTATATGACCACCCCGATATAATTTAAAAAGAAAATCTTAAATTATTATTTAGTACATTTTTAGAACTACTTTATAACCAACATGATTTAAAGGGCATAGTGCAACATTTAGGTAGATGTGACATACAGTATAGATATTGTATTCTTTGCAGCTATAACTTGCTACTGTTTCATACTTAAAGTCAAAATTATTCTTTACTGTGTTAGCTGTAATAACAGGAAACAACACTGGCTTCTAGACACCCTGTATACGTATAAATATCTACATTTAAGCTTTAAAAATAAAAATAAATTATAAAAACAGACTTCTTTCCAATTTACAAAGTCCTCCTGCTCCTACATACTGTACAATACATTCAACAAAACTCTCAGCTCCTCTGAGATTAAGAAAATACTATTTACTAATGAAGAAAAAACTCTTTTTTGAATGCTTTTTGTTTTCAGTACTATGCTCAAATAAATACATTTAACACTGTAGTTAATTTTACTGCTTCTGAAAAAAAAAACCAAAAATTAGTAGTGCAACTTTCTATCCTTCCTTTAAATTCCTTCTCAATGTGTTTCTTTGTAAATGGTAGCCTAAGTAAATCAGCACGTGGGCAAAAGTACTTCATAAAATCATGTGTGCTTTCCATACATAGACTAATTTCAGAAATCATATATACTCATACACCTGTCTATAACAAAACTGCAGCATCAAGAGAGTAGCAACATATATCTGGTGAAGAAAATATATGAGAATTTACTTTTAGAAATCCATGAACATTCTATTATTTTCCCATCTTGTTCTTTAAAAACAATTTTTAAAAATCTCATCTCTTAAAAAATAAACTATGAAACTGTCTACCCCTTAAGTGACTTACTAGCTTTCTGCCTACTATATAGAATAGAAAAAAGATGCTGTATTAAAAGGGCTATCTTACAACTTTAAAAACAACTAATTGAGAAAAATTTCACTGCAACCTAATTCAGTAGAGATTGCAGTAAGGGAGTGGGGCAGTTCATCAATTTTAATAACAATTACAGTATGAGAGCTCTTGAAGTACTACTGGTAGCTGTGTAAGTACTCAGATATCTTCTTGCTTGTTCAGTCATAATAAGTTGGTCTTCTGTCTTCCCATAAACCACTGTTTCCCATTCACAATTTGACTAGAAAGGAAATATTAATAGTGATGTGAAAATTATTAAAATAGCTATCCATATTATATCACAATTAGACTCTTAAAGTCAGTTATTTTAACTGATTATTTTATAAACAATAATTATAAAAATGTTTTAACAATGGCATTGTATTTTTTTAATAATAATGTTTTAAAATATATACTGAAATATTTTTGATCAAGTTTTTAAAGAGTCAATTATTTTAGCTATCTATATTGCTTACAGGCCTATGGAGGCAGTTTAAAAGTCTTGTCCCCAATAATTCCTCCCCCAAATCAAATGAGTCTTAACATGGAAATAAATGTTAGTCTTTATTGCTTCAAAATTTTGCAAAAGGTTTAAAGAGAGGATGTAATGTCAAAAAATGAGCCAAGAATGCTTTATTTACAAATTAGGAAATATATTCATAACAAAAAATCAAGCTTATGTTTTTTTCCTTCCCTTATTATAAAGATTACTATGTTATAGACATGATCTTCTATATAATAACTTTCCCCAAAAGTTCTATGTTAATTAAACGCTGGGAACTCAAATCATTTTACATGGATTAAGAGAATATGCTACATGGCTCTTAGAAAGCAGTGGCTGAAAACAGATGTAAGGTGGTCATATGTGATTGCCAAAGATGTTTTCAAGGTATGCTTCAACATCAGGAATACTAGTGCTGCAGTCACTGTGGCATAAAGAAGAAAATTTCCTACTCAATGAACTCTCAAATTCTCTGGGGTAAACTCTTAATGCAGTAAAAATTTTTCCAACCTTCATTTGCAGTTATACACTGGCCACAACCCAACAGAAAAAAGAGGACTTTGTTTTACAACTTCTCAGCCAAAAAGTTCACTGGAAACCATGGTACCAACAAAATCATGCTGAAACTGCTTCCAACCACTTACCCTTTTTCAGAATAGCAATTAGGGCTATACATATTTGTTACAGGAGAAGAGGTGCCAGAAGTAGATTTATATATCTTTAGTTTAAAAAAGATACAGTGCTTAGGAAATCACCAAACGAGTCTTTGGTTATAGCTCCAATTGTTTAGTTTATATGTGCCCTGATTAATGAGTCTCTCAAACCCAAATGTGAGTGACAAAATAATGGTAAATGTTTAGTTACTGTTACAATCAATTTTGAATTTAAAAGAAAAAGTATAATTTGTGATCAGTAAATCCAAAGTGATCATTGATTAAACAAAAACAAAAATCACTAAAGAAATTTATAAATCCATACCTGAAGATTCTTTTCCAATTTGACAACTTTGGAAGTGTTAGGGTTTGGTTTCTTTTTAGTAAGTGTATATGTTTTGTTGGTTGAATTTATATCTTGTTTTTCAGGAATCAAGTTGCACCTATTGTCATGTATTTCCAATAATGGTATCATTAATAAGGATGTAGTAAATATATTTTCTGACTAAGAGAGAAAAAAGAAAGAGGAAAATAACTAATTCAAAAATGGAGACAAATGGAGGGACTACGGAGTAAGTGGTAATGGAAGCCCTGTTTATTTCCCTCCAAGAAAGCATTTGGCTCTGATGAAATTTCTAGTAATGTAGTAATATTAAGTATTTTGGAAATGAACCAAAGATAAACTTTGATATTTAAAATCTTGAGAACTACGATTTTTTGACATCAGATATAAGGCAGCTAACTCCTCTCATAACAAAAGAAATATTTAAAAAAAGTAAATAAAATATCCTCTACAGTGAATAGTTTCTCTGTGAATTAGGCAAAATGATACTAAAATAAAAATCCTCCATGATTCTCTCATGAACTGGCTACACAATGAGTAAGAAATAAGAACCTCTAGGACTTAAAGCAACCATTTAAAATAACAATAATAATAATCCTTTACAAACCTGCATGTCTGAAATGTCTTCAGCCAACAGCTGAGTGCCTGATTCTTCTTTTTCCCAATTATCTAAGACTAGTGATTTTCTGACTTTCTTCCCAGAAGCGGTATTCTAGAATGAGTAATTTATGGAGAAGCTTTATGGCAAAGTGTCTTGGATAAAATAAGACTTTTATTAACAATAACACTAGAAGATTACCTCTTGTTTGCAGCTTTTGTAAGCAGGTTCATCTTCCTCTTTGAGGAATAAGTCTCTTCCAGTTTCTTCTTTTAAAACTTCCCGAATATCTTCTTCCAAGAAGGCAAGTGGCTGGGACTAAATTTTTTTTAAAATGTTGTAAAAAGTCATTTATAGCAATTCCTCTTTCTCCCTATATATAGGAAACCCATCTTTTATACTTTTCCATTATTGTCATAATTTTCTCCTAGCCCCTATAGATATATTAATTAAATTAATCCATGTTATGGTAAAACAATATTATACATTTGCAAGTACTGAGTAAAGAATAGCAATTTCTTCTTTCTAGGCTACTAAACAAAAATCTTCCTTTTGGGGAAACCACTGTAGCTCCTGCTTCAGGTCAGGATCTTCAGAATTAAACAGAAAAGAAAGATGTTATTTCTCAAGTTTTTTTTTTACATAAAAACAGGAAATATAGAACATTGGGAATACACTAGCTCTTATTCTACTTTTATTGTACTTATTACATAGTATGTAATTGCTAGTTAACATGTTTCTGTTACCACTAAGATTGTGAGATACTTGAGAGCAATGATCAGGTCGTTTTCATCTTTGTATACCTAGCCTAAGCAAAGAGCTGACACAGTATCCAAGAAGACAGAGAGAGAGAGAGAGACTGAGAGAGAGAGAGAGAGTGTGTGTGTGTGTGTGTGTGTGTAGTGTGGGAGGGTAGGTTACAGAGAGATAGATACTTGAGTGTGAGCTGAGTGATGAAATATTATTCATCTAGCTTTCTGTCAAATAGGTAAGCACAACTTATAACCCAGAAAAAATTTAAAAATTATATCTAACTCATACCTTTCATAACCAAGATATACTTGAAAAGGTAATCAAACCTCTACTAAATAAAAGAACTGGCAGCACTTAATAACCAGCAGCTGCTGGGCATGGTGGCTCACACCTGTAATCCCAGCACTTTGGGAGGCTGAGGCGGGCGGATCGTGAAGTCAAGAGATCGTGACCATCCTGGCCAACATGGTGAAACCCCATCTCTACTAAAAACACAAAAATTAGCCAGGGGTGGTAGTGTGCATCCCGGGAGGCTGAGGCAGGAGAACTGCTTGAACCCAGGAGGCAGAGGTTGCAGTGAGCCGAGATCACGCCACTGGACTCCAGCCTGGGCGACAGAGCCAGACTCCGTCTCAAAAAAAAAAAAAAAACAACAACAACAAAACAAAAAACAAAAAAACACCAGCAGCTTATGTCCCCAGCCAGCAAAGTTAGAGAGAATAGTATTCATATATAAATGAGATTTCACAGCACTTACAAAAACTTTTAAGATGAAAACAAAATGTTAAAAGTATTCTCATCTAGACTGAGACATACAGGAATTATTTTAGTGTTTCTGTATACTTCTCAAAGAGCTTATTATTATTATTATTATTATTTACTTATTTATTTATTGAGATGGAATCTTGCTCTGTCACCCAGGCTGGAGTGTAGTAGCATAATCTCAGTTCACTGCAACCTCCACACCCCCCCACCCTCTGGTTCAACCGATTCTCCTGCCTCAGCCTCCCGAGTAGCCGGGATCATAGACACCTGATACAATGCCTGGCTAATTTTTTGTATTTTTACTAGAGTCGGGGTTTCACCATGTTGGCCAGGCTGGCCTCGAACTCCTGACCTCAGGAGGTGATTTGCCTACCTCAGCCTCCCAAAGTGCTGGGATTACAGGTGTGAGCCACTGCACCTGGCCTCAAAGAGCTTTTTAATGATGGTATTTCACCAAGAACATAAAGTATTCTTTTTTCAAATTAACTTTTAAGTTCAGGGGTCCAAGTGAACGTTTGTTACATAAGTAAACATGGGGGGTTGTTGTATAGGTTATTTCATCACCCAGCCGGGCGCAGTGGCTCACGCCTGTAATCCCAGCACTTTGGGAGGCTGAGGCGGGCAGATCAAGAGGTCAGGAGTTCAAGACCATCCTAGCTAACATGGTGAAACCCCATCTCTACTAAAAATACAAAAATTAGCCGGGGTGGTGGCGGGCACCTGTAATCCCAGCTACTTGGGAAGCAGAGGCAGGAGAATCGCTTGAAACTGGAAGGCAGAGGTTGCAGTGAGCCGAGATCACACCACTACACTCTAGCCTGGGCAACAAGAGTGAAACTACGTCTCAAAAAAAGAAAAAAAGATTATTTCATCACCCAAGTATTAAGCCTAGTACCCATTAGTTATTTTTCCTGATCCTCTCTCTTCCCACCTTCCACTCTCTGAAAGGCCCCGGTGTGTGCCATTCCTCTCTATATGTCCACGTGTTCCCATCATTTAGCTCCCATTTATAAATGAGAACATACAGTATTTGGTTTTCTGTTTCTGTGTTGGTTTGCTGAGGATAATGGCTTCCAGCTCTATCCATGTCCTTGCAAAGGACATGACCTCATTCTTTTTTATGGCTGCATAGTATTCTATGGTGTATATGTACCGCATTTTCTTTTTTTTTTTTTTCTTTAATTTTTTTTTTGAGGTGGGGTCTCACTCTGTCACCCAGGCTAGAGTGCCATGGCATAATATCAGCTCACTGCAACCTCTGCCTCCCAGGGTCAAGCGATCCTCCCACCTCAGTCTCCCAAGTAGCTAGGGCCACAGGTGCACAGCACCACACCCAGCTCATTTTTTGTATTTTCGGTAGAGATGGGGTTTCACCATGTTGCCCAGGCTGGTCTTGAATTCCTGAGCTCAAATGATCTGCCTGTCTTGATCTCCCAAAGTGCTGGAATTACAGGCATGAGCCACTGCATCCAGCCCACATTTTCTTGATCTAGTCTAGTATTCTTAAAAAGATTTGGAGTTTTCTCCCCCTTTAAGAATACAAATGTCCTAGAATAGGGCTAAGACAGATTAATTCATTCACTAGCAAGAATTATTCTCTTAATTGTTCTAATGTGTCAAAAGCAAAGAACTCCTGCATTTAATGCTTTCAGGTTTGATACTACCAAACTTAATATTTCTACAGTTTTTAGCCTTTTGAGTAATTTATAGTAAATATTAAAAGAATTGGTTTATTAAAAGGGCAACAGATATTTAAGGTATACCTGATTAAAATTCCAAAGCCAATCTCCAAGAAGTACATTTGACTCATAGTAAGATACAAAAGAAAGCTAAGTGGTTAGCATATAGTAGATGCTCAGTAAATAACTGGAGGAGGAGCAGGAGAAATGAAAAGTCAGCTTACTGCAAAGAGATGTATGAGCCTATAGATATTCTAGGAATTTTAATTTATAAATCATTGCCTTCCTTTTATCTTAAATTGCTGATGCAAGTAATCTATTTTGGCAACAGTCAAATTCTATCCAAAGAGCTGTGAGTGCTGCTGGTATTAAATTTAAAATGTCAGAAGGCTAGTAAACAAACTGACAAGGACTTTAGGTATTTGAAACCTATTACAAATGATACTTTTGTTTTTGTCTTTTTTTTTTTTTTTTTCAAAAAGAGCTGCACTCTGTCCCTTAGGCTGGAGTGCAGTGGCTTCATCACCACTCACTGTAGCCTCCACTTCCCAGGCTCAAACAAACCTCCTGGGACTACTACAAGAACATACTACCACACCCAGCTATCAAATTATAATTTTTATTCCACTTATATGTTGACCAAATGACCCTGACTCACTGTAGAACTTTTAAATGCTTTCAAATCATTGTTTACTTGTCTAATCCCAAATTAGTCTACATGCTCCTATGAAGGCAGAAACCATACTTGACCTTTTCAACATTCATTCCATCCCTAAAGCCTAGTACAGTGCCTGGAACCTATTAGGCACTCAATCAATATTTGCTGGATTAATGATGAATTTTTTAAATAAACAGCAAAACACTGAAACAGCCTAAATCAATCGGGTAATTCCATACAATGGAATATTATGCAAACATTAAAAATTATGGCATAAATATATACATTTACTTGGTTAAATTAAAAAAGTGTTATAAAATAATAAAGTGTGGTCCATACTCTTGTTTTATTTATGTATATGCATAAATAAAAACTCTAGGAAGCTCTAAAGGAAATATGATTGTTCACAGCAGTACATGGAGCTAAATGACAAAAAGACGATCAACCCTACTATTTACCCTTTAACACAGTATTTTGAAAAAGAAAGAAAAGACGAGAAGATGTGCGTGTGTAACATGCTTTTGGGCAGAAAATTAATTAAATCAAGTAAACTAGAATTTGTTAATGAATCTAACCAAAAAGTGACTAAAAATAGAAGAACATAACTGAAAAACCCTGGAAGTGACCAGTATTTTAAAAATCCTATTTCTAAAGAACTTGTCAGAAATCTGTGTCTGCCTAAAATGCCCATCACTTCTCCAAGGTATTTCAAAGGCGGTAAGATACATGAAAGCACAGTAACTAGAACACTTCCCAGTCCTATTCATTCGTGAACTACTACCACAAATATTATTATTAGAATAATAGCAGCAACCAAGCACACACTACTTGAAACTCAGACAAGCCCCTTTAATTACATCATCTCTTTCAGCTTCACAATAACAATTTGGGGTGTGTTTTATGGTCTCCTTTGCATAGAAAAGGAAACTGAGCCTTTTCCTAATTAGTTTCCTAAAGAGGTACCCTGATTAGTTTCCTAAATATTATCAGGAAAGTGCTTCAGTATATCAAAATATTAAAATTATTTTATTCTAATACACGTAACCATGACTGAAACTACTAAAATGTATATTTCGGTATTAAGAAAAGTGTTCTGACAGGGCGCAGTGGCTCATTCCTGTAATCCCAGCATTTTGGGAGGCCGAAGAGGGGTGGATCACGAGGTCAAGAGATGGAGACCATCCTGGCCAACATGGTGAAACCCCGGTTCCACTAAAAATACAAAAATTAGCTGGACGTGGTGGCGCAAGCCTGTAGTCCAAGCTACTCGGGTGGCTGGGGGAGAATCACTTGAACCCAGGAGGCGGAGGTTGCAGCGAGCCGAGAATGAGCCACTGCACTCTATCCTGGTGACAGAGCAAGACTGCGTCTCAAAAAAAGAAAAAAGAAAAAAAAGGAAAAGAGTTCCACTGACATCTGATCTGTTTTCTCTAGATGCTATAAAGTTAAGAATTCAAAACAAGCCAAGCAAGGGTTTATTTACAAGTTAAAGAAAAAGGTGAACACACATTCAAACTTGAAAATTAGGCCAGGTGTGATGGCTCACGCCTGTAATCCTAGCACTTTGGGAGGCCGAGGGGGGGTGGATCACCCGAGGTCAGGAGTTCAAGACCAGGCTGGCCAATGTGGTGAAACCCCATCTCTACTAAAACTACAAAAATTAGCCGGGTGTGGTGGCAGGCACCTGTAATACCAGCTACTCAGCAGGCTGAGGCATGAGGATCACTTGAACCCAGGGGGTGGAGGTTACAGTGAGCCGAGATCGCGCCACTTCACTCCAGCCTGGGTGACAAAGTGAGACTCCATCTCAAAAAAAAAAACCTTGAAAATCAAAAGATAAACCTTTGTATCTGTTTCAGTAAATATCTTTTTTTAAATGTTAAAAATCAAAGTGAAAAAATCACAATTTGTGTTTTATTAAAATTAGGAAAATTATTAAAAATAAAATGAATATACATACCACAATTTTAAGAGGTCCATATTTTTTCTCCTGAGCAGCAAGCGCATTCTTAAAAGGAGTAGGAGTTCTTGGTGTGGTACCCAATATAGATCTTCTAATAGTAGGTGTTCTAAACCTATCCAGTCATTTAGATATTTATGTTATAGTCACGATCTGATTTCATACAAGTTAATGAAAGCAAAGCAATTTAAGCACACGCTAAATTTTCTTACACATATATATACGCTTCATTTAAACATTCTAAGATTATTTTAAAGTATGCCCACCTATGGTAATTCTGATTTCAATCAATCATCTTAAAATAGAAAAAAAGAATTAATATAGAAAAAAGTACTAGAAATGTTTTGATTGAAATCAAAGTTTGATTTTGATTGAAATCAAAGTTGGATATATAAAAATATAGTTTTGATACTATATTTAAGTGGGTTTTCACTGTCCTAAGGAGAAAACATAAGGTTATGATTAAAAAAAAATTCTGGCTGGGCACGGTGGCTCACACCTATAATCCCAGCACTTTGGGAGGCTGAGACAGGCAGATTACCTGAGGTCAGAAGTCCAAGACCAGCCTGGCCAACATAGTGAAACCCCATCCCTACTACATACACAATATTAACCAGGCATGGTGGCACATGCCTGTAATCCCAGCTACTCGGGAGGCTGAGGCAGGAGAAGAATCACTTGAACCCGGGAGGTGGAGGTTGCAGTGAGCCAAGATCTCACCATTGCACTCCAGCCTGGGCAACAAGAGTGAAATATCATCTCAAAAAAAAAAAAAAAATTCTAAGTCCTGCAGGAATAGGGATTATGATACATGCTATTTATATGCACAAAAAGCTAATCTACTTTGACACTGTGCTCCCCATTTTCTCTAACACAATTATTTAATACCTACTTACCCTACATTTTCCTTTTGATCTTTGGGAGTTGTTTCCTTATGAAGAGGAGTTGTAATGAGAACTTTCTGCCCACAAATAGGGGTTGATGTAAATGAAGGATTTTCTATATTAAGTTGTTCATTACCAGGACATGTGTTGAAAAACTAAAAAGGGAAGAGAGTTTAAAGATGACTTCTAGAACATCAAAATCCCTACACAAATATTAAACTGATAAGATTTTCAAATTATTTCTTCATACCTCTTAAAAAAAAGCTTATGAATAATATTACACTTATACTCCATGGAAATCATGCTCCATGAGGGTAGGAATTTTTGTCTGGTTTGTTCATTTTTGTCTCCCCAGCTCTTAGAACAGTGTTTAGCACATATAGGAATTCAAGAAACATTTAACAAATATTCAAAAGTTACAAAAAAATACTAAAAACTTAAAAAACAGTATATTATCAAATAGAGATCTATAGAAACCATAAACAGCTGCTGTGTTAAATGTAACAGTTTTGTACAACAGTGTGTAACTGAAAAAACAAGTTTTTTAGCTCTTATTAATAAATGACCTTAAGTGGCTTTTTCTATGAGAGTATTTTAATTTAGAATATAATAATAATGCTTTGCTGATAAGAAATACAGCTGTCTGGCAAATTTGCCTATCTGGAACACAGAACTGAACCTCTAAGCAGCCAAAACTGGCATAACAGAGTCCATTTTCTAAATTATATAATTTACAATTGTGAAATACTAATTATATTCACAATACAATTGTGAAATACTAATTTATTTTTGTAGTCAAAAGATTAGAAACAGTGATATGAAGCCATAGAAATGGCTTCAAAGCTACTTATAACTAGAATGAAGTCTAGCTCTATCACTTCTGGCTCTGAATACTTGAATTTATTTTACCCTAAGATTAGTAATCAAACCCTCTTTTACAGGATGAAATCCAAGCAGTTTGCCATGGGAAATTAGCATCTTTCAGCCACTTCTACCTTAGAATTCACACTTCAACAAAAATTGCTAGCATGCAAAACTCCAGAATAGAAAACTGCTAGTGTGCCCAAGCCTAATTCACTTTCTCCAGTGCTTTTTAACTCTGAGAGCAGGGCTGGGGGTGAACAGACTATTCACATTGTAGTCTACACAACATCCCCTGAAGCATGGGTGCACAATTTTTAGAGATCTGTGTTCTGCCAGATCCTACTTATCTCCCTAGCCTCAAAATATACCTCCAACAATATCCCAGCATTCTCCATGTTTGACCATTAAACTCCCTTCTTCCTCCTTAAACTTTGTAGTCTCTGCCAAACACTTTCAGAAAACATCAGCTCCATCTCTTACTAACTGTTGCCTTTGACAAGTGGCTCAACTTCAGAATTTTATTCCACCTAACTCCTTTTGAAAGAGCATTAACTGAGATGCTATAAGAAAAGTGTTTGGAGGCCGGGCGCGGTGGCTCACGCCTGTAATCCCAGCACTTTGGGAGGCCGAGGCGGGCAGATCACCTAAGGTCGGGAGTTCAAGACCAGCCTCACCAACATGGAGAAACTCTGTCTCTACTAAAAATACAAAAATTAGCTGGGCGTGGTGGCGCATGCCTGTAATCCCAGCTACTCGGGAGGCTGAGGCAGAAGAATCACTTGAACTCGGGAGGTGGAGGTTGCGGTGAGCCGAGATGGTGCCATTGCACCCCAGCCTGGACAACAAGAGCAAAATTCCATCTCAAAAAAAAAAAGTGTTTGGCAAACAGCCTGGAGCATAGCAAGTGTTCAATAGGAAACTGTCCTAACATAAACATCTATTGTCCAGGGATATTACGAGAGGAGAAAGTAAGTAGGTAGTTCCAGACATGCTTAGGAAACCTCTTGACACATTAAATTCTTACAGTAAGCAATTATCTAAGTTTCTTCCAAAGAACATTAAAAGGAAAAATTCAGTAGGCAAACTAAATAAATTACTCTAAATAGGTAAGGCCACTTTAAACTTTATCAGGTGTATCTATCGAACAGTAGTCAGTCAGGAAACTGGATCTTAGTCTCAGCCTTGCATTAAATAACTTTGGGCAAATCAATGTTACCTTTCCGGGCTTGTTTTCTGATGAGTTCTATAAAGATATGGGACTACAAGATAAAGAAAATGTCCCTCTAAAAACTGTAGTATAATATCATGCAGAACTGGGAGCAGTGGCTCACGCCTGTAATTCCAACACTTTGGGAGCCAAGGCAGGTGGATTACTTGAGCTCAGGAGTTCAAGACCAGCTTGGGCAACACGGTAAAACCCCATCTCTACAAAAAATACAAAAATTAGCTAGGTGTGGTGGCACGCATCTATAGTCCAGGCTACTTGGGGGGCTGAGGAGGGAAGATCACTCGAGCCTGGATGGTTGAGGCTGCAGTGAGCCGTGTTTGTGCCACTGCACTCTAGCCTGGGCAACGAAGTGAGACCCTGTCTCCAAAATATAAATAAATATATAAATAAATAAATATTTGCAGCTACTACATTTTGTGAGATACTTTCTATTCTCTCAGAGTTCAGTATTCTCAAGTATACTTTTAAACACATTATTTTTATATGTTATCAAAGCTACCAACTGCTAGTAAGGATGTTAAAGATCTAATTTAATGTAACTCATTGACATTTAGAAACATAAACAAAATCAACACCACTACCTGTGAGGGAGAAAATGGTAGTGTTTTCAGTGGTGTATGTTTTAGCGTTGTATTACCACCATCGTTCAATGAGCCATCCCTAAGTTCACTGCCTGGGGAATGACCCACTCGCATTTTTCTCTTCTTTCTGAGGATGGCTGGTGGAGTGCTAAACTTGGCTATATTTGGGGATGTCAAAGGAACAGCTTCACTGTTGCCACCATTACAAGTGTTTTTTTTTCCTTCAAGTACAAGACTGACGTTAAATTGGCATTCCATGGCTCCTTCATTGTGTTGAATTCTCATTAATTTAACTGGGGTGGATTTGATAGGAGAAGCAGCAGCATCAGAAATATCAAAACTGGTAACATCACTCCATGCTACAGGATCCTGCAATAAATTAAACTGTTAATAAAGTTAATGCTATAACCTAGTTAAATCTGATCTTGAACACAGGATGATGATTTCCACAGAGTTAATTAACAACTCATTTTATCAGTAGAAATGCTTTCCTTGGACATTTTTTTTTAAGCAAGACCATTTAAGAGGAACAGATTATGGCTTTCCTATGATTCCAAAATACATAATAGTTCATCTAATTCAGTAGTTGAAGCTTACTGTCAAAGTACTTTAAGTAAGAAGAACAAATTATAAGTTATTACAAAAATTAAGTTATTATCCAAAAGTATAGTTCATCATAAAACTTCACATTCTACCGCACATCAGGAAGACACCATCAAATTCTGCATAATCATTTGGAAATGTGTATGGAACATGTTAAAAATAGTGATACACTTTGATCCAGAAATTCAATTTAACCTAAAGACATAATCATGATTTTGCACAAAGCTTTATATGTTATTTGTAGTACTGAAAAACTAGACACTACCTAAATGTCCAATAATAATAGTTGGGTAAATATATTTTCTTATATTCATTTGATGCAATACTACAAAGCCCCTAAAATTCAAATTTAGGCCAGGCACGGTGGCTCATGCCTGTAATCCCAGCACTTTGGGAGGCCGAGATGGGAGGATCACTTGAGGTCAGGAGTTCAAGACCAGCCTGGCCAACATGATGAAACCCCATCTCCACTAAAAATATAAAAATTAGCTGAGTGTGGTGGCAGGCACCTGTAATCTCAGCTACTCAGAAGGCTGAGGCAGGAGAATCGTTTGAATCCAGGAGCACAGGCTGCAGTGAACTGAGATTGCACCACTGCACTCCAGCCTGGGCGACAGAGTGAGACTCCATCTTAAAAAAAAAAATCAAGTTTAAAAAAGGAAACAGAAGCATGCTCATGACAGGGTGGAAAACAAAAAAATCCACAAATATAATACAGAAGTGTATTTTTGGGTTTAAAAATATAATGTTTTCTAAGTATAGAACACAGACTGAAAGGAATATATCAAATTATTAACTCTGGGTTTATGAAGGATTTTAATTTTCTTTTTTATAGTTTTCTCTAGTTTCCAGCTTTCTCTAATGCACTTGTATAACTTATATAATAAAAAATGAATTAAGTTTTTAACTTTTAAAAATTCCTCACAAGGCACATACTTGAGAAAAATTTAAACTTTTTTCCCCTAGAAGCCACTGCAAAATATCAGAACAAAATTAAGCATGGCATACAAAACATAAAACTAGCCAATGTCCAAAACTGAGTTTCTGAGCATGAAATCATATAACTAAAATTGAACTTTTGATAATCTTACAATTTTTTACTTACAGATTCAATAAGTTCTAGAGTCTCTGCAAATTCTGGGATGGTCTGCAAAGAGGATAACACAGCGTTTGCCTCCACGGCCAGGAACTTTGTGGGTGAATTCTGCTGAGCAGACACAGGCTGATTTTCATCCATACTGTAAAACTCACTAGTGTGCTCGTCAAGGCTATTTAGAGTATTAGACATGTTATCATCCATGAGGAAACTACCAGACCAGCTAGAAAAACTTCCAGGCTGCTAAAGGTACAAAAGAAATTTGAATATTATTTGTCATTCTCAATGTAGGCATAAATTCAGATTTCAACAAATTTCAATTAGGCTAAAAATATGGTAGCAAATATTTTGTCTTTCCTCAAAATTGGTATACTTTTTTCATTAAACTTCATGCTTTGACTATGTTTCTTTTTTCTAATTAAAATTTTTAATCTATACAATCATGATGAGATAAAACAAGCATTTACATACAACATAAAGTCCAAACTCTTAGAATCTGGCTACTCCCTTCCTTCCTTCCAAACTTCATTCCTCAACACTTCTACTCAAGAGCTATATATTTAAACATTATCAGGTGTATCTATTTATTCCTGGTAGTTATCAGGAATACCCAACTATAGCACTTGCAATTCCCCAGTGAATTATACTCTTTTTGAACTGGAGTGCCTTTGCACATATTGCTGCTCCCTTTATCTATTAATAAAATGCTCTGTAACCTACTGACCAGGGAAGCTATTCTTTTTTTTTTTTTTTTTTGAGATGGGAGTTTTCACTCAGTTGCCCAGGCTGGGGTACAGCGGTGCTATCTCGGCTCACTGCAACCTCCACCTCCTGGGTTCAAGCAATTCTCCTGCCTCAGCCTCCCAGGTAGCTGGGATTACAGGTACCCATCACCACACCCAGCTAATTTTTTGTATTTTTAGTAGAGACAGGGTTTCACCATGTTGGCCAGGCTGGTCTCAAACTGCTGACCTCAGGTGATCCGCCCACCTCAGCCTCCCAAAGAGAAGCTATTCTTAAGACACAGTTCAAATACTGGAAAGTACTTCATCTGATTATACACTTTTATCTGCTTCATTCATAATAATGTCCTAATTCATTTATCTTGCTAATATATAATCATTGTCCTTCAAGGCTGAGTTCAATTAGGACTTCTTCCAGGAACCCTTCCCTGATGACAACAATCTAAATCAAGCACCTCTCCTGTATGCTACCATAAACTTTGTGACTTACAAATTGTCAAAAGTCAAAGACAGAATTCTAAAAATAGCAAGAGAGACCAGGTACGGTGGCTCATGTCCATAGCCCCAGCACTTTGGGAGGTCAAGGCAGGCAGACTGCTTGAGCCCAGGAGTTTGAGAACAGTTTGGCCAACATAACGAAACCCCATCTCTACAAAAAATACAAAAGTTAGCTGGGCATGGTACCATGCGCCTGTAGTCCCAGAACTTGAGAGGCTGAGGTGAGGGCATCACTTGAACCCAGGAAGTCAAGGCTGCAGCAAACTATGATCACACCACCACACTCCAGCCTGGCTGACAGAGTGAGACCCTTATCAAAAGAAAATTAAAAATAAAAATTGCAAAGTAAAAGTATTACCTCACATATAAGGAAATCCTTATTAGATAACAGCAGATTTATCTGAAAAAACCTTACAGGCCAGAAGAGAATGAAATGATACATTTGAGAAGCACTGAAAAAAGAAAAATGCCTGCCAAGAATACCCAGCAAAGCTATCCTTCAGAAATGAGCGAGAAATAAAGTCTTTCCCAGACTTTTTCTTTTTAAATGGTGGGAATTCATCACCACTAGAACAGCCTTACAAGAAGTGCTCAAAAAAGTCCTATATCTGAAAGCAAAAAGGTAACAGACACTATTATGAAAATATGTAAAAGTATAAAATTCACTAGTAGAGCAGGTACACAAAGGAGAAAGATAAAATAATCAAACCACTGTACTACAGAAAACCACCAAACTGCAATAATAAACATTAAGAGAGGAAGAAAGGAACAAAGAATGTACAAAGCCAGAAAATAATTAACAAAATGAAAACAGTAAGTCTTCACATATCAGTAATAACCCTGAATGTAAACAGATTAAACTCCACACTTAAAAGACACAGACTAGCTGAATGGATTAAAAACACATGACCCAACTATATGCTGCCTACAAAAACTCATGTCACCTGTAAAGACACATACGGACTGAATGTAAAAGGATGGAAAAAGATATTCTATGCAAACAGAAACTAAAAGCAAGCAGGAATAGCTATACTCATATCAGATAAAGCATAATTTAAATTAAAAACTATAAAAAGAAGCTGGGCATGGTAGCACATGCCTGCAACCACAGCACTTTGGGAGGCCAAGGTGGGCTCAGGAATTTGAAACCAGCCTCGGCAACGTGGCAAAACCCCATCTCTACAAAAAAAAAAAAACTAGCTGGACATGGCAGCACATGCCTGTGGTCTCCGCTACTGGCGAGGCTGAGGTGAAAGCATCACCTTAGCCTGGGAGGTTGAGGTTGCAGTGAGTCAAGATCACAGCACTGTATTTCAGCCTGGGAGACAGAGTGGAACCCTGCCTCGAAAAAAAAAAAAAAAAAAAACCACCCTATAAAAAAAGACAAAAAAGGTCAATATATAGTGATAAAGGGATCAATTCAGCAAAAGAATATAATTGTAAATATATATGCACCAATATCAGAGCGCCCAGCTACATCAAACAAATACTATTTGATATAAAAGGAGCAATAGATTCCAATAAAAAATAGTTGGAGCCTTCAATACCCCACTCTCAGCAATGAAAGATCATCTAGACAGAAAAATCAACAAAGAAACAAACATTGACTTTAAATTGCACATTTATACCGAATGAACCTAACAGACATCTACAGAATATTTCATCCAATATCTGCAGAATATACATTCTTTTCATCAGCACATTCTCCAGGACAGACCACATATTAGGCCACAAAATAAGTCTGAACAAATTTAAAAGAATTAAAGTCATAACAAATACCTTTTCTGACCACAATGAAAAAAAACTAGAAATCAATAACAAAAGGAACTTTTGAAATCGTAAACGGAAATTAAACAACATGCTCCTGAACACCCAATAGGTCAATGAAGAGATTAAGAAGGAAACCAAAACATTTCTGAAAACAAATGAAAACTAGAAACAAACATACCAACACCTATGGGATACAGCAAAAGCAGTATCAAAAGGGAAGTTTATAGCAATAAATACCTACAGCAAAAAAGTAGAAATATTTCAAATAAACAATGTAGCTAGAAAAATAAGAACAAACCAAACCCAAAGCTAGCAGAGGAAAATAAATAATAAAAATCAAAGCAGAAATAAACAAAATTGAGACAAACAAATACAAATAATCAATGAAATGAGAAGCTGGCTTTTTAAAGAAATAAACAAAATTGACAAACTGCTGGCCAGACTAACCAAGAAAAAAAAAAAAAGACCCAAATAAAATCAGAAACAAAAAAGGAGACTACAACTAATACCACAGGAATACAAAGGATCATTAGAGGCTATTATGAATAACTGTGTATCTAATTAGAAAACTTAGCAGAAATGGATAAACTTCTGGACAGATATAACCTATCAAGATTGAACCAAGAAGAAATAGAAAACATGAACAGACCAATTACAAGTAGCAAGACTGAATCTGCAATAAAACATCTCCTATAAAAGTAAAGCCCAGGACCCAATGGCTTCATTGTAGAATTCTACCAAACATATAAAGAAGAACTATCAATTCTTTTCAAATTCTCTCAGAAAACTGAAGGGTAAGGAATTTTTCCAAACTCCTTCTACAAGGTCAACATTACCCTGATACCAAAACCAAATAAAGAAAACTATAAGCCGATATCCCTGATGAACATAGATGCAAAAGACATTCACCAAGATCAAATGGAATTTATCCCAGGGATGTAAGGATGATTCAACATACATAAATCAATAAATAAAATCAAATATCAATAGAATAAAGATTATCTCAATAGACACGAAAAATCATTTGATAAAATTCAACATCCCTTCATGATAAAAACTCTTGACAACTTAACTACAGAAAAAACACACAATAAAGGCCATATATGACAAAACCACAGCAAACATCATACTGAACAAGGAAAAGTTGAAAGCTTTTTCTCTAAGATCTCAAATGAGACAAGGATGCCCATTTTCACCACTTTTATTCAACACAGTACTGGAAGTCCTAGCCAAAACAATTAGGCAAGAGAAAAAGAAAAGGCATCCAAAATGGAAAAAAGGAAGTCAAACTGTCACTGTTTGCAGACAACATGAACTTATATATAGAAAACCCTATAACCAACCCTATATAAAGCTCCTCTAAAAAAAACTCTTAGAACTGACAAACAAATGGGGTAATGTTGCAGGATAAAACATCAACACACAAAAAATCAGTCGTGTTTTGGCTGGGCACGGTGGCTCACGCCTGTAATACCAGCACTTTGGGAGGACAAGGCAGGAGGATCACTTGAGGTCAGGAGTTCAAGACCAGCCTGGGCAACATAGCGAGACCCCCCCATATCTAAAATTAAAAAATAAAATAAATCAGTAGTGTTTCTATACACCAACAACAAACTAGCACAAAAAGAAATCAAGAAAGCAACGCCATTTACAATAGCTACAAAAAAATGAAATACGTAGGATAAATTAAACCCAGAAGGTAAAAGATTTCTACAAGAAAAACTACAAAACACTGATAAAAAAAAAATCAAAGAGGACATGAAAAAATACAAAGATCTCCCATGTTCAATAATTAGAAGAATTAATATTGTGAAAATGATCATATTACCAAAAGTAATCTACAGTTCAGTGCAATCTTTATCAAAATACCAATGACATTCTTCCCAAAAGTAGCAAAAAATGCTAAAATCAATTTTAAAAACTACAAATAGCTAAAGTAATCCTGAGCAAAAAAACAAACAAACAAACAAAAAAAACAAAGCTGGAGGCATCACACTAACACGCTTCCCAATATTCTATATAGAGCTGTAGTAACCAAAACAGCATGGTACTGGAACAGAATACAGAACCCAGAAATAAATGCACACATTTACAGCCTCTCAACAAAGGCACCAAGAACACTCATTGAAGAGACAGTCTCTTCAATAAATAATGCTGGGAAAACTGGATATCCATATGCAGAAAAATGAAACTAGCTCCCTATCTCTGACCATATTAAAAAAAACCTCCTTTTTTGTGAAAGAAGAAAATCAATTCAAAATGGATGAAGGACTTAAATTTAACACCCAAAGTATAAAACTATTAGAAGAAAACATAAAAGGCTGGGTACAGCAGTGGCTCATGCTTGTAATACCAGCACTTTGGGAGGCCGAGGCAGGCAGATCACTTGAGGTCAGGAGTTCGAGATCAGCTTGGCCAACATGGTGAAACCTTGTCTCTCCTAAAAATACCAAAAAATTAGCTGGGCATGGTGGCAGGCGCCTGTAATCCCAGCTACTCAGGAGGCTGAGGCAGGAGAACTGCTTGAACCCAGAAGGTGGAGGTTGCAGTGAGCCGAGATCGCGCCACTGCCACTGCACTCCAGCCTGAGTGACAAGAATGAGGCTTCGTCTCAAAAAAAGAAAGAAAACATAGGAGAAATGTTTGAGGACGTTGTTTGGGCAAAAATTTTCTGGGGAAGACCTCAAAAACGCAGGCAGTAAAAGCAAAAATAGACAAATGGGATTATATTAAACTAAAAAGCTTCTGCACAGCAAAGGAGGCAATCAACAGAGTGAAGAGAGAAATGATGTACAGGATGGGAGAAAATATTTGCAAACTATTAACCAACAAGGGATTAATATCTAGACTAGACAAAAAAACTCAACAGCAAAAAATACTAATAATAATCTGGTTTGGGTTTTGTTTTTTGTTTTTTGTTTTTTTTTGAGATAAGGTCTGGCTCTGTTGCCCAGGCTACACTGCAATGGTGCCATCCCAGCTCACTGCAACCTCCACCTCCCAGGGTCAAGCCATGCTCCCACCTCAGCATTCTGAGTAGCTGGGACTACAGGTGCTCACCACCACGCCTGGCTAAGTTTTGTATTTTTTGTAAAGATGGGGTTTCACCATGTTGCCCAGGCTGGTCTCGAACTCTTGAGCTCAAGCAATCTACCCACCTTAGCCTCCCAAAGTGTTGGAATTACAGGCATGAGACGAGGCACCCAGCCAATAATCTGACTTAAAATAGGCAAATGAGCTGAACCAATATTTCTCAAAAGAAAACATACAAATGGATAATGGGTATATTAAAAAATGCTCAATATCATTAGTCATCAGGGAAATGCAAATCAAAACCACGATATCACCTCACCCTTGTCAGAATGACTATTATCAAAAAGACAAAAAATAACAGATGCTGGCAAAGATGTGGAGAAAGGGGAACTCTACTGTTGGAAGGAATGTAAATTAGTACAGCCATTATCAAAAACACTATGGAGGCTCTTCAAAAAACTAAAAATAGACTATGATATGATCCAGTAATCCCACTACTGGGTATATATCCAAAGGAAAGAAAATTATATATGTACTCCTATGTTTATTACGGCACTATTCACAGATATGGAATCAACCTAATTGCCTATCAACAGATGAATAAAGAAAATGTGCTGTGTCTATATATTTATACACACACACACAGACACATAACGACATAATACTATTTAGCCATAAAAAAAAAACATGAAATTCTATCATTTGTGGCAACACAAATGAAGTTGGAGGACATTATGTTAAATGAAATAAGCCAGGCAGAGAAAGATAAACACTGTAGGTTCTAGCTTACGTGTGGAAGCTAAAACAGTAGATCTCATAGAAGCATAGAGAAGAATAGTGGCTACTAGAGGAGAAGAAGGGGAGCCAAGGAAGGGAAGCAGAGAAGGGAGAGTAGCCAAAGGTTGGTTAATGGATATATAAGTACAACTAGAGAGGAGGAGTAAGTTCCAGTGTTCTATAGCACTATAGGGTAACTATAATTAACAGCAACTTGTTGTGTATTTTCAAATAGCTGTAACAGCAGGATTTAAATGTTCCCAACACAAAGAAATGATAAATGTTTGAGGTGATGGATATGCTAAGTACCATGACTTGACCAAGACACATTGCATACATGTATCAAAATAGTACACTGTACACCCAGAAAATATGTACAATTATTATGTGTCAATTAAAAATAATAAAGCAAAAAAAAACCCTTGTGTCTTATTTTATCATATACTGTCCTGTTTCTTGTGTAGGTTCCCATTGCAGAGTAAAACCTGAAGTCAGAGACTATGTCATTTTTCTTTATCTCTTTAGAAATGTACACTAGGCAATTTACTTATCTTGCAAGCCTAGCTTTCTGGTGTTTTATAATAAAAAATAAGAAAAGAGGCCTTGAAGAGTTATGAATGAGACACAACATGTAAAAGTGTGTAGCACTGTTCAACAGAACTTTCTGAGATGATGAAAATGTTCTATATTTCCAGCTGCTCAATATGGGAGCCACCAGCCATATAAGCAACTGATATGTGGCTAGTGCAACTAATGAACTGAATTTTAAGTTTTGTTTAAAATTAAATGTGGCTAGTAACTACCATATGGTAGACAGCACATTGGAAGTCCATAGGAAGCACTGAATAATGTTAACTATTACTACTTAAAGTAAAAATTTTCAGAATGTTCTAGAGATTCACAACAAAATGTTACATTTCAACTTAAATAAGGTAATAAAACACTGTTGCAAAGCAAATTCGACATGTTTTGTTTTATAAATAAAAGAAATTAAAGTAATCTTATTTCATTATTTCCCATTTCATTAGCATAGCCACCTTCTGAATTGACAATCACTTGCAGGAGACAGCATGGTTTTCCTGTCATGCTGGAGGGAGCATGTGGTTCCCTCCAAACCACATACCTTTCAGTTGGTATGCAGGTGAGAAAAAGATCCAACACACAAAGAGGGCGATAACTGGGCCCAGCGAAAAAACCATAGGTTACAATCAGACAGACTTAAATGTGAATCTCTTTTCTTTTTTTTTTTTTTTTTTTTTTTTGAGACAGGGTCTCGCTCTGTCGTCCAGGCTGGAATGCACTGGCCCGATCTCAGCTCACTGAAAACTCCACCTCCCAGGCTCAAGTGATCCTCCCACCTCAGCTTCCCGAGTAGCTGGGACTACAGGAGCGCACCACCACACCTGGTTAATTTTTGTATTTTTTGCAGAGACAGGGTTTTGCCATGTTGCCCAGGCTGGTCTCAAACTCCTGGCCTCAAGTGATCTGCCCGCCTCAGCCTCCCAAAGTGTTGGGATTACAGGCGTGAGTCACCACATTCGGCCCTAAATGTGAACTCTCTAATGAAATTCTACCCACTTAACAGAGTTTTAACATCAGGATTACCAAGCATACATATAAAACATTCACAAGAGTAGAGCTCAATGGATACTCAGTAAAATGGCAGTCAATATTGTCACATAACTGTTTAGAAAAAAAACTTTAGGCAGGGCACGGTGGCTCATGCCTGTAATCCCAACACTTTGGGAGGCCAAAGCAGGAGGATCACAAGGTCAGGAAATCAAGACCATCCTGGCCAACATGATGAAACCCCGTTTCTACTAATAATACAAAAATTAGCTGGGTGTGGTGGCACGTGCCTGTAATCCCAGCTACTCGGGAGGCTGAGGCAGGAGAATCTCTTGAACCAGGGAGTTGGAGGTTGCAGTGAGCCGAGATCACGCCACTGCACTCCAGCCGGGCGACAGTGTAAGACTCCATCTCAAAAAGAAAGAAAAAAATGCTTTATATGTGTATGGAGTCTATTCTACTGGCTGCAGCAACTTCCCTCTAGATTTCAGAATACGCTTATTCAACCAAATCTTTATGAGAACAGATTTTAGATAGTGAGTTCTAAAAGGAAAATAACTTTCTTCCTTTTTAATGCAAAATATTCATTCTTTTAGTTATATTTTTCCTGTTAAATTAAAAAAGGGTAAGATTCTATTAAAAATCCAAAATGGTTTAAACATGATATAATCATCTACAAATACTGATTCTCTAACCATAATTCTTTGTGGCTTTTTTTTTTTTTTTTTTTTTGAGACAGGGTCTTGCTGTCACCCAGGCTGAAGTGCAGTGGTATGATCATAGCTCACTGCAGCCTCAAACCCCTGGGCTTAAGCAATCCTCCCTCCTCAGCCTTTTGAGTAGCTGGGACTACAGGCACGTGCCACCATGCCTGGCTAATCTATTTATTTTTAAGATGGGGTCTTGCTCTGTTGCCCAGGTTGGAATGCAGGGGTGTGGTAACTACTGACTGCAGCCTCGACCGCCCAGGCTCAAGTGATCCTTCTGCCTCAGCCTCCTGAGTAGCTGGAACCACAGGCATGTGCCACCATGCCTATCTAATTCTTTTTAAATTTTTTGTAGAGATGGGGTCTCACTATGTTGCCAAGGCTGGTCTCAAACTCCTGGGCTTAAGTGACCCTCCCACCTCAGCCTCTCAAAGTCCTGAGATTACAGGCATGAGCCACCAAGCCCAGTCTATTTGTAGCTTCTTAACAAAACAAATTAACTTTAAGGTAAGTATATGTCAGGTCTTCCTAGTTGCTCATGGTTTTTGCAGTTTCAAAACAGAAACTGCAACATAGGGAAGTCTTGTCTCTACAAAAAGTATTTTTTTTTAATTAGCCAAGTGTGGTGGCACACACCTGTGGTCTTAGCTACCCAGGAAGCTGAGGTGGGAGGACTGCTTAAACCCAAGAGGCTGAGGCTGCAGTGAGCCATGATCGTACCACTGCACTCCAGCCTAGGCAACAGACCAAGACCCTGACTCAAAAAACCCCAAAAAAACAAAAAACAGAAATTGCTTTTCTTATGGTATATATCTTGCCTATTATAATCAATAAATATCATTTTTATTAATATCCTCTTAAGTAGTATAAAGACATCACCAGTTGCCTTATAATACTATTTCAAGATCTCAGGTTATCTTCTTAGTAATTTTGCCTGAGTTCCCAGTCACTCTCAATATTCTGTCCTCTCATTCAGTCCCAAACAAACAACAAACAACCAAACCCTTTTCTAAATATAAAAAGGGGCAAGGAATGGTGACTCATGTCTGTAATCCCAGTACTTTGGGAGGCCAAGGTGGGCAAATCACTTGAGGTTAGGTGTTCAAGACTAGCCTGGGGAATATGGTGAAATGCCATCTCTACCAAAACAATTTTAAAAATTAGCCGGGCATGTTGGTACATGCCTGTAATCCCAGGTACTCGGGAGGCTGAGGCAGGAGAACCACTTGAATCCAGGAGCCTTCTGGGTAGTTAGGACCACAGGTGTGCACCACCACACTTAGCTAATTAAAAAAAAAAAAAACGTTTTGTAGAGCCAAGATTGTGCCACTGCACTCCTGCTTGAGAGAGAGTGAGACTCTGTCTCAAAAAAATAAATAAATAAATAATAATAATAATAATAAGGCTCAAGGCATTATTTTAAATTTTTAAAAATGTTATTTAAAGGAAGGGTAGGGTGAAGGCAGGGACAGGGAAATATGTGTTAAGGAATACAAAATCACAGCTAGATAGAAGGAACAAGTTCTGGTGTTCTATATCACTGTAGGATGACTACAGTTAACAATATTAAATAGTTAGAAGCATGGATATTCAATGTTCCCAAGACAGAGAAATTATAAGTAATTTGAGATGATGAATATACTAATTACCAAGATCTGGTCAGTATACATTACATGTACGGAAACATCACTGTGTACCCCACGAATATGTACAAGTATTTCCCAATTTAAAAATTTTAATTTGGCCGGGCGCGGTGGTTCACACCCTAATCCCAGCACTTTGGGAGGCCGAGGCAGGAGGATCACAAGGTCAGGAGATCAAGACCATCCTGGCTAACACGGTGAAACCTAGTCTCTACTAAAAACATAAAAAATAGCCGGGTGTGGTGGTGGGCGCCTGTAGTCCCAGCTACTAGGAGGCTGAGGCAGGAGAATGGCGTGAACTTGGGAGGCGGAGCTTGCAGTGAGCCGAGATCGCACCACTGCAGTCCAGCCTGGGCAACAGAGCAACACTCTGTCTCAAAAAAAAACATAAATTTTTAATTTAAAAACCTAAAAAAAGTCATTTAAATATAAAGTTGTATCTTTCTTCTAACCAATCTAGCATAACCTGCTTAATTCTACTAGAATGATTACCTTTGATCCTAATTTAACACTCCTAGTTAGTCTCATCAACCAAATCTTACACAATAGTTTTCACATGTGGTAACCAACACCCAACATCTATATAAAATTTCTTCTTTTAGAAGAATTGTTTAGAGAGCATAAAATCTAAATGTTCCTTTTTCCATATATTTTTAGTGTTATTACTTTTTTTAAATTTACTGAACTCATATTCTAAATCTAGTAAATAGGAAAAAATTTTCAAAGAGAATAAAAGTAATTTTGGAGCTCATAAATCCCTCTACATCTACTCAATTCTTTATTTTAAAAAGAATTAAACCCATCATTACATGGAATGTCTAAAATAAAGCCAAAGCCTAATCTAAACACACATAATTTTCACAAATATATATGTGTATATATATAAGATTTTACTTTACATCTGCTTTGCATTTATGACTCAAGAAGTATCCTAATACAGAACATTGTAAATTATGCTCAAAGAAATGCATACCAAATCAGGCAAACTTGGGCCAGGCACAGCGGCTCACACCTATAATCCCAGCACTTCGGGAAGCCAAGGCAGGAGAATCACTTGAGCCCAGGAGTTTGAGACCAGCCTGAGCAACATGGCGAAACCCCATCTCTACAAAAATAAAAAAATAAAAAAATTTTGTCAGGCATGGTGGCAGGCACCTGTAGTCCCAGCTACTTGAGAGGCTGAGGTGGGGCATCATTTGAGCCCAGGAGGTCACGGCTTCAGTAAGCAGTCATTACACCACTGCATTTCTGCCTGGGTGACAGAGCGAGACCCTGTCTCAAAAAGAAAAAGAAAAAAACAGGCAACCTCAAAATTGCAAATGAAAAAAAAAACAAAACTATTTTTACTCCATATTAAAATCCGCAGTCATACTGAGTATGCTTTCTAACTGATAAAAATGACAAAAAGCATATATGAAAGATTCTAACAATACAAATAACAAGCTTATTTCTTACTGATGGAATTCGCTTTCTTCTAACTTCATTCTCAGCTGACATAAGAAGCAACTCAAGTTCCTTTATTTTCTTTTCCTTATCAGGATCTTCATCAATGAAGGGTTGCTAAAATAAGTTAAATAAAAGAGAAAACAGGCTACTTACATAATTGCTTTATTATTGGTGTTCTCATTTTTATTTTCTTCTATGAAACATGAAATATTTTTTCTAATAAAGCTTAATGCTACTAAATACTAAATACTCATTATCACAATCCCTCTGGTATCTAACGAGGTGCTGGTAAATATTTTCAACTTAATGGATATGGGAAAATTTTAATGCCTTAAAAAATGTTGCATCATCTCTATCAGCTGAAATGTATGTCTGAAATATTTTAGATTTTTAAATCTTAATACATACATTCTATACAATTTGGCAAAAATATGTCCATTCCCAACTTGAATGCTTTACCTTGAAAGAATGAAAGGACTACCACACTGGTATCATCAATCATATTTGTACAGTTTATATTTCTTCAAACTCACTTACACACTTTCTTCTTTAAGGTTAGAGTACTCCAAGTAGGACAGATCATATTATTTTTACACTAGTTTAATGGATGAGGAAATAGATACTATTAGGCTTTTAAAAACGTGACTGAACACATTTCCTTTGGTTTTTGTTATAAATAAGTTACCTGAATAAAGGCAGAAGTAGGCTGAACATGTTCTATACAATTGCCTTCAGGTGACACATACTGATACCCAGGGATCTAAAAAGTAATTAATGCATTATTATCATACACATAATGCTATATAAATGTTTAAAATCTGAAGCAAATGACAAAAACTTTTGACACAGTATCAACATAAAAAACTTAAAAAGTACCTGTATTAATTTTGAAATTTTATACCTATAATACTTTCTTATCTATTAAATAATAACTATGGCTCCACTCCTAGAATCTATGATTAAAAGTCGTAACACTTAGAAAAGACTTTTTTTCCCAGATGAAATATGAGAATTACTTAGCCTAGATTTATCAGCCAGTTTATTAAATCTAACATTCACCAAATATATTTAAACATCTACTATTAGAAGGGTTGCTCTATCTCCTAAAGAAAACAAAGTAATTGTGTTCCTAAGTGTCCATATGAATGAAGCACTCACAAGGACAGAAACCTGAAGCAAGTTTTTCAATGTTCATATCTCCTACTTTTATCACCACCCCATGCCAAAGTCTTCTTCTATTACTTGTCTTAGAAAAACAATAAGAATCACTCATATACTTTTAATAGATACACTGATGATAGGCTAAGTATCATTCTGCTTCTTTTCTAAAACATCTGTAATAAGAATTTTCAAGATACATATAAATTTAGTAAGCAGTAGTGGAAAGAAATAAGAGAGAAGGTGTTTTTAAAAGCCTTAAAATCGGGGCCAGGTACAGTGGCCCACCCCTGTAATGCCAGCACTTTGGGAGGCTGACGGGGTATGGTTGCTTGAGCCCAGGAGTCCAAAACCAGCCTGGGCAACATGGCAAGACCCTGCCTTTACAAAAAATACAAAAATTAGCCTGGTGTAGTGGAGCACGCCTGTAGTCCCAGCTACTCAGGAGGCTGAAGCAGGAGGATCACATGAGCCCAGGAGGTTGAGGCTGCAGTGAGCTGTGTGCGCACCACTGCACTCCGGCCTGGCAACAGAAAGAGACTCTGTCTCAAAAAAAAAAAAAAAGCCTTAAAATCAAAAACTATAAATACGAAATTGTCTGCTTTCCGTAATGGTCTACCTAAATCACTATATAATGCAGAATCATTATGTATAACTTCTAACGTAGAACTTAACTTTTAGAATACTCGATTAGTACCACTTATCACTCAACTTGGTAACTCTAATGAATTAGAAATGTATCTTCCTCAAACTTTTCATGAAAATCTGTGACAGTATTTTAAACCCATCTATTTTTTATCAAGTCACACATATAATAAAATTATTTTATTAGTTTAAATTAAATGAATAATGAATATATCTAAATTAAAAGGGAAACAATTCTTACAGTATAAGAAATATCCTCATCTTTCCAACATATTTAGATTAAGGCTTAAATACTGTTGGCCCCATATATTATCTTTCTACGACTTAAAAAAACAAATTTAAATGATAACCTTTCTAAGACAGAAGCAGAATGTTTCAGTTTATGCTGCTGAAACCTAGACTCTAAAGAAAAATGTGAAGAAACATAATAAAAATCTTAAGGTATTGAGTATCAGCAGATAATTATACTGTCTTCACATGTTTTCCTATTGTTAATGAAAATGTCATTACTCTAAGTGGTTCTTTTAAAATGATGCTTAAAAAACTTAACAATGTCCACAAAATGTCAAAAATCAAATCTGAGGCATAGTAAGCACAGATTTTTAATATCTTGCCCAATTTTATCTTTTGGTAAACAACTACTAAGTCCTGACTTAATCTTTATAATTTATGTGACAAGAATCAAGAATTGCTCATTGTGAAAAATGGCATAACAGGTAGACAGGGAAATGTAAAACAAATCCCATGAAGACTCCTACACTAATTTCTTCCAAGTAGAAAAATGCACTGTAAGGGACAACATAGAGCTTGCCCCATTTTGAGCTTGTGTAATATCTACTTTAATGAATCATCTAAACAAAGACTAAAATTACCCAAGTGATTAGTTATTAGGGGGAAAAGCAAAGTTGAACGCCAGCAAAGTCCAATTAATTACCACACCCCCAAAACAATTACTTGAGTTATTTTTTGCTACTTTCTCTTTTAGGCCATTCTATATATACCTACCTCTTAGAGATAAGCAATACTATAATTACGCCAAAATTTTTAAAATGGAAAGTACAATAGAATGTTAAAGCACAGATGACCATTAGCTTTGAATCATAAATGAAGATTCAAAGAATCAGAGTATTAGGAAATGTACATAGCTTCTTAATGTAAAAATTACATATAAAAGGAAACATTTTAATAAGTTTGTTCTCAAAATACTTATAAAAGTTACACATTTTTTTCAGTTTGTCTATTTACCCCTTAATACGCATTGTATTTGTCCTATTAAGAAACCAAACACCTTCCCATATAGCAACTTAAGAAAATTTTTTAAATAATAAAGGTATTAAAAGTATGTGCCTGAACAGGTATGTAAAACTGATTCTGGGTTTGCATATGATCCATAGCTGCACAAGGTTTGTGTTGAAGTTTAGATGAAGATTGTTCTGATTTTATTCCATCTTGTAAATAGCCCTCCTGTTCCACTTTTCTTCGCATGGTAGAATTCCAATGATTTTTGATAGAATTATCAGTCCTAAGAAAGGAAAGGTATGATTTAAAAAGAAAAAAGGATGCCACAGGTTTCAACACTATGTAACTTGTACAAAGTGCTTAAAACAAATTTTTACACTGATGAAATTAGATACTTTTTTCTTAATTTTTCTTTTGGAGTTTCTACTCAGGAAGATAGGTATTTTTTAAAAATTCAAAAGATAAACTGTATGTGCATATGTCAGGCTTAGTTCTAAGCACCAGAAATATTGCAGTGAATAAGGCAAAGTAGGTCACTGCTCTCGTGGAGCTTACACTCTCCTTGGAAGTGTGGGAGTGGGAAGCAAAGAAGAATAGAAAAACAAATAAGTAAAAAAAAATCAGTACAATGCAAATAAAGTAGGATAAGAAAAGTGGGTAACAGAATAATTTTGGTTTGGTTAGAACCAACCAGCTACACAAGAACAGAAAGAAAAAAAGAGTATTCCAGATAAAGAGCATAGCAAGGGCGAAGGTCTTAAGCCAGGAACAAACATGATCATGAAAAGCAAATCACAAACTAAAGAATCCCAGTATTCTTTTTCACTTCTTAGAACAAAATATTTATGGTAAGAAAGAATTCATTGGCTCCCTTCTTATCTAAGGTTCCCTTTATAAAAATGAAAATCTTCAACCTATGGCTACCTGTAGTGCAAATTTCATCCCTCATAAAATATACACACATACAGCAGGTTTTCAGTAAATGTTAAGGCACTAAGCTAGGTTCTATGGAAAGCAAGAAGATGTACAAGAGATTAAAAGCATCTAGACCTGGTTTAATAACTTGAATAAAAAATTTAACACTATGCCTTAATATCTTATCTATAAAACAAAGATAGCAATGTTTGCTCTATATACTTTCCAAGTCTATAAAAATTAAGAATACATGTAAAAGCACTTAATGCTATAAAGTACTATACAGATAGAGATTACAGCAACAAAAGACAAATGCGTATCTTCTAAGTTATGAATTTTCACAAGGTTGTTGTCTGCTGTACTAAACACTATCAGAAAACATATGAACCAGTACAATGTAGAGTGTACTTAGCACATGACTGCCTCTGAGGAAAATTTTGTATTTTAGCCACATGGATATATATACTACTTCCATGGTTTGGATCACACCATAATTAATTAAGATTGAATTTTCCCCAACACACTTTCATAGTAGTTTACTGCAGCTAGCATATCGTTCCCTGGTCTTACACACAGAACGCAACATGAAAGAAATCTTAAGATTTAGATTCTGTTCCAACAGAGTTTATACAAAGGGGATCTCACTTGATTGGCACTGATACATCAACATGATTTTAGGAGTGTATTAAATGTTTATATAGTCTAAAATCTATCATTTTATTGTACAAATTATTGCCATAAAATAATTAATTAAAAAAGTAATCATACCCTTTACCACAGAATTTAGTACAAATGGTCCCAAAAGGTTGCTTATGTTATATAGTCTACATTTTAATTATAAATTTAAAAAAAAGTCATGGGGGACTTGTAAATGTATTTACAAAAAGGTAATAAAGGTCATGTTTAAGTACAGAAAAATATATATACATTTATATAAGCACCTTCCTGGAAGTAGTTTGGCAATTTCTGCCCAACGATTTCCCAACCGCTTATGTGCTTCATAGATGATCCTGTCCTCCTCTTCTGTCCAGGAAGATTTCTTTACCTCAGGATTCAGATGATTATGCCATCTTTCTCTACACTGCTTGCCTATTCTTCCTTTTAAATGTTTTGCAATTAAAGACCATCTTTTTGGTCCATATTTCTGAACTAATTCAATAACCTAGGAAACAGAAAAACAAAGTTTAAAAAAGCATTACCTTGAAAGAATTTTAAAACATAATTCAAGAATACCATTTTAAATAAATGCATTAAATCCAAGCCACAACTACAATTTGTTAAAAAAAAAAATTACTAATAAATACCCCTTTAGCATTTGCCAGCTTCAAAAATTGATTCCAAACTCATCTAAAAATCCAAGGGGCTAATTAAAGACTCTTGAAATTCAATTGCTCTCACACACTATTAACTTGAAATAACTGTAAACATGCTGAAACTTGTGCATTTTCTACTCTTACATCAAAAAAAAAAAAAAAAACAAAAAAACAAAAACAAAAAAAACGCTTCAGCACAAAGCCAAAAGCCAAAAAACAAAAAAACAATTAGGAAGCAGAAAGAGTCTACCAAGTTGTTGGTTGTCATTTCTTCCTTTCTCAAACTGAAAGGACACAGATTACATATTCTTTTTTCCACATTTTACAGTTGTTTTTATTTCATCTAAAATTGCAAGAATAGTTATTCCAGCCCACTTTACCTCACTGCCCTATGTCAAATATCACCTCAGAAACATTTTATATTGGTAGACTAAGTTTAATATATGTTGATATTTTCACTATATGTATCTATTTACTATCTTTAAAAAATAAAATTTCAGGCTTTGGTAAATGTATTTTTAAACAAGATCACACATTTTAAAACTTATGAGTAGCCATCAAATAAATCAGAGCAGTCTAGGTGAAGTAACTTTAAAGTTTGTTCTAGCTGGGCATGATGGCTCAGCCTCTAATCCCAGCATTTTGAGTGGCCAAGATGGGCAGATTGCTTGAGCCCAGGAGTTCAAGACCAGCCTGGGGCAACATAGCGAGATTCCATCTCTACTTATTTAAAAAATTTAAAAAATAAGAATAACAAATAAAGTTTGTTTTGAGCAGGAGTAAGGATGCTCCAATTCCTCAACTGCATTAGCAACTTTTATGACTTAAAGGGCATTAACTAAAGAGTGCAGAAACGCTTCTATTCATCTCCAACTTCATAGCGCAAACAATGACCTGGGTTTTTAAATCACAAAACCTTTGGAAACATGACGCTCTGACATCTGTCTAATCCTGGGGCTCATTATAGGTTAAGAGAAAAAGTTAAGAATGACTTCCGTGCTTATCAAGTTATTAGATGTAAAAATAAAATGAAAATCTGTTTTAAAATGTTAATTAGATTTTTGACAAAAAACTATACCCTAATAGTTATGAAACTGAGCTCAAAACAAGGTAACTAACCTTACAGCAAGTATTTTTCCTTCTGCAAACCAAACTCTCAGAAAGACAGGGCTGTATGTTATACTTGGTTTGACTCAATTTTCTAAAAACCCAACAACATTTCCAGACACTTGACATTCAATTCTTATGCAAGTAGCCTCCAGAGAAAATCAAAGTGACTTAAACATGTACTTCATATGTCAAAACACCACATTAAAAAGAAAAAAGCTAGTCTACCTACATAGTGTATATAAAGAATATGAACATATTACCCTCTGATCTTCTTCTTTAGTCCAAGGACCCTTTATCAATTCAGGATTTAAAACTTTCTGCCATCGATGCTGGCACTGAAAATCAGAGCGATTCTGAAAAAATTTAGATGATTTTGTTATTAAACAACTGTCTTCCAGAAAGCAAGTCAGCCCGAATTTATGTCTCACATCCATAGAACAAAGACTTCAAGAATAGTCTATTCAATAGCATTCTTTAAACATGTAACATTTACGTTACATGTCTCTGTTCCAATTATGTTTTTTCTTAATTATAGTAGTCAACAGGGCTTAGACTACAAATAAAAACAATTTATTTAAAACTAAAGTGTGTATCTTTACACTACACCTTATAATACAGAAGCAGCAAAGATAAAACACAGATAACTGCCATAAAGAAATGGATTTAATGTTGAGGAATAAAAAGCAGTGGACAGAAAACTACACAAAGCTGACATAAGAACTCAAATAGTGCCAGGCGCAGTGGCTCATGCCTGTAATCCCAGCACTTTCGGAGGCTGAGGTGGGTGGATCACCTGAGGTCTGGAGTTCGAGACCAGCCTGACCAACATGGAGAAACCCCGTCTCTACTAAAAATACAAAATTAGCCGGATGTGGTGGTGCATGCCTGTAATCCCAGCTACTCATAAGGCTGAGGCAGAAGAATCGCTTGAACGCGGGAGGCAGAGGTTGCAGTGAGCCGAGATTGTACCACTGCATTCCCACCCGGGCAACAAGAGCGAAACTCTCATCTCAAAAAAAAAAAGAAAAAGAACTCAAATAGCCTATCAGTCTGGATTCACGTAGTTCAGCAGTACCTAACTATACAGTTTTAAAAAAATGTAAAGGCATTACTATACTACTGCATGGGATCAAAAGGATGTTATAAATTATGACTCCAAGTTATTAAGAAAACATTACATAGTCTACATAGAAGATGCATGTTACATTTCAATTAAATTGGTTAAGTGTTGACACTTAAAAAGAAAATGAATTCACCAGAATAAGAAAACCTATGCAGTATCTGGGTAGAAACATCTCAAACTCCAAAAATAATAAATGAAGCCTTATTTTAGTCAATTCAGAACCTGGTAATTACTATATATTACAAGGATAATGACACCTAACACTTTATTAGTGATTCACAGTTTACAAAATTGTTAGTTCATAAGCAAGATTACAGAAAATCTAGAAACATATAAAGGGACAGATAAAAATGTTTTGCCTACCAATGGCTCTTTTGCCCAATGTACTTAAAATTATTTTTATTCAAACTCAGCTTCATTTATGGCTTCTGTACACCAACGCTGATCCATTTTAAGGCTGACACTTTCTTCAAAATAATCAGGTTGCTCCTGTATATCCTTGTAGCATTTCTGTTAATGCTAATGTAAATAACTTTTCTAACCTAGCTTCCATTTATTGAACACCTGCTAAATATTAAGAATTGTGCCAAACATCCTATATGTTATTTCTAGTTCTACATAACCATACAGAAACAAGTATGATTATCTAGACATTATAGATAAGGAAGGTGACAATCTTCCTTATCTAAGTAATTTTTCCACGCTCATAGAGCTGACATTTGAACATAATTCAAACTGACTCCAAAATTTATGCTCTTTCCATTACTTGATCTCAATTTTTGGGTTATGTTGAAAGGCATATGACAATATAGAAAAAACATAGTTAACATGGTTTCTGAAACCCAAAGTAGTCAATATTTAAATTCAAATATGTATATTTTCCCTCACTACTCACAGTGTATTAAGGATACAAATAAGAGCCTATGTGAGGACCAGGCGCAGTGACTCACGCCTGTAATCCCAGCACTCTGGGAGGCCGAGGCGGTTAGACCACCTGAGGTCGGGAGTTCGAGACCAGCCTGACCAACATGGAGAAACCCTGTCTCTACTAAAAAAAAAATACAAAAAAAGTTAGATGGACATGGTGGTGCATGCCTGTAATCCCAGCTACTCAGGAGGCTGAGGCAGGAGAATCGCTTGAATCTGGGAGGCGGAGGTTGCAGTGAGCCAAGATCGCACCGTTGCTCTCCAGACTGGGCAACAAGAGCGAAACTCCGTTTCAAAAAAAAAAAAAAGAGTACGTGTGAAAATATTTCATAAATTATAAAGTTATATAACAAACAGCAGGTGAATAGTAGTATGGTAAACAATAGGCATAACAGTTTTTTAAATCAACATTTTAAAAGGTAAGCCTCAGATGATAAGCTTTTTTAATAGGGCTTTTCTGGATTTTTTGGTTAGCTATCAAATATCTCAATATATTTCTCACAGAATGTTTTAACATGTATTAGCAAATATTTATAAGGTCCCACATACATTTATTATCATTTTTGTTTTAAGTTAATAATCTTTTTAGGCCCCTGGATAAACACATTACTAGAAAACCAGACTCTAAACCAGACTCTCTAAGCCATTAGCAACCAACTACAGGCAGACCAAACAGGGATGTTTTTAGGAAGGAAACCTAAAATTAAAATACGTAGACACATTTTTGAAAAATAGCAAATTTAACCCAATGCCTTAAACCAGCCATGTTAGAAATATAATTTAATATTTCACTTACTTGAAGATGACTAGCAATTAGAGTCCAATCATCAGTTCCATGTTGTTCAACCAACTTCTTTAATTTATCATCCTATTAAAATAGTACGAAAATTAGAAAGCTTTCCCCCATCCTTTACCTCTACCCCTAAATATAGATAACTCTCCAATTCTATTAAGGAATATCTGGTAACCATAGAATAACTAAAGCCACCCACTATAATACAAATTCCTCCATTTATTATACTGTTTCTGTAAGTCCCAATGTCATCAGTTATTCATGTCTCTGGTTGAAGAAAAAGAACATACAGTTAATTGATGCATACCTTTTCTCATATGTTTTTAAATATCTTTCATAACTATAGTAGCATTTTTTTTTTGTTTTTGAGATGGAGCCTCGCTCTGTCACCCAGGCTGGAGTGCAGTGGTGCAATCTTGGCTCACTGCAACCCTCTGCCTCCCAGGTTCAAGCGATCCTCCTGTCTCAGCCTCCCAAGTAGGATTAGGATTACAGACATGCACCACCACACCAGGCTAATTTTTGTATTTTTAGTAGAGACGGGGTTTCATCATGTTGGCCAGGCTGGTCTTGAACTCCTGACCTCAAGTGATCCGCCCATCTCGGCCTCCCAAAGGGCTGGGATTACAGGCATGAGCCACCGCACCCGGCCGTATAACTATAGTAGTATTAACCAATAAATACATGTAAGAAACTATGAAACCTTGTCAGATAATTACCTCGTCCCTTGTCCATTTTACTCTGTTCCAGAGTTTCTTCAGTCCTTTTTGTTGTGGTACTTCATAATCATGATCGGCATACTGAAGGTCATCATCCTCATCCTCACTACAAAAAAACACAATTTGTGAAATCAAGAATTTTATTTAAATTTGTAAATTCAAACATTGAACTTGTGTGTGCAGGTATGACTGAAGAAATCATACAGACTATAAGACATATTCACAATGAAATTATTCAAAGTATTAAAAATTAAGAGTCAGACAACGGGGTGGGGTGGAGCTATACTTTTTTTTTTTTTCTGAGACAGAGTCTCACTCTGTTGCCCAGGCTGGAGTGCAGTGGCGTGATCTTGGTTCACTGCAAGCTCCGCCTCCCAGGTTCATGCCATTCTCCTGCCTCAGCCTCTCCAGTAGCTGGGACTACAGGTGCCCACCACTACATCCGGCTATTTTTTTTGTATTTTTAGTAGAGGCAGAGTTTCACCATGTTAACCAGGATGGCCTCAATCTCCTGACCTTGTGATCTGCCCACCTTGGTCTCCCAAAGTGCTGGGATTACAGGCGTGAGCCACTGCACCTGGCCTGGAGCTATACTTCTTACTGATACCAAACACATGAGGTTGGATATGCCACTATGGGAAAAATCATAATCTTGTACATCATGTTAAGGAATTTGACCTTTATTCTTTATTTGACCTTTACTCTAAAGAGTTAAAGAATTTTAACACAGCAAAAGACAAAAGACAGATATCTTGTGTTTTAGAAAAATCAGTGACAAGAGTGTGGTGAAACCGAAAAAGAAAAACCAATTAGTAATCTTCACAACAACCCAAGCAAGAAATTATTGGGGCCTGACAAATGCTAATGGTAAAATATAAACCATACCAATTAAAAGACACAATAGAAGTGATCCAATTAACAATACCAACAACAAAAAATTTTTAACATCTAAAAATATTTTTAACATAAAAGATAAAGGTACAGTAAGTGACAAGACACTATTGTGAGACACAGAAGTCTTGAACAAATGGAAGAACATTCTGACTTTTGTTTTGTTTTGTTTTGTTTTGTTTTGTTTTGTTTTGTTTTGTTTTTTTCAGAGAGGGTCTCAGCTTGCTCTGTTGCCCAGGCTAGAGTGCAGTGGCACAATCACAGCTCACTGTAGCCTCGAACTCCCAGGCTCAGGCAATCCTCCCACCTCAGTCTCCCGAGTAGCTGGGACTACAGGCATGCACCATCATGCCCAGCTAATTTTTTCTATTTTTTGTAGAGATGGGGTTTTGCCATGTTGCTCCACCCCAAGGCTGGTCTTGAACTCCTGAGCTCAAGTGATCCTCCTGCCTCAGCCTCCCAAATCCCACGCTTGGGATTACAGGCATGCATCACCATGCCCAGCCTCCTGACCACATTCTTGGATAAGAAAACAATATTATAGATATGTCCATTCTCTAATTTAGGGAGATGCCCATTCCCCCTAATTCATAAATTAAATGAATAAAAATACCAATAGATTTTGGGAGGGAACTAGACAAGCTAAATCTACAATTCATATGAAAAAAAATCAAGAAGAATGGCGAGAAAAGTTTTTAAAAAGAATAATCAGAGAATTACCACTACCCAATATCAAAATACACTGTAGAGAAATAAAACAGAATGGTACTGCCACACGAACAAACACATAGATAAATGGAACAGAACAGAACATTTAGAAAAGAAAAAAGACCCACACAGAATTTGGTAAATTATAACAGTAACATTTCAAATCAGTGGAGTAAAGGTAGACTTTTCAATAAATGGTGTTAAGACACTGGGTAGCCATTTTTTAAAATTAAGATGCGCTGGGCATGGACACCTGTAATCCCAGCACTTTGGGAGGCTGAGACGAGCAGATCATTTGAGGTCAGGAGTTCGAGACCAGCGTGACCAACATGGCAAAACCCTGTCTCTACTAAAATTGCAAAAATTATCTGGGTGTGGTGGTACGTGCCTATAATCCCAGCTACTTGGGAGGCTGAAGCAGGAGAATTGCTTGTACCCAGTGAGCCAAGACTGCACCACTGCACTCCAGCCTGGGCAACCAAGCGAACCTCCATTTCAAAATTAAAAAAAACAGAAAAACAAAAACAAACAAACAAAAAAACATGGTGTCCTACTTTACAATAAAATAAACTGGGGTGAAGCAATTATTTACATTTTTTACATGAAACCATAATAGTACTATAAGAAAACACAAAAGAAGTCTATTTTTTATATCCTTGAGTAAAAGAGAGGTAAATGTGACAAAAATCTGGAAGTCATAAAATAGATCAACCAAGGTAATGATATTAGGAATTGAAAGAAATATATTAAACTGAGAGATACTTAAAAAGTAGAAAAAAAAGGATTTTGTAACTGATAGATGAGGGACATGGAAGAAGGAGGAATTAAGGATGACTCCAAAGTTTCTGGCTTTGAAAACATAAGTAGAGCTATTTACCATGGAAAATGATAGAAGGAGAAACAGAACTTTGGGAGAGAGAAGAAAATGGGGAGAGTGTGTATAGTTTGGGACTAGCTGTTTTCAAGGTACTTGAAAAATACACAGGTGGATGTCTGGAACAGCACTTCCCAACAGAGATATAATACAAGCCACATATGTAATTTTCTAGTAGCCACATTTTTTAAAAAAAGAGAAATAAGTGAAATGTACTTCAATAGTCAATATTCTTTAACTTAATATAGCAAAAATATAATCATTTCAACATGTAATCAATATAAAAAAGTATAAATGAAACGTTTTACATATTTTTTTCTTACTAAAGTCTTCAAAATCTGGCGTGTGTTTTGTAGTTAGAGTTCACTATAATTCAGACTAGCCACAGTTCAAGAGCTCAATAGCCACATGTGGCTAGTGGCTATCCTACGGGGCAGAGCAAATCTAGAAGGCAAATGAGCATGTGGACCTGCTCAAATACAAGGTCTAGGGTAGAGATGCAGTTTTGGCCAGCACACAAAGAATAGTTGAGGGCACAGGATGACCCAAGGATAATTAATAAAGTGAGGAAAGGGCCAAAGTCAGTATCTGAGTTTTGATGGAGTAAAAAAAGAAAAAGCAACTTTGAAGAATAAAGCCCCATAAAGAAGGGCAAGCCTTAACAATAAACTGAATTAGAAGGCCAGGCGTGGTGGCTCACACCTGTAATCCCAGCACTTTGGGAGGCTGAGGCAGGTGGATCACCTGAGGTCAGGAGTTCAAGACCGGCCTGGCCAACATGGTGAAACCCCGTCTCTACTAAAAATACAAAAATTAGCGGGGCATGATGGTGGGTGCCTGTAATGCCAGCTACGCGGGAGGCTGAGGCGGGAGAATCACTTGAACCTGGGAGGTAGAGGTTACAGTGAGCCGAGATCGCACCATTGCATTCCAGTCCGGCTGACAGAGCAAGACTCCGTCTCAATAAATAAATAAGTAAACTGAATTAGAGGATTCTGAGTAGGCAGTGGACTGAATAAAGTCATGGCATCTGAAAATAACACAGTCTAACATTTATTTAAAAATTTCTAAGTACCAGACATTGTGGTAGTCTATTAAATTTTTCTCTTAAAGCCTCACAACTGGAAGAGGGGAATATTATCATTATTCCCATTTCACGGAATAGGAAACTTTGACTTAGAAATGTAACCTCTTACCCACAGTCACTATTTAACCACTATACTACAACATACTGGAAAAATAGGGGGAAAGTTCTAGGAAGTTGGAAGATACTAAAGACAAACCTCAAGTTCATTTTGGAATCAGAACAAGGTTCTGGTTCTAATTTAATTACTCACTCTGTAACCTTGAACACATTAACCTCTCAGGGGTTTAGTTTACTTGTTTGTAAAATGATAATATTACCACCTACCTTACAGTGCTGCTTTAAGGATAAAATTAAATGAGAAAACATATATAACACCTCATACAGCACATGGCACAGAAAGGTGCCTCAATATTAGTATTACGTGCATAGGCTGATCACCTAATAGTATTCAAAATTATTTTTGCCTTACTAGATTCAACTCTTTCTCAAAAATTCATTCTGATTTCAAACAGCAAAAGTTTGAAGATTTGTTTAAGCTTACTCTAATATAGTTAAGCGCATGCAAGTAGTTTCTAATATCTATGTAAATTATGTAATTTCAATCTTACAAAATTGAAAAATGAAGGCCCAGATTTAATATATGCTGTCTATAGATCCTTTGCAGGAACATCTAACTTCCGTTGACTTGTCAATTCCATTGGAACAAAATTCTTCATATTTGACCAGGCAAAACACCAAGATTCTCCCATTCCCCTATGATCTGCTTCTACAGTTCAACACACTTCAGTAGTCCAGTGTTCTCTCTCCCTGAAGCCATTGTCTATTTGTAACAATAATCCACCAGTCCTCGTTCCATACATGGCTGTTTTTTTTTTTTTTTTTTCTTTTTTGAGATGGAGTCTTGCTCTGTCACCCAGGCTGGAGTGCAGTGGCGCAATCTTGGCTCATTGCAACCTCCACCTCCCCGGTTCAAGCAATTCTCCTTCCTCAGCCTCCCAAGTAGAAGGAATTACAGGTGCCTGCCATCATGCCCAGCTAATTTTTGTATTTTTTCGTAGAGATGGGGTTTCAGCATGTTAGTCAGGCTGGTCTCGAACTCCTGACCTCAGGTGATCTGCCAACCTTGGCCTCCCAAAGTGCTGGGATTACAGGTTTGAGCCACCACGCCTGGCCCATATATGGTTGTTTTATTAAACTGTGTTAAAAAACAACAACAACAACAACAACTAAAAAAAAAACCTCTACAGGCTTGATTAAATATCTGATACGTGCAGCCATTTTCGGCTATCAGAAATATCACCTGATTGGCCAATATTAAATTGTTAAATTCGACATGCTTCAGGGTCCAATGACTTCATAAATTTCTAAGAAAGCTACTGAATCAGATAAAACACCAAACTGTAACTTGCTGCCCTATTTGTATGTACTAAGAGCACCTACCTTTCTTCTTTTTAATGTTTATCACATTTGCCAACCTCCACATCCAAAAAGTAAGCTCATGAGTGCAGACCATGTCTATCACGTTCACCTCTCAGGACTAACTAAGCACAGTACCTGACACTCAAATATTTGTAAAACTAATGAACAATCTTCCCTAACCTTCCAGCTTCACCAAGAGCTCTATATTCCAAAATTATCTCACTTCTTTCCAACCCAACCAAAACTTCCACCTTCTTCAATACAAGTGATCTCAAAGTGGATCTGAGAAAGAAAACTTTTTAACAAATGAAAATACCTCTAGGAAGAGGTAAAAGGCATTCTCATTTGTTAAAGGAGACTTTCAAACCCCAAAAAAAACACCTCCAAGTGGTAGAATTTTAAGAAGCAGAACCTGCTGAAACAAACATTTTTAAATATTCAATACAGAAAAGGTTATTTGAAGGTATCTACTATACTGTTTAACCTTTCTTAGAAATGCCACCAGCAACATTACCACTTCCTAACACCCCAAATAGCCCCCAGGCATGCTTTTCACAGGGTCTCTTTCTTTTCCTACCTCTCTTCAGATCCTCAAAGTTTCCATAACAGCATATTTGAGACTGCTTTAAAATACAGGTTATTTCTAAGTCAAAATAATTTTTACCTTGGGAATTTGCCCATATAAATCTTGAGTATTCACAAATCTACATCACATTTAATCTATACAAAACCCACTTTAAGGTTCTTACAAAATATTTTAAGGATATGAGTCCAAAAACATTATTTTGGTCAAAAAGATGAGTTTTCAAAGAGTAATTTTCCTAAAAACTTGTTCATTTTAACTGTAAAACTTTGCCCCTTTTTACCCACATACTTTATTGTGAGAAATTTCTATTTCTACATGAGGTTTCATTCTCTGTTTTGCATTTCAGCATGGTCATCAGTTTCAGACACTGAGTTATACAGCCCATTCAATGTTCAGTAAGCTGGGCTTTTTGAATGGGTAAGTGTGAAGAAGCAAGTAGAATTCTTAGAATTATCTACCACTGGGACTTTCCTACAGTCTACCTACTTCTTAGTTATAGCATCAAGTTATCTCTACATATATATGAGTATTGAAAAGACAATGTTAACTTTCAAATACATGAGACCAAAAAAAAAAAGATCCTAGATATCTATCAACATCACTAGCTACAAAGAAAGATGCCTAAGAATGCGTATAATTTGCAAAGAAAACGGGGAAAGGATAAAACCCCACAAATCACTGCACCATTATCCCACTTTCACCATTTAACAGTGAAAAAGTCCCATCACTGAAAAATGGTTAGACATCATCAAAATGGATCTGCTCTATTTGTCTACTTTTATATAATCTTTTGACATTTCTGTATTATAGCAATCAATGCTGGTAATATGTAATAATTTAATAAAATCGGCTTCCTACCATGTAGTTAAATAAACCATTTCTAGCCTAGTGTAATTATCTAGAAGACAGCAAAATAAAGTGACATTATTTCTCTAGTCACAAAGCAATAATAGATTAATTTGGTCTTTGACTCTCCAGCCCAGGACTTGGTTTCCAGAATGATTCTGCTAGTTTTCCTAAGTCAAAGAAAATATTTATGTGATAAATGTCTAAGACATAACCAAACTACTATATTCAAATGGTAAGTTTCACAGACTGTGAATTAAAGTGATTACAATGATTATAAAACAGTCAAAGGAAGCACACAAAAAAATTGTATAACTCATTAGGCCAGGAAAATAGTTTAAGAGTAATTTTACATTGGGGTACAAGCTAACAGGACATGATAGTCATGACTTTGTCTGTGAAATAATACGCACTTGATGAAATAATTCACATGTGATGTTAAGATAAAACATTTAGAAGTTCAGTTTTAGAGGATAATAATTATATCACTTAAACCAGTAAATGAGGTATTCCAAGGAGGAAACTGAAATTTTTTAAAATTTTTTATTCTAAAAGAAAGAGAAATACCGGTTCTATAAATTTGCTCTAGTAAAATCGCATCAGGTTGATAATATTTTAATCACAAATTAACTCAAGTCCGAAATCTTTATCACAGACAAAAAAAAAAAATCTTTATTATACAATCTTGAGGACAAGTCCAATCATATTCAAGGTATGAAAATTTACCAGGTTGATTTAATAAAGTGAAATTAGGCCACCCAGTGGTTAATATGATGTACTGCATACATGAATATTTTATTTCCAAATCTGGACTGTGCAAACCAGCATTATTATAGTAAGACAAACTTTACAAAATCTTTGATCATTATTAATAGCAATATTGAGGAGAGTTCTACCTAGTAATTCCATAAACAAAAACAATGTGAGAAAATTTCTATTTCATTAGTATGTATGTACTTTTAAATGAGAAAAGATTACAAAATGTCTTCAAATATATACATTAAAGCTAGAAACTACCTTACAGACCATAAAATCCAAACTCCATATATTAACCAGATGAAAAACTGAGGCAGAGTTTACCTGCTTCCCCAAACAATATTGCCAGTTAATGACAAAACTGATTAAAAGATCAGTTCTCATATTTCGGTATAATTTCACTCCCACCCATTTTGCTGGAAACAACACAGTAAAACTGGTTCCTATACACATACATATACATAACACTGCAAAAAACATCTTCTATTTCAAGAGCTGGCTTTTATCTTTTCAGGTTAGTGTAGTCATAGGTCATCTCAAGTGTAAATAGTTTAATCTGTTACTAGTAAACAGGTTTCTAAATGACATTTTTTAAAGCTTACTTTAAAGGGTAAAACTGACTTTCGAATCTCAAATTAATTATGCATATATAAATATGCTTAAAAGTCAAATATATGTTAATAACAGATATATTAATTTTAGTAGTGCCTGTAAATTGTCATTGCAATTCCCAGTGGGATGTAAAATTATTTAAAGTCACAATACAAATGAGTCTTCCTTTATGTAAATCTAGAGGACAGATACTACAGCTATCTTAAGGATCAAAACAGCTGACATCCTGCAGTTGTTTCACACTTGAGGTAACACTTAGTTTTCTACTCTTAGGTTTTTTTTTTTTTTTTTTTTTTCAGATCACATAGGAAACATATATCACAGGATTTACGCCTATGCTCTTAGGCAAAACTTTTATACAGCAAAGTATAGTTTTCACTTGAACGCTTAAGTGGTTGTATACTGGAGATCTCAAATTACAACTTGAAGTAACTGAATTATTTCTTTTCCCTTTCAACTATAAATTGAGTTCAAATATATTAAGATACTTAGCTAAAAGGCAAGAGAGATTTTTCCCAATGACTACATTATTTTTGCTTCAAAACAATTCACACTCTATCCTCTTTTGTTTTTTGTTGAAGCACAAAAGCAGAGCATCTACTGTCTTCTAAGATATGTAAATCATATTTACGTGGGCAAGAAATGTAATTCAGAGTATGAAACACATTCAAGTATGAAGACATAAGAGATATATCATTCAGAGATGATAATTTCTCCCCACATCCTCTATCTGTATACTCCCAGGGAGAGTGTAGCTTCACCCCACCACATTTAATTACTCCAGATTTATGACCCTTTAAATCATTCTATCATGTTTAAATTAACTTACACAACTGTCAAGGGATAAATGTCAAAAGTACAATATTTAGATTTCAAGCTCACAGTATTCTCAATAAAATAACTTATATAAGCAAACTAACATTAAGTTATTTCTCCTTTCTTTGTCCATTATTATGAAGCATACACTTCACACATATGGACAGAAAACCCATAGTGAGGGGAAGGTTCTGACATTTAAACATTCGTGTCTAGCCATAATTTAAATTTAACTAAATGCTGATGACAGAATTAGCCAAGAAACTGTTCCAAATAAGATTAACATCAATACTGATAGTAGATAATATCACACATTAATAAACTTGTTATTGAGTTAACATATTCAATTGTCATCTTATTTTTAAATTTTTTCATATTTAAAAATTCAAAAAGCCTAAACCAGTACTTCAGCAATCATAATTACAAGAGCTTTAAATATCTATCTTTTCTGAAGATTGATGTTAATTGGGTGCTTGAAGTTCTAGAGGGGTGGTTCTTTCCTGGGTGATTTTGTCCCCCAAAAGATACTTGGCAATGTCTGGAGACATTTTTACTGTCATGACTGAGGGAAGCGGAGTGTTACTATCTCTACTGGGTAGAAGCCAGCGATGCTGCTAAACATCTCCCCATTACAAAGAATTATCTGGTCCAAGATGTCAATAGTGCAAAGGTTGAAAACAGTTTTAGAGGGGTCTGTGTATACATTTATTTTATCTCAAGGGTTTGTCCTATAACTTATTTCAAAATTAATAAGCTTACAGAGACCTACGGATTTCTGCAGAAGCATCCTGCACACAGCAGATGCTTAACAGAAAATTAAGGAAAAAACAATTATGTATATATAGTTACTGCCAATTTTTAGCAGAACTCTGCAGTGAATGACCCCCATTACTAAATTTCAACTTAGGAAATACATCTCTAGTGAAGATTTTGGGGCTGTGGATCTAGACAAATAAATATTTGGAAATTCTGCCAAACATCTTTTCAGGTTTATTTGATAATGCTGAAAATCAGAAGACATCCTATATTTGTGTTATCTAAGCAATTACTCCACATAATTTATAAGTAGCTACTGTAATGGCATGTAAACAAAAATTAGACGCATAAATTCATCCTAGCAAATTTTCCAGGCAAAGGTGGAAAAAAGTGCCTTACCTCTGTGCAACACTTAGGTACGGTCAGAGCCAAACACAGACACTCAAAATATTAAGTGAATCAAACACATTGTTTCATTTTAAGATCAAGCTACTAGTTGTTACTACTAGTTGTTACTACTAGTTGTTACTACTAGTTGTTACTATGTGACATGGTCCCAATAGAGGATATTAAAATATACATATATCCATAAAGCTGAGAATATGGGTATAGGAATTACAGAAAACATCAGAAAAGTCCTCTCAGCTATTCCCCAGAGGATTTTCCACAACGTTTCAAGATAGCCAAGTTGGCAGAGGGGTGGCCGCCCAGGTTCACCGTGGAGTTCCTATTTTGACTGTACCGTCATTCAGAAAAGAGTCGCCCGAACACCATTTTCAAGTCCTCCCGGCAGGGCACAGCCAGTTTTCTCTGCGTAGCGAACTCCCTAAAAGCGCTCGACTTACCTGGCAAGAAACCTGCCTCGAAGAAGTGGCAGCATGAGGTCAGGAATCTGGACGCGCATTGTGGGGAGAGCCACCGAGAAACCTGGGCATCTCCTACGTCCCGCGCCTCAAACACCCTGGTCCCCAACTCTCCACACGTCGCAGCTGCGCTCCGGCCATCGAGGCCAAGCGGCCGCAGGGACGCGGGAAGAGAAACCTCTGCCCTCGCCGGGGAGGGCCTTATGGCGGGAGAAGGCAGCGGGATAGGAAAGAGAATCTGAGCCGAGACGGCGCCGACAGGCCTGGGCGAAAGGGGTGCCACCCACCTGCGCGACCTCTTCGCCATCCTTCAAGTACCGCATAGGAGCGGGCTGGGCGGGGACGCGGGTCAGCCTTCTCCAGCCTCCGGCGAATGCTCCTTCTCCCCGATCCTCCAGCCGCTTCCCTCTCTCCCTCTGGAGGCGGCCGAGTGCGGAACGCACGTCCTCGACAGGGCAGGACGGAGGGACAGCGGGGGCGGACCGCGACCCGCCCCCGACCCCGACCCGCAGCGCAGCTCTTAGCCCCGGCCCGGCTCGGCCAGGGATGCCCCCAACATGTCAGGAGGCGCGATCCCGCCCTCCGTCGCCTTCTCCCGCCGCTTGTCAGCCTCCCCGCCCGGGTCCCAGCCCGGCTCCGCCACAGGGGCCCAACCCCTGCCCTCTTCCCCGCAGCTAGCAGTTCTGCAGGGCTCGCAATCTCCTGCAGGGTTTTGTCCGCACCGCCGAATCTCGCGCCCAGCCTCCCTCAAGAGCCGCCGTTTGAATCTGCGCACGCGGCCCTGAACCTCATTGGCTGTGGGGGCCGCACGCGGAGGAGCGAGGGCGGGGCGGGGAGAGCGCGCGCGGCTGAGGGCGGGGCTGGGGAGCTGGAAACTGGGACTGGAACTCGCGGGAGTCGGGGAAGGAGCCGGGAGCCAGGGGGTGGGGCCGCGGGTGGGGCCGTGGGTGGGGCCGTGGGTGGGGCAGGCGAGCTGAGCTGTCACAGGACTCGGAACGCGCCGAGAGGCGCACCGCGCGGGGCCTGCTGGGAGAGCGAGTTCCTGCGCTCGCCGAGGAGTGGGTCCGGAAGCGGCGTCGGAGCGGGTCCGGAAGCGGGCGGTGAAGCCGTCCAGTTGCCTCAAATTTCTTAGGGTGAGCGGACCGAGTTTCTGGCGGGGTGGGTAGTCCCGCGGCCCAGCAAGAGAACGTCTCCCCAGCCTCGTCTCGGCCACAGCCCCTCGCTCCTTAGGTGTCTTCCGCCTCACTAGGTAGGAGGCGCGGTCTTCAGACTTGAGACAAATCTAACCATAAATTTGCGCGGCCGTTATTTTTTAAGCAAAAATGTGAGCTATTTTTACCCAGACATCATAGCTACGAGAGTGACGAAGACTCTGGCAGGAAACCAAATATCACCTATTTTCCTCAAAAAGCAGAAGAAGCGTGACAAGTGAAAAAAGTTCCTAGCGGGAGACGTGCTTGGAACGGGAGATAATCTGTGTCTACCGCTGGTCCTCAAGGTGCTTAATTTCGTGCCCGCTCTACAGGAAATAACGTCCGCGGCGGAGGAGCCCGGTCCTGGAGAATAACGCGTGAAGATGACAGTGGACTGAGCATTTCGTCCAGATGAATGAGCATGATAGTTAAGTGTAGAAGGTGACCTTCTTCCCTCTGGAGAGACCAGGGAGGGGGGAACCACCGGAGGAGTTTTCTAGCGGTTGCAGCTACTTGAGGTTCCAGTCTAATAACTACGAACTGTTCGTTTCAAGTAGCAGTAAAGTAGATTTGCTACAGTAACAATTAGACTTGGCTAAGGAAAATTTGCAAGGCAACATGGTCTACTGCATAGAGCACTGAGCCACATGTTAACACTGTAACAAACACTTGCTATTTTGAAATTTTACGCTTCATCTTTTGCAAATCAGATGCAGGTGCAGAGTGAATTAAGAGGAGCTGAATTAAGAGAGAAGCTTGCATGCACTGCTGTCAAAACCTAAACACACTGGCTTTTTTTAACAGTTCCTTTTTTCAAGGTATAGATTCTGGGAAGGTAAGGGAAGGTAAAACAGCTTTTCTTTTTCTCTCCTTTTTTTTTTTTTTTTTTTTTGAGACTAGGTCTCGCTCTATCCCCCATGCTGGAGTGCAGTGGCATAATCATAGCTTACAGTTGCCTCGAACAGCGATCCTCTTGCCTCAGCCTCCAAAGTAGGTGGGACTACAGGTGTGTGCCACAACACCTGGCCAAGGGTTTCTTCCAGATCATTCCTTACTGGGTTGCTGGTTCAGTAAAAATAAAAAATAAATTTAGAAATGAGTTCCCAAATTTCATTATGTTCCCAATGTCATTTGGAATCACTGTTTCACTGTTTTCTTATTTACCCCTGGGTCATACATTACTTCACATATTTATATCTAACAGGAAGCAGAGCTTCTGCTATATTTTAGGCTGTATTCAGTTTTATACAGAATACCTTTTTTAGAGCTTGAAGACAGATGTTTTAGATTTTGACAGTAAAACAAATTTCCCTTATTTTTACATATAGAGAGAAACAATTCCCAGAAAGATAACATTGTGAAATAAATCAGTTATAAAACTCAGGGCAAAGTGTGGAATTAAAGTGGTTCAGTCACTTGAATACACATACTCAGATGTATTCTAAACTAACATGGGTTTTTTTTTTAAGCAAACATTTAGAGATTTTATTCAGAGTATATAAAGAACTCTCAAAACTCAGTGAGAAAAAAAAGCATTTAACAAATGGGCAAAAGATTTAAACAGATTTCACCAAACAAGATATATATATATATATATATACACACACACACATGACAGGCACATTAAATGATGTTCCACCTCATTAGTCATTAGAGAAATGCAAATTAAACCACAATGAGATACTAGACTACACTTCTGTTATAATGAGCGGGGAAAATGACTGACTATACAAATGTTGGTGAAGATGAAAATGCTAAGCAAGTGCAACTTGCATACATTGCTAGTAGGGATGCAGAATTCAGCCATTTTGGAAAACATTTATAGTGGCTTTGTTTCATTTGTTTTTTAATTTTTGTGGGTACATAGTAGGTGTATATATTTATGGGATACATGAGATGTTTTGATACAGGCATGCAATGTGAAATAATCACATCATGGAGATGAGGTATCCATCCCCTTGAGTATCCTTTGTGTTACTTTTAGTTACTATAAATTTTAGTTGTTTTAAAATGTACAATTAAGTTATTGACTCTAGTCAACTTGTGCTATCAAATAGTAGGTCTTTTTTTTCTTTTTTTTTTTCTCTTTTTAAGACAGAGTCTCACTCTGTCACCCAGGCTGGAGTGCATTGGCGCGATCACCACTCACTGCAACCTCCACCTCCCACGTTCAAGCAATTCTTGTGCCTCAGCCTCCCAAGTAGCTGGAATTACAGGTATCTGTCACCATGCCCGGCTAATTTTTGTGGTTTTTGTTTTTTGTTTTTTGAGACAGAGTCTCACTCTGTCGCCCAGGCTGGAGTCCAGTGGCATGATCTTGGCTCACTGCAACCTTTACCTCCTGGGTTCAAGAAATTATCCTGCCACGCCAGGCTAATTTTTTGTATTTTTAGTAGAGACGGGGTCTCACCATGTTGACCAGCCTGGTCTCAAACTCTTGACCTCAGGTGATCCTCCCGCCTCGGCCTCCCGAAGTGCTGGGATTATAGGCGTCAGCCACCATGCCTGGTCTAATTTTTGTATTTTTGTACTAAAATTTATAATAGTAGAGATGGGGTTTTGCCATGTTGGCCAGGCTGGTCTCAAGCTCCTGACCTCAGGTGATCCGTCCATCTCAGCCTCCCAAAGTGCTAGGATTACAGGCATGAGCCACTGACCCTGGCCTGTTCTTAACGTTTTTAGAGATGGGGTCTAGCTGTGTAGCCCAGGCTGGATTGCAGTGGTGTGATTATAGCTCACTGTAACGTTGAACTCCTGGGCTCAAGCAGTCCTCCTGCTTCACTGTCCTAAAGTGCTGGGATTACAGGCATGAGGCATCTATGCCTAACCAGGGCCATTCTTTAGAGATGCTGGTGTGGTTACTAAAAGAAACAATCTTCCTTGGTCTTCTTGCACTCCTATATACATCTTGCTGGGTGTGCCTAGATTTCAAGGCCCTGAGTACTCTTTTACACAGGCCATTTCTAAGGGTTATTTGCAGCTAGTTGCCTTGAGAGATGAGGTAACATCTCAGTCCGAGACAAAAACTAGGTTTACTTACTGCTTACTATGAAAGCAGTGGATTCCCAAGTTCAGTGTTTCTCAACTGTAGCACAAATCCACTCTATGCATGACATCCATCTGGTACCATTACATTGCCCCATGGGACCTGAAAGCAAGAATAACTGGCACAAATATGTTGATGCTCAAGGTGTTTGCTGTGCTGTAAGTAATACCAATACTTTGTCCCCAACCTAAGAGTCTTGTGTCTTCTGGTAAAAGGATCCATGAGCCAGTAACAGTTTAACTTAGCTTGTAAGTAGGGTAAAATCAAATCCTAGACCTGACAGCTAGAGTGTCATGAATGAAGGGGCACTCACAACCCCGTCACTCTCCTTATTATATTTAAATCTTCATGAAGTAAATTTTTATTTTTCCAATTCAAATTTTTATTTTAGAATTCCTAAATTCTTCAGCCCAATTTTTAATGGATAAAGTGCACGTCTTAGGATTGAAAATAACCATCAGACAGGTGCGGTGGCTCACACCTGTAATCCCAGCACTTTGGGAGGCTGAGGCAGATGAATCACCTGAGGTCAGGAGATCAAGACCATCCTGGCCAACATGGTGAAACCCCGTCTCTACTAAAAATAAAAAAATTAGCTGGGTGTGGTGGTGTGTGCCTGTAGTCCCAGCTACTCAGGAGGCTGAGGCAGGAGAATAGCTTGAGCCCGGGAGGCGGAAGTTGCAGTGAGCCAAGATTGCACCACTGTACTCCAGCCTGGGCGACAGAATGAGACTCCATCTCGAAAAAAAGAAAAAAGAAAGTAACCATTGTCAGATACAACAAGAAAAAAAAAAAGGAAGGAGGAAGGGATCAGCACCCTTCTCTCATAGCTATAGTTGTGTTGGATGTGAAGCTCCAGAGGCACAGAAAGCATTCATAGCTAATGGTGACCCCTTTCTGCTTTGTGAATGGCTGGCTTTTGCTTATTTGGTAAAAGGATAAATCTTTGAAAATGACAATCTCAACATTTCTGATTTTTAGTTTTAGAAAAACCTACTTTTAAGAGCTGCAATACTGGACTCAAATACTGAAAAGCTAGTGATACTCTGCTGTTCCTCTTTAGTGAATTACTGATAAATATCATAGTAAACAAATTAGTGCAAAGTTGGTTCATTTGTACATATTCATGTAAATTACCATAATAGGGAGGTAGTGGTATAATATAAAATTTCTGCACAGAGCACATAGCACCTGGTGCTATAATAAAGATTGAGAATCCCTATTCTTATAAAGGAAATGCTTATTTTGTTTATTTCTTTTTAATATTATTTAATTCAATTTAACAAACAGTTCTTGAACACCTACTCATGCTACACATTAGTACTACAGAGATAAATTTTGCTCTCAAAAGCAGTCTCAAGTATAGCACCTTAACCTGTTACCAGGAAAGTCAAGCATTCTATCTTCTAAATTACTCTTATTTTTCAACTAAGTTAATTTTTTTAGGTAGAACTAGCTAAAAGAAAGTAATTGCAAAGTCAGATTTGAACATAGATCTCTAAATTGAGAGAACCAACTTAAAAATTTAATATATGAAGATGTACTTTAAAATCATGTACATACAAATAAAGGACATACTCATTATTTTAATAATAACTGCAAAGTATGTTTTAGATTAGCTATAATTTGGTAAATTCTCAATATTAAAATGAATAGTCTTTTCCTCTACTATATAAATCTGCAAGTCTTCTCCCAATTATCCTTCCTTCCTTTTTCTTTTTCTTTTTTTTTTTTTTTTGACAGGATCTTGCTCTGTTGCCCAGAATGGAGTACTGCATGCAGTGCAGTGACACAAACAGAGCTCACTGCAAACTCCTGGGCTCAAGTGACCCTACCACCTTGGCCTTCCAAAGTGTTGGGATTACAGATGTGAGCCACTGAGCCTGACTCAATTATTTTGAATTCAGATCTATTAGCGAGTTCATATTCTGTTACTCTCTCATACTCTAGTAATATGATCCATTCATTTAAAGCATACAATTTAGTTTTTAGTATCTTCAAATAGTTGTGCAACCATCACCACAATCAGTTTTATACCATTTCATCACCTCCCCTCAAAATCTGTACCTATTAGCAGTCATTCCGCATTTTCTCCCAAGGTCCTCAGCCCTAGGCAAAAACTACTCTACTTTCTCTTTGTTTGCTTTTTAAACAGGGTAGAGATAAACAGATTTATGTTTCAAAAGATAACCCAGGTGACCATGTGGAGGATGTATTGGATTGGACATGACTAGAAGCTGGGAGATGAGTTAAAAGATTTGCTGTAACTGGGTGAGAGACAGGAGCTTAAACTGATGCATTGGCAGTGGCGATGGAGAAGACAGGATAATGGAGAGAGAAAAAGGTGAATCCAAACTCTCAGGTTCTTATTTGAAAGACTGGCTGACTGGTGGTGCTACTAATTTGGAATAGGATACAGGAGTAATTATAGATTGGTGGGTAGGAAATGAGTTCCATTTTGGAACATGTTGAATTTTGGGTATTGGTACTTCCAGATGGAGAGAGAGAGAGTTCATGAGTGGGGTTGGGATTGAAAATAAAGATTTGTGAATCACAGGATGTGACTGAAGTCACAGGAGTAGATGAGATTGCCTAGGAAAAGAGTGTAGAGGGAGAAACAGGGCTAAAAGTGAAGTAATGGGAAATGCCAACAAGGAACAGGCAGAAGAGCAAGCCTTGCAAAGGAGTTTAAGGGATAGAAATCATGGAGGTGATATAATATAAATCAAGGAATGAAAGTTTCAAATAAAAAGGAGAAATGAACTCAAATGCTGTAGAAAGTAAATTGGGACTGATTTCTTTCTACAGGTATATATTGGATTTAACAGGGTTTGGTGACTTTGTGGCCACAGTTTCAATGGCATGTTGGTAGTAAAAGTCAGATTTCGGCCGGGCGCGGTGGCTCACGCTTGTAATCCCAGCACTTTGGGAGGCCGAGGCGGGCGGATCACGAGGTCAGGAAATGGAGACCACGGTGAAACCCCGTCTCTACTAAAAATACAAAAAATTAGCCGGGCATGGTGGCAGGCGCCTGTGGTCCCAGATACTCGGAGAGGCTGAGGCAGGAGAATGGCGTGAACCCGGGAGGCGGAGCTTGCAGTGAGCCGAGATTGCGCCACTGCACTCCAGCCTGGGCGACACAGCGAGACTCCGTCTCAAAAAAAAAAAAAAAAAAAAAAAATCAGATTTCAAGAGGACTGACAACTGATTAGGTAGTGAAGTCAAGGCACTCTTTGAAGATATTTGAGAGAGAAGGGAAGGCAAGGCAGTGATACATGGTTATGGAGGAAGGGAGGGATGGATGGATGGATGGATACATTTAAAGCAATGATTTCAACCCTACTGGAGCCAATATCCCCTTTTTATAACAATATTTTCTATTCCCTGTACCACACTAAAATGAAATTCATAGATAACTTACACATTACTTTTTTAAAAATTGTTTTACTGCTCTACCTACAATATAGAGGACAGACAAAAGAAATTTATAATAAAATCTCTCTCAGGCACAACTAATACAGCCGATATATCTAGGTAGAGTCACTATGAACACAACATCTACAAATACAGACATCCATACATGGGCTGTGTTAGCGTCTTAAAACTTTGAGCTGGGTTGCCTTCAGTAATGTGATTTTCTAAAATGGGGAAACAACTCTTGGTTCAGCCTGAACAAAATAAAATATAATATTTCCTTGGTTTACATGGTAGTTGCATTTCTGGAAATATTCAATTATTTTAAAATAGTGCAAAAAACAGTTGTGCATTTATGTATAAAAGGAAGTCTGGTTCTAGCTTACATAATTATAGTCAGGTGTTTCACTTCCATGACTGGTTGAAAGGTGAATGGAATGCAGGATACTTCTTCCTCGTGCAGGACTGTCTCACACGTTGCAAGAGCAATGTGTTCCCAGTCCCAGCACACTAAATGCCAGTAACCCCTGTCAAGAAGCACAGATTCCCCCTAAACTTTCAAAAATTCACTGTGCCCATTAGTAATGCCAGGCCAGTAGAGAAGGAGAGGCTGGAAAAAGACAAGATAGATTATTATCTCTGTTAAAGTAGAAGGTGATAACATTTAGAGTGGAAGTAGAAAGATCAGAATTTAAGAGAAGCACACATACTCATATCTTGGTGGATGTCATGTTTCCCACCAATTAGTAATAACCCTGTTTTGAGGATTTTGTGGCATGCTGGTAAGTTATCATTTTAATGCCCTGAATACCCTCTTCCCTAAATTGGAGTTCCTATCCTTCATTTTGAACCCTCAGTTAGTAGGCTTATTTGTTGTAAATGAGGACTAGAATTTGAACATTATGGAAAATTACTTTTTGAAGAGAAACATTACTTTTATCATTATAGGCCAAAAATGTTGAAAATTTCAGCAAAGGTATATCAGTTTCCTATTGCTGCTGTAACAAATTACCACAAATGTAATGGCTTAAAACAATACAAACATGGCCAGGTGTGGTGGCTCACATGTATAATCCCAGCACTTGGGGAGGCCGAGGCGGGCGGATCACGAGGTCAGGAGATTGAGACCATCCTGGCTAACACGATGAAACCCTCTCTCTACCAAAAATACAAAAAATTAGCCGGGCGTACTGGCACATGCCTGTAGTCCCATCTGCTCAGGAGGCTGAGGCAGGAGAATCGCTTGAACCTGGGAGGCAGAGGTTGCAGTGAGCTGAGAGCATGTCACTGCACTTGCTCTGGGCGACAGAGCAAGACTCCATCTCAAAAAAAATAAAAAATAAAATAAAGAAATACAAACATTACCCTAAGGTTCTGGAGGCCAGAAGTGCAAAAAGGATTTCACTGGGCTAAAATCAAGGTGTCAGGAGGGCTGTGTTCGTTTTCTGGAAACTCTAGAGGAGAATTTGTTTCCTTGTTTTTGCCAGCTCCTAAAGGCAGTGTGCACTCCTTGGCTCACAGCCCCTTCCTCTATTTTCAAAGCCAGTGGTGTAGCACCTTCAAATCTTTCTCTGACTCTCCTGTCTGCCTCTTCCATTCTTAAGTAGTCTTGTGATTATACTGTGCCCACCTGGATAATCCAGGTTAATCCTTCATGTCAAGATCCTTAATTTAATCACATCTGTAAAGTCCCTTTTGCCATGGAAGGTAATATATTCACCTGGGTTCTGGGTATTAGGACATGGACACTTTTGAGAAATCATTCTCTCTACCACAAAAGTGTAGAGCAAGGAGTCTTGGGTTTAAATAGGGACACTTTGAAACTTTTCTTTCTCTTTACAATTTTTCTTCCCATGCAGTTCAAGTGCTCTTATTTTTAACTTTAAAAGCCAAACTAAGAATTCTATAACTGCTTATGTTAGACAGTGTGATTTCTATTTAGAATTTCCATCAAATTTAAAATAGCACCCTAAATGTAGACTGAAGATTAGCAAAAATATTGGTGGTGAGGGGACAGAGAATGGAGCAAACATTTCTCTATCCAAGATAGAGTTCTGAACCTGAGTTTTGCTTTCAGATTGAATACATGGTTTCATCATTTCTGTCCAGGCACTTTTATTTTTTGGAGCTATTTCCTTCTAGGATTGATTGATTGACTGATTGATTGATTGACTGATTTTTTTGGAGACAGAGCTCTCTCTGTCGCCCAGGCTGGAGTGCAGTGGTGCAATCTTGGCTGACTGAAACCTCCGCCTCCTGGATTCAAGCGATTCTCCTGCCTCAGCCTCTGGAGTAGCTGGAATTATAGGTCTGTGCCACCACGCCTGGCTAATTTTTTGTTTTGTTTTGTTTTTGTATTTTTACATGTTGCCCAGGCTGGTCTGAAGCTCCTGAGCTCAGGCAATCCGCTTGCCTGGGCCTCCCAAAGTGCTGGAATTACAGGTGTGAGCTACCATGCCTGCTCATTCTAGGATTAAAAAAAAAAAAAAACATAGCTGGGCCTGGTGGCACCCCTCTAGTTCTAGCTACTGGGGAGGCTGAGGCGGAAGGATCCCTTGAACCCAGGAGTTTGAGGCTGCAGTGAGCTATAATCACACCACTGCACTCCAGCCTGGGTGACAGAGTAAGATCCCATCTCTTTAAAAAAAAAAAAAAGTATAGTGTTCTAGGTACTAGATTAACCGGGGCTTTTCAAACCAGCATAAGCAAACCCTGGGAGTATTGATTGCCCTTTCGTTACAGGAGGATGGGAAGCAGTAGGTACAGCTATATGGATGGTGCATATTCCTGGGGAAGCAATCTAAAGATTTAGAGTAGAAAATGAATTAGGCATTTTTTTATTATTTACATAATAAAAATACAAATATACTTATCATATTTACAAACTGAATTTGTAGAGATAAAACAATTTTCAAAGAAAATGCCAAAAATTAGCCAGGTGTGGTGGCACGCGCCTGGAATCCCAGCTACTTGGAGGCTGAGGCAGGGAGAATTGCTTGAATTCGGGAAGCAGAGGTTGCAGTGAGCTGAGATTGCGCCACTGTACTCCAGCCTGGGCGACTGAGCGAGACTCTGTCTCAAAAAAAAAAAAAAGAGTGAATAGTGGGACATAAAACAAGATAGTTGAAGTGTCTATTAATCTTGTCCACAATCTATTCCTACTTTCTTCTTGTGGAATAACTGCCAGTGAATTTATACCCAGGCAAAAACAAGAGGCTTTTTCTCCAAATAAATTAAATTACAATGACTGCCTTGATTTCACTGGGTGAAGAAATAGGTGAAAAAACAATTACAGCATTTGCCTTGAAAAAACTCTAACTTCTAATTAGTGTCCCAGAAAAAAAACACCTTTTCTTTTTTTTTTTTAATTATTCTAGGGAAAGTGAAATCCTTTTCACTGTAACATTTGGGACTACTTTGGCTATTTATTAGCTTAATTAAACTATAGATTTTTTAAAAGGCACTTATGGCTAAAAGAACATAACTTGAATCCCATCAACCTTGACAATGTAAAAGTAATAAATAGGATAGCTAATAAAAAATTAGGAAGTAGAATGAGAAGATAAGGGATTTCAGAAAGTGTAAAAATGCTAATTTCCTCATTTTTCATAGGGAGAGTCAAGAGATAATGTTTGAAATTGGTGGATTAATAAACAGAGACCTAACTATATTATTTAAAATTATAGAGAAACCTAAAAAAGGGAAAGGGAACTAACATTTTTCACAATGGAAGAATAAAATACTAAAGTCGACAAATCAAGAGATTATACCTATGATATCTTATTTAAGTTGTGGAGGTAACCACCAAAGATAAAACAGTTGATTTAGCGACTGGGATGGGAGAACTGGGTGCCTTCTATAGTTTTGAATTATTTTAGCCATGTACATGTATTGCCTTGAGAATAAGTTTTTTTTGTTTTTTTGTTTTGTTTTTGAGACGGAGTCTTGCTCTGTCGCCCAGGCTGGAGTGCAGTGGCTCCATCTCGGCTCACTGCAAGCTCCGCCTCCCGGGTTCATGCCATTCTCCTGCCTCAGCCTCCCGAGCAGCCGGGACTACAGGCGCCCCCCACCACGCCCAACTAATTTTTTGTATTTTTAGTAGAGACGGGGTTTCACCATGTTAGGTAGGATGGTCTCGATCTCCTGACCTCGTGATCCACCTGCCTCTGCCTCCCAAAGTGCTGGGATTACAGGCTTGAGCCACCGCGCCCGGCCAAGAATAAGTTTCAAATGGGAAAAAATTAAGGCTTATTTGAATGAGAACTTTTCCAGATAGTAATTGTTCTAATTACCCCATGTACCAAAAATAAATTTAATAACATTGTAACATTTACAAAGGAGCCAAATCACCTGCCATAAGAAAGATCACATAATGATAATCTTAAATTGAAATGGAATACTATAAGCACAATTTAAGATAGGCATTTGATTACTAGCCACTTAGGCAGTACCACTGCTTAATGGAAACAGGTGACAGATACTGGTATAGACTGGGAGAAGCTATAGAAAGAAATGAAACTAATCTTTCTAGGTCGGGCACCATGGCTTGTGCCTGTAATCCCAGCCCTTTGGGAGCCGAGGTGGGTGGATTGCTTGAGTTCAGGAGTTTGAGACCAGCCTGAGCAACATGGAGAAACCCCATCTCTACAAAAAATACAAAAATTAGCCAAGAGTGGTGGCATACGACTGTAGTCCCAGCTACTTGAGAGGTTGAGGCACAAGAATCGCTTGAACCCATGAACAAAGATCATCTGCTGCACTCCAGCCTGGGCAACAGAGCGAGACTGTCCAAAAAAAAAAAAAAAAATGCCAGGCGCGGTGGCTCACACCTGTAATCCCAGCACTTTGCGAGGCCGAGGCGGGCGGATCACGAGGTCAGGAGATCGAGACCATCCTGGCTAACACGGTGAAACCCCGTCTCTACTAAAAAATACAAAAAATTAGCCGGGCGTGGTGGCGGGCATCTGCAGTCCCAGCTACTCGGGAGGCTGAGGCAGGAGAATGGCGTGAACTTGGGGGGTGGAGCTTGCAGTGAGCCGAGATCGCGCCACTGCACTCCAGCGTGGGAGACAGAGCAAGACTCCATCACAAAAAAAAAAAAAAAAAAAAAGAGGCTGGGTGCTGTGGCTCATGCCTGTAATCCCAGCACTTTGGGAGGCCGAGGCGGGCGGATCACTTGAAGTCAGGAGTTCGAGACCAGCCTGGGCAACATGGTGAAACCCTGTCTCCACTAAAAATACAAAAATTAGCTGGGCGTGGTGGCGTTTGCCTATAGTCCCAGCTACTTGGGAGGCTGAGGCACGAGAATCACTTGAACTCGGGAGACAGAGGTTGCGGTAAGCTGAGATCGCACCACTGCACCCCAACCTGGGCAATAGGGCAAGACTAAGCCTCAAAAAAAATAAAATAACTAGTCTTTCTATAGTCCTGGTCATGTTGAAAGAAATCAGAATAACTGAGGGCTTCTAACCCTCTAATTTGATTCTGGCTTTACTGTTTTGCTTACATTTGTGTTATTCATCTATGTATCTAATTTACATTGGTCATATTACAAAGACACCTTTTCATTTTAAAGAAGCTTATGTATCTGGTTACTTTTGTATACTCAGTGCAGAATCTCATTCCTTGCTAAAGTTTTTTCTTTTTCTCTAGCAACCCTATTTTCAACAGTTTTCTCAAAAGTTCCTCATCCTTCTCTATTCAGCTGGCTCACTGCCCCCTTATAGGATCTGGAGTCTAAGGTATGGCAAACATAAGCATCCCATTTAATTTTGTTTGATGAACTGACCTAGTTAGTAAAATATTTTTGGAGATACTGAGTCTTGCCAATTTATTTTTTAAGAGACAGGGACTCACTCTGTTGCCCAGGCTGAGTGCCATGACACAATCATAGCTCACTTATAAACTTCCCCAGCCTCCTGAGTAGCTGGGACTACAGGCATGCACCACCACACCCAGCTAATTTTTTTCCAATAGTGTTGGGGTCTCGCTATGCTGCCCAGGCTGGTCTTGAATTCCTGGCCTCAGGTGATCCTCCCATCTCTGCCTCCCCATGCACTGGGCACGATCCTCCATCCCTGGCCAATTTGATTTTTTTTTTTTTTTTTGAGACAGAGTCTTGCTCTGTTGCCAAGGCTGGAGTGCAGTGGCACCATCTTGGCTTACCGCAACTTCCACCTTCTGGGTTCAAGCAATTCTCCTGTCTCAGCCTCCCAAGTAGCTGCGAGTACAGGTGCACGCCACCATGCCTGGCTAATTTTTGTATTTTTAGTAGAGACAGAGTTTCACTATGTTGATCAGGCTGGTCTCGAACTCCTGACCTCGTGATCTGCTGGCCTCAGCCTCCCAAAGTACTGGGATTACAGACATAAGCCACTGCGCCTGGCTGGCCAATTTGATTTTTAAGTATCCTATCAATTATTTAGGTCTCAGATAGTACATCACCTCTCGGGAAGCATTCCCTAACCATTTAGCAGGTCAGGTTAGTTCCTCTTGCAGCATAATCCCACACCACCCAATGCTCCCCCAATATGTACAGTTACTTGCTTGTTTAAATGTATCTCTCTATCACTAAAAATGTAAATGTAATGAAGGCAGGAAGTGTCTTTCCCAGTTTATTTATTCCTTCTGTTTAGCAAAGTACCTGACACGATTCCATAGAAATAAATTTTCTAGTTGAGATGCATATAGCCCATTTTTTGAGAAACATCACCTTTGGGAAACCTCCCCTCCAAAGCAGCAGACCCACTTAGTAAACAAGAATTATTTTAGGTCCTTGAAAAGCTGGACTTTAACCAGTGATTCTCCAATGTACCCAGGTTAGTCATCTAAGAAATTCTGAAACTCTTCCTTAAAGCACCTCCAAATTTAGAGGAGGCAAGAAAACAAATGCAAGGAAGGAAGAACTTGAGATGGAGGACTAGGGTTCAGGAAGGGAACTAGTAGGAAGTGAAATTAAAGCTGTTGCTCCTGCCTGTAATCCCAGCACTTCTGGGATTTGAGACTAGCCTGAGCAACATAGGGATACCCTGTCTCTACAAAAAATAAATTAGCCAGGTGAGGTGGCACATCTGTAGTCCCAGCTATTTGGAAGGCTGAGGCAGCAGGATCACTTGAGCCCAGGAGTTTGAGATTGCAGTGAGCTATGATGGCACCACTGGGCACTCCAGCCTGCACAGCAGAGTGAGACCATCTCTTAAAAAAAAGCCAGATACTCTATACACTGAAATCAATTAAAACCATGTTGATGTATCTAAAAACAAGCTAGATTTAACAATAAATGTTTGTAAAGACTTATGTGACCACCAAATTTTATTCCTTTGCTAAATTACAAATGTAGCATTAAAGTTAAGAACATAGACTATGGAGTCTTAAACATCTGGATTTAAATCTCAGCTCTGCCACCTAACTCCAGGACTTTAGATAAACCAACTAATCTGTACCAACTTGTTTCCTAAAAGATGATAATGGTAGTACCCAACCACAAAGGCTTTTGATGGTTAATTATTGCATGTAATGTTCAGCCTATTGCCCAGATATAAGGAAAAGAGTCACTAAATGTTAGCTATTACCAATGTGTTTTGTGCTCATCTCCATCATTGGGATGTAAGCGCTAAGGACACATGGAATTTGTCTCATTTGGAACTGTTTCCCAGGTTTTTAAAACAGGCATTTGATCAGTACTTGTTTAAAATAATGAATGACCCCTCTATTTAGTAGAGACCCTGTCTGTACTAATACAAAAATTAGCCGGGCATGGTGGCGGGCGCCTGTAATCCCAGCTACTCGGGAGGCTAAGGCAGGAGAATTGCTTGAACCTGGGAGGCAGAGGTTGCAGTGAGCCAAGATGGTGCCACTGCACTCCAGTCTGGGCAACAGAGCGAGACTCGGTCTCAAAAAAGAAAAGAAAATTAAAAATAAAATACTGATTCCATAAATCAAATATAAAAATGTCATCACTTTATAGGTAGACTTCGTACTATACCTGTTTCTATAAATAGAACAGGGATAATCCCCCCAGATTCCTACACAATTTATCTGTTTCTCAAATAATTTATGTGCACATGTACCCTAAAACCCTAAAGTATAATAAAAAAAAGAATAAAAAATAATAATAATAATAATTTATGTGGTATGACAAATGGGCCAAAGACAGGTTTACTTCTAAAGAGTGTGCAAATTTGAAGAGCCCATATGTTTTTCACCTCAGTGTATCATATACAGTTCAGAAAATCAATTAAAGACTTACTTCAGTTTTTCTATATACATTTTTAATGATTAGAAACAATCGATTATTAAGTCAGAATTGCAGTTGCTGGGGTCTGAAAAAGCCAGACAATAAAAATAAAATCCATAATGAGCTGTTATAAGTAGGATGTTTATCTTATTTACTAGAGTTTTTGAGAATTCTATTCTGATGGTATGTGACCAATGGCATGCATATACAAGACCTCAAGTCCAAGTTTGAGATAACTGTAGCCAACACCTAAAGGAAAGGTAATTATGTTTAGTTTACATGGGGCTCATACCCATGTCACTTGTCCCGTCAGCACTATGCCCTCTGCAAGTGAGACTATGACGACAATCGTCGGCAGAACAAAAGGTTGACAATTGTGAAACCACAAGGTTACAGAAGAAATGGAGGCCTTGAAAGGCTCCAAGACTTGCCTTGGGTCACAGAGCACACTGTCGGTTCATGAGATTCTCAGTGCTGCACATGGTCATAAATGTTTGAATGTACAACCATCCATTTTTTAGTCAATTATGTACAAGTAAAATAAGTTTTAATGTAACAAATTATTTAAATAATATGTGCCCTGTAAGGATTTATCCCACTTAATGGCAACTGAACTCTACCACATTACATTAACATGTAACAATAGCAAATATTTGAGTGTTTACTATGTGTCAGGCACTCTTCTAATCATCAGATACGTGTTAACTCATCTAATACAGCCACCCTAGGAGCAGATGTGATTATCATCCTCTCAGAGAGGAATGCACAGAGAGGTCACAGAAAGCAGCGTACCAGGACTCAGACCTAGGCAGTCTGGTGTCTAAGGCTATACTCTAAATTATTGAGTTAAATGATCTAATAAAATGTATATTAAGCATGTACAATAAAACTTAAATGTGTTGACTGCTAAGCTACACAAACGTTATTTAGTACCATTATCTGTATTTCCTTTCATTTCCTTATCACTAACCAGTTTTTTTAAACCACCACAAAATCAAGTTCTCTATTAGAATTTGCCTTTTAAAATATTCAGTAAGCATTATGGCCCAATTATGTAATGTCTGAAGAAATTTTGCTGGCTGGGTGCGGTGGCTCACGCCTATAATCCCAGCACTTGGGGAGGCAGAGGAGGGCAGATCACTTGAGCTCAGGAGTTCAAGACCGGCCTGGGCAACATGGCAAAACCCTGTCTCTACAAAAAATACAAAAATTAGCCAGGTATGGTGGCACATGCCTGTATTCCCAGCTATTCAGGAGGCTGAGGTGGGAGATCACTTGAGCCCAGGAGGTTGAGGCTGCAGTGAGCCCTGATCGTGCCATGGCAATCCAGCCTGGGCAGCAGAGTGAGACCCTGTTTTTTTTGTTGTTTTTTTTTTTAAATTGCGCACTCTTTTTTCACTGGGTCCATTTCATCTAGCAATGAAATCTACATTAAGGGGAAAAATTACTATTCCTGTATGATAACCCACTTAAGTTCAACAAGAAAACTTTATTATTTAAGAATTTCTTTACAAAACTGAACTATATGTTCATGCATTGTAATTCCAGGAAACTAAAGAACATAAAATTACCTTTAAAAGCTAATGTGGAGAATTTCAGGGGAAAATCAGTATTAACTTATAGTTTTATTATTGATATAAAAGAAAACTTCAAATACTGTACAGTAAGGTGTGCTGTAGAACACTATAATACACTACTACCAATTATTCATTACTCAAATGTAATATATACAGCAATCACGAAATCGGAAAATAATGGGCAACAGCCAGTGCCTTAAGGGTGACATAACATCTATACTATTTTATTGAGCAGTTAAAGCACTTGCTATTTTTCTAAATATTTACACTATTACTGCTTATGTTTACAAATTCTAAATATCATTTCCCTCCAAAAAGTAGACTTTCCAGTTCTTGGCACGAATTCTTAGTCAAATAAGCCTGAAAATACTGACAACCTTTTCAGTCTTGCATTGCTCTACCACAGGCATAAGGGCTCAGGACAAGATTTCTGCATTCTAAAGAAAAGTATGCAATACCTTAAAATTTTAAAAACTAAGTAATTGATACTCACAAGCAGGTAACATCAACTAAAACTTTTTTCTTTACTAATTTTTCCTTTTCTTTTACAAGAGAATAATCATTAATATTATACTACAAAAGCATGTAGTCTCCATAATTAAAAAATTAAATGTCAGATATACAAGTAATGGCATTTTCTCCAATAATTCACAATTTTTACAATTTCTGCTATTTTGGAACAAACATTAAAATTCCCACGATTTAAGTATCATTAAGTATGAACTGAAACACTTAGCATCTCAAAGAATTATCAAGAATGGTAGAACTTGTAATTAACTCTATAACTTACATGGGTGATATAGTTCCCCTTTGTAGTTTTATTTCTTAAATATACATTCTACTAACGAATATTTTCATGTGAACAGCTCTGGTTTGAAAAATTAATTTATACTGTGAAGAGCCTTAAGGTTGTACAATTTTGTTAAATTATATAACCTTGAATGGTAGGATACATTTACTCAACTTAGAATATGGCACTCACTATTATTATTATAAATGGTGGTTTTTAATTCACATTAAGATAGGTGGAATTTAATTCAATTTTGCAAAGGCTTTGTTTTTATAAAAATCTTAAGATGGAAACCTTGCTTTGAGAATCATAAAACTCAAAATCTGTGCTGTAGTATTTTAAGTATGAACCAATTGAAATTACTGTTGAAAAATGAAGACAAAACTGTACTGATATTCTGAAATAAACACTTTATGCTGCCACTATATTGACCAGTTGAAGTGTAATTAATGACAGAAGTAAATTTTTTACCTAAAGGTTAATTATTAGTGAGGTCTACATATTTAGAGAGTTATTCAGTAGCAGATAGTATTGTAGCTAACTACATAAAACAATACTTTTATACATTTTGCATTTAGTAGCTAACATGTGATGTCAGTACAATTCTCAAAAACCTGTCATTAGTAGTATGAGTTGCTAGCAAGTGATCTTCCCTGAGGTAAGAGACCATATGCAAAAGTCAGTGTTCATCTCCAATGAAGATACTTAAAAATAATGGCAATAAGGACCTGTGGCCAGGAATTACAGATGCATTTCAGATTGATATCTTAATTGCAAGCAGTAGGCTTGACTGTAAAAACCCAACTAAAAATCACTGGAAGACACAGAGCCAGTATCAGTCAATAGCATTTGCTAACTTTCTCAGGCCTCTACCCTAACATTTTCCAATAAAATATCTGAAACAGAGTGAAGGGGGAGAAATGGGTTTGCTCTTTAACTAGTTCCTGAGTAACCATTCTCATGGAGTTAATTATATTCTATCTTAACATATGGCAGCATCTTGTTTTCTTCAATTTACAACAATTTCTCATTACCAGTATTCTAGATATATACTATCTTCAACACTACCTGGACTTTAGGTCATCAACTTAAATTTGGTATGATTAACTATAGAATGGATTATTGAAGAAAAAATTTACAACTGTATTTCAATGTTTAGTGAAGCACTGCAAACAGAATTGCAGGAATGCATTTTAGTTATAATGTTACCTCTAGGGCTAAAAAAAAAAAAAAAATTTACCTGAGATGTCTAGCTTGCACTCCAAGATGTGGCTGTATCACAAATGGCAGTACTAGAAAAATAACCATGCTATAGTCATGTATTTGGTTATGAAAACCATATGGAAAGACAAAAGATGATATTTAAAAACTTAAAGAAACCCTATTCTAAAACTTCTTTGTGAGGATACCTGGCCTACTTCTCAAAAACCATCAATCACCCCAACCAAATTTTCAGCTGATTTGAAATAATTTCAAGAAATTTGATCACTTATCAGAATTGAGCCTTTTATTCATTTATCAAGGGAGAACCCAAACTGTTATTGTACTATTCATACCTAACTGGCTTTTAAATAGCATTGCTGTAGCTAGAGAAATTAATAAAGTTGTCAGAGATTACGTCCATCTTCTAACATTCACATACGCATTCTAATTTGCACTAAATGTAAGAATAGGGAGATAAAGTTTGTTTCTGGTATTTTATGTTAATGCTATGAGATATCTGTCAGTTATCAATGAACAAAATATTTGTTAAAGATGATTATATCATTTTACATGAAAGCAGTGCATTTTTTGATTAAACTTCCTGTATTTAAATCCCCCCCCAAAAAGTTACAGTGGCTGAAAAAGCCAAAAATAATTATAGTGGTTAGTGAAGTGATATTTGTAATTTGTCGTTTAATACACAGAAGCCACCTTTACTAAGTAGTAAATAGTATTTGGTAGCTACAGCTCTTATTTTATGCAAAAATAGTGTACAATATAAAAATTTAAAAATTTCCTGCTGTTTTGATAGGGAGAAAGAAAATTTAGGATGAAGATAAAATATAAAGACAAACGTGATAATGTGATAAAAACTAACCCAAATATATATTTTGCTCAGATACACCTGTAAAATGTCTAGATTCTCCAATCTTTCCTTATTTAAAATAGAGTAGTTTGTTTAAGAAGTGGATTCAGTTAGAGATACTTTCACAGAAAGATGACCAAAATCTGCCTTATCTGGAAACACAAGTTAAAGTACTGTCTATATCCCTTATGAATCAACAGGCAGAGATTTTTAAACATCTGATAAAATACTTTCTGACATACATTTTCTTAGAATTACAAACACAGTTCTGCATCTGTTACATGTGCAAACAGAGACAGCCAGGCTTTGAATGCTCTAGGTAAGAGATTGTATTAACATACATTTTGTCTTTCAGCCATTCAAATTCAACTTAATTTCAGTGAACAGATGAAGAATATGGGTTGAAATGTACATTTCAGAATACAGATTTGCAGAATAAAATAAAATAGTGCAATACCAATCTCAGGATAAACACTCTTCTGTTGTTTTTAAGGAATAAGCATGAAAGCTGCTTCTCAAGGAAACTGGCACTAAAGACTTGATGAATACACTAAGCAAATACCCAGCTGATCAGGGTGTGATGCAGTAAAATTTGCATCTAAACCCAAGTGAAGCCAACAAATAAACTCTTATGGATTCTAAGAAAAAAAAAAGAAAACATTTTGGCTCAAAGGGGCATAAATACACTTAGCATATACAGGCTTAAATACCACTGATCAAAATTGTAGAACAATTAACTCATTCATAAAGATAAACTCTTATTTATAAATTCTCTACTGCTACCATTATTTCTTTTTCTACCACACTTTGCAATCAACTTTTCTGCAAGATTAAAAAAAAAAAAATCAGGTGGCTCTTGACCAAGCCAGGAATCAAAAATAATGGTAACATATTAATAGAGCACACACAATTGGCTGTGCTGGCTCAGACAGCAACACAACTGAATCACATTGACCTCATCAATCTAGAAGAGATTTTTCCCCAGCCTTGCGCAAATCAGCAAAATGTTATATCATTACATTCTATTCTCAAGATATTTTCGCCAAGAAATCTCTATGAATGTGTTTATGTTCATGGAAACATTTGCATCCCACTGTCTAATAAATAATTGTATGAATTTTAAGATATAATTTAGTTCAGATAAAATTCAAGTTTACATAAACCTTTTGACACTAGTATGTGAGATGGTTACCTTGATGACATCGACATTAGCAAAATCTCATTTCCCCTCCATTTCTAGCCTTTTCAGAAATCAAACGTATTTAAGTAAGAGAATTTTCATGTTGGAAACATAAAGACTTTCATGGAATTAAAATTACAAAGAACTTCCAATGAATCACATATATGGAAGAAAGTCATCTCAGCAGATCTAATAGCTAATTTATAGAAATTCAGAGCCAGCCTGGGCAGCAGTATATTAAAAGCTATGGCCAATCACACACTTGCTATCATGCACTGAATAACAAGATATAATCTTTGAATTATATACGTACAAGATTTTTAATGACTAATCAAGTTACGTGGCCCAGCCAACAAATATTACATATTCACAATAAACATTCTGCCTTTATTAGCCTCTAATTAAATCAAGAGTGATCCATTGGCTCAGTTGTGTTAGTCATCTCAGCATCTTGACTATCCATCTCTTCAAGCTCCTCTACAGAATTTCCCCTTTGTGCTTTTGACCTTGTGGCAAAGGCTGCTCCCAGTGCATCTGCTACACAGCCATCAGTTGTTTCTGTATTCAAATTTTCAGTACCACCAGTTAAAGGAAAAGATTCAGGCAAGCCAGTCTGAAGACTCCCAGACTTTGCAGAAGAACTCACAACTTCTGTTTTCCTTTGAGGAAGATCAGATGGTGACTGCTCTGTACTTTGATCCCGAAGGTGCCTGTCCATTGAAGCCTGAATAGAAGAAACCATTTCCTGCAATTTTTTTCGCTGGGCCTCAACCAAATCAGGATCAAGCTGCCTACCGTCTCTCATTGTTACTACTCCAGGAGCTATTCGAATAAGCTCACTATTACTAGAAGAAGCTGTGAATACAGAAGGCTCTGTTTTAGTGGAACTATTACTAAAGTCTGTCCCTGTATTATGCTTTCTTACAACTGAAGTTTCCCTAGCTCTTGGATCAAGGTGTGGGTTACCAGATGCAGTTCCTAAAGAATGCCCTTTTCCCTGAAAGGCAGTTACGTTATGAAGTTGCTCAGATTTCTTTTTCACTACTCCACCACTACCTAGTTTTAATAGCCCATGTGAGGGACTTGATTCCCTACTTCTTGTAGTAGCCTCTGCTCGAACCTGACTTACAGCCTCTTTAACTAAATCTTCAACATCAGGACCAATGGGGAAATGTCCTGCAGCATCCACACACAATTCCAGTCTATCTTCAGAAGCATTATAGACAAAGGTTTTGCCGGGCAGATGTGGAAAAGTACAATGCTTGCCATCAGCCATACCTAAAAAAGGGAAAAGATATTTAACATATTAAAATCTTAAGGTATTAACAAAAGTGTAGTCAAGACAATTATAGTTAAAATAGTGAATTTTAAATAACAATTTACAGATAACAGCTTTCAAAACAAAATTCATTCAGATTTATTGTATTACAAAAAAGAACCATCACCATAGACCCTAAAGTAGTTCTCCCCAGAGATCTTTTTTAAAAATTTTTTTTTGCTATCTTAACTAATAGCAAAGTTAAGAATGGGGCTTGAGGTCGCGTAGTGGCTTACACTTGTAAACCCAAGCACTTTGGGAGGCTAAGGCAGGTGGATCACCTGAGGTCAGGAGCTCGAGACCAGCCTGGCCAACATGGTGAAACCCCATCTCTACTGAGAATACAAAAAAGTAGCTGGGCGTGGCAGCAGGCGCCTGTAATCCCACCTATTTGGGAGGCTGAGGCAGGAGAATCGCTTGAACCCGGGAGGCAGAGGTTGCAGTGAGCTGAGATTGCGGCACTGCACTCCAGCCTGGACAACAAGAGTGAAATTCCATCTCAAAGAAAAAAAAAAAGAATGGAGCTTGAAGCCAGGTGCAGTGGCTCATGCATATAATCCCAGCACTTTCGGAGGCAGACAGGTGGATCACCTGAGGTCAGGAGTTCAAGACCAGCCTGGCCAAAATGGTGAAACTCAGTCTCTACTACTAATACAAAAAAAAAAAAAAAAATAGCCGGGCGTGGTGGCATGCGCCTATAGTCCCAGCTACTCAGGAGGCTGAGGCAGGAGAATCGCTTGAACTCGGGAGGCAGAGGTTGCAGTGAGCTGAGATCACATCACTGCACTCCAGCCTGGGCGACAGAGTGAGACTCAGTCTCAAAAAAAAAGAAAAAAGAATGGCAATTGAAACAAACAGCTGAGCTATAAGGAAAACACAATGTAAACAAATAAAAGAATATACCTTTATTACAATTCAAATTATAAACTTTGCCAAAACATCTATCAAGGCAAAGTGAGGTACACCTAACTCGTTGCACAGTATGTTGAACTAAAAATCAAGTCATTCTATTGAATTGTAAAATATCAGAAAGGTGTTTTCACAGTGTGCCGTAGGTATGTATCTTTCACGAATATAAAAAATATGAGCTTTCAAAATAAGATATTCCATAGTTAAAGCAGTAGCTATGGGGCACATTTAGAAAAACTAAATAATGCACCATGACTTCAGTGTGAACTAACGCTTATAAAAAATTTAAAATACCTTATTCAATTAAATTCCTTTGAAATAATTCTTATTCATTTCTGGTAGGCCAGAACCACCCAGGTAGGCCAGGGGTTATGGATGCTCCTCACAAGGCTCACTGCTATTTATTTCTCCTGGTCCACTAATGCAGCAGCAGAGGATAAAAACTTTAAAGTAAACTTCTCTTATTTTCTAGACAAGGAGTTGGTCTCACTACAGGGTATTCAAAAATTTTACACTTGTTTCAGCCTGTGTATTTAAAAAAAAAATTGTGTGTTTTAAACAATCCACTACCTTTACACTTTAAATTTGTCACTCTAAGTATACTCCACATATGTGACAGTAAGCGTTTTCCAATTTACAAAATTATATACTATTTTCAAAAAAAAGATAAAGAACTTTTTATAATATATGGTACATAGTAATATGTTTATGGCAAAATATAAAGGCAAAAGCAAACTAGTTAGAATCAAATGAAAGGATAGGTGCTACAGAAATTCAGAGAGGTGGGATAATGAATAAACTCGGGAATGCTTTGTGGGCATTTAGGCATTCTCTAGTTTTGTAGGATATTAAGAATAGTTCTTCATTCCCTGAAAAAGAGCTTCAATGGTTCTAATGTACCTCTCTGAAATAACTCAATTGCAAATGTATAAATAACATACATTAATTTCAAATAAACATTAATTTCAATGGTAGGTAAAGTATCAATTAATAAAAATCCAAGTAGAATTTCCTCTTGACACATTTTCAGCAGAGATAAAAGACAAAAACAGATATACCAAAGTTGAAGTCAGAGATGTGGTCTAAATACTACTTTTCTGCGCACATCTGGAATGAGTTTATTGGCTACCAATCCCTGTCCTCAGAAATCTATAGACTATAGCTCAGGAAACAAAAGTAGCAAAGAAGAGAATTTTATAAGGCCAAAACTGCCTCAAGGCAAAGCTTTTAAACATCCATCTGAATAGATAACATCTATTGAGCCTCACTATGTGCCAGGAACTAAAATAGACTCTGAGGATTTAAAAATAAAATACCATAATTCTTAGAAGATAGTTACAAACAGATTATTATAATACAATCGGGTAAGTATAATGATGGGTATATTACTCATTTCACTCAATTATTTAAGGATTAAATGAGAAAACATTTAAGCACATTAAAAATATTAAAACATTGAAGCACATACCACAGTGCCTAATATCAATCAGGTAGTCAATATGTTTTAATTCTTCTATTAGAAAAAAAAGGGGCCGGGCGCGGTGGCTCACGCCTGTAATCCCAGCACTTTGGGAGGCCAAGGCGGGTGGATCACGAGGTCAGGAGATCGAGACCATCCTGGCTAACATGGTGAAACCCCGTCTCTACTAAAAATACAAAAAATATTAGCCGGGCGTGGTGGCAGGCGCCTGTAGTCCCAGCTACTCGGAAGGCTGAGGCAGGAGAATAGCGTGAATCTGGGAGGCGGAGCTTGCAGTGAGCTGAGATCGTGACACTGCACTCCAGGCTGGGTGACAGAGCGAGACTCCATCTCAAAAAAAAAAAAAAAAAAAAAGAAAAAAAAGGTTTTGTGGCCGGGCGTGGTGGCTCACGACTGTAATCCTAGCACTTTAGGAGGCCAAGGCGGGCAGATCACTTGAGGTCAGGAGTTCAAGACTGGCCTGGCCAACATGGTGAAACCCAGTTTCTACTAAAAATACAAAAATTAGCTGGCATGGTGGTGTGTGAGCCTGTAGTCCCAGCTACTGGGGAGGCTGAGGCCGGAGAATTGCTTGAACCCAGGAGGCGGAGGTTGCAGTGAGCCGAGATGGCGCCACTATACTCCAACCTGGGTGACAAAGCAAGACTCCATCTCAAAAAAAAAAAAAAAAAAAAGGTTTTGCAGGTGTTTCCAGATTGCCACTGAGATGCTTTTCCTTGGCTATCCCTAGAAAGAATCATAGTTCCACACATGTTCATCACAGTATTACTTACAATGAAATAATGGAAAAAATCTAAATTTTCGATAAGAAATAATTATTTCCTATCTACCTGTTGGAAGTATATGCAGCTATTAAAATTTAGATAAACAGGCCCGGCGCAGTGGCTCACACCTGTAATCCCAGCCTTTGGGAGGCCGAGGCGGGCAGATCATGAGGTCAGGAGTTTGAGATCAGCCTGGCCAACATGGTGAAACCCCATCTCTACTAAAAATACAAAAATTAGCCAGGCATGGTGGTGCGCACCTGTAGTCCCAGCTACTCAGGAGGCTGAGGCAGGGAGAATTGCTTGAACCCAGGAGGTGGAGGTTATGCTCAGCCAAGATCGCACCACTGCACTCCAGCCTGGGCAACAGAGCAAGACTCCATCTCAAAAAAAAAAAATTTTAGATAAACAATGCTTGAACCCAAGAGGCGCAGGCTGCAGTGAGCCCAGATCATGCCACTGCACTCTAGACTGGGCAACAGAGTGAGACTCCGTCTCAAAAAAAAATATTTAGATAGAAAACTGTGATGCCTGATATAACATTAAAATGTGCGTGATGCTGCAATAGCAGGAAACAAATCTAAGTACTATGATTACAATCTTGCCTAAAACATGTATGTATAAGACAAATATTTTTAAATGATAGGTGATGTTTCCCATTTCTATAGTTTCTGCACATTTATACTGTTATTAAAAAACTCCAGGCAGGCATGGTGGCTCAGCACATTGGGAGGCTGAGGCGGGAGGATCACTTGGAGTTTGTTTCCAACAAACAAAGGCTAGGAGTTTGATACCAGCTGGGCAACATGGTAAGACCCTGGTCTCTACAAAAAAACAAAAGGTTAGCTGAGGGTGATGGCATACACCTACAGTCTCAGCTTTTTGGGAGGCTGAGGCAGGAGGATCACTGAGCTCTGGAGTTTGAGGCTGCAGTAAGCTATTACTGAGCCACTGAACTCCAACATGGGTGATAGCAAGAAACTGTCTTAAAACAAAACAAAACAAAAAACAAATGCCCCAATTTAAAATGTATATTTAAAAATCAATGGATAGGCTGGGCACAGTGACTCACACCTGTAATCCCAGCACTTTGGGAGGCCTGGGCAACAGAGCAAGACTCTGTCTCAAAAAAAAAAAAAAAAATTATATACTTTAAATACAATCCAAATACTGTTGTGATACTTTTAAGCATAATTGTTTATGGTTTTTTTTGGCAGGTATAGAGAATGTTCAGATTTTATATAGTCCTTTGAATTTTAAGAAGCAAGGCACATTAAAATTTCTCTATCACGTATCAACAATTCCACTACTTAGGGCCGGGCACAGTGGCTCACACCTGTAATCCCAGCACTTTGGGAGGCTGAGGCGGGCGGATCACAAGGTCAGGAGATTGAGACCATCCTGGCTAGCACAGTGAAACCCCGTCTCTACCAAAAATACAAAAAAAAAAATTAGCCAGGCGTGGTGGTGGGTGCCTGTAGTCCCAGCTACTCGGGAGGCTGAGGCAGGAGAATGGCGTGAACCCAGGACGCGGAACTTGCAGTGAGCCAAGATCGTGCCACTGCACTCCAGCCAGGGCAACAGAGCGAGACTCCGTCTCAAAACAAAACAAAACAAAAATTTAATTACTTACATATGCTAATGACATGTATACTAGTATTTATAGTTACATTATTCTTTACATTAAAAACCCAGAAACTACCCAAAAGCTCATGAGCAGAACAATGAATTGTGTTAAAAACAATACAACAGAATACTATGTGGCAGTGAAAATGAGTAACCTTATAGTTGAACTCATCAACACAGATGTACCTGAAAAAGTGTTGCTAAACTAAACAAGTCAGCCAGGTATAGGGCTCATGCCTGTAATCCCAGCACCTGGGGAGGCAGAGGCAAATTGACTACTTGAGCCTAAGAGTTCCAGCCTGGGCAACCTAAGGAGACCTCACCTCTACAAAAAATTTAAAAAATTAGCTGGGTGTAGTGGCATATGCCTGTAGTCCCAGCAACTTGGAAGGCTGAGGCAGAAGAATCACTTGAACCTGGGAGGTTGAGGCTGCAGGGAGTTGTGATCATACCACTGCGTTCCAGCCTGAGAGTAAAACCCCATCTCAAAAAAATAAAAAATAAAAAAGCTGGGCAGCTGGGCAGCTGGGCGCGGTGGCTCACGCCTATAATCCCAGCACTTTGGGAGGCCAAGGCAGGTGGATCACGAGGTCAGCAGATCAAGACCATTCTGGCTAACACAGTGAAACCTCGTCTCTACTAAAAACACAAAAAATTAGCCGGGCATGGTGGCGGGCACCTGGAGTCCCAGCTACTCAGGAGGCTGAGGCAGGAGAATGGTGTGAACCCAGGAGGCAGAGCTTGCAGTGAGCTGAGATCACGCCACTGCACTCCAGCCTGGGCGACAGAGCGAGACTCCTGTCTCAAAAAAAAAAGAAAGAAAGAAATCATAGAAGAAGGTATACAGCATAATTCCATTTTTATAAAGTTCAAACACAAGCAAAGCTGAGTATTATATAGTTAAAACTAAATTCGCCACTCATTTCTTCATTTCTCTGTACAAAAACCTGCAAGAAAACTTTCTCTCTCTCTCTCTCTCTCTCTATATATATATATACACATATATTTTGTGGGGGACAGGGTCTCACTCTGTCAACCAGGCTGGAGTACAGTTGTGTGATCATAGCTCACTGCAGCCTCGGCCTCCTGGGCTCAAGCGATCCTCCCACTTCAGCCTCACCAGTAGCTGAGACTACAGGCACATGCCACCACACCTGGCCAATTTTTCTATTTTTAGTAGAGACAGGGTTTCATCATGTTGCCCAGGCTCGTCTCAAACCCCTGGGCTCAAGCGATCTGTCTGCCTTGGCCTCCCACAATGCTGGGATTACAGGCATGAGACACCACACCTGGCCGAAAACTTACTATATTTTAAGCCAATTAATTTTATTCTTTTTTTTTTTTTGGTGTTGTTGTTGGGGTTGGGGGGAGTGGAGTCTGCTCTCAGCTCTGTTGCCCAGGCTGGAGCGCAGTGGTGCGATCTCAGCTCACTGCAGCCTCCTCCTCCCAGGTTCAAGCAATTCTCATGCCTCAGCCTCCTGAGTAGCTAGGATTCCAGGTGCCTGCCACCATACACAACTAATTTTTGCATTTTTTGTAGAGACAGGGTTTCACCATGTTAAATGATCTGCCCACCTAGGCATCCCAAAGTGCTGGGATTATAGGCATGGGCCACCATACCTGGCCTAAGCCAATTAATTTTAGAATACCTTTCCAAAAATGAAGAACAGAAATAGTAATAGTATAGTTTAGTTTAATGGGCAATACTGTTTTTCAAATGTAAATGGAACCATCTATATGTTAAGGTGGATTTGAATAAAGTAAGAGAGTTATGTATGCTCCTTTCCTGTTTTTGGAAGACGGAGGTAAATGGCTAGGGTTGAGAGAGGCTTGATATGTTTTGATTCTTTGACCACAGGATGATGATGAGGATGAGGATGATGATGATGATGATAATAAATGGGAGGTACATGATGAGAACATATGGACACAAAGAGAGGAACAACAACACACACTTGGGCCGTTCGGAGGGTAGAGGGTGGGAGGAGGGAGGATCAGGTGGGTGCTAGGCTAAATATCTGGGTGACGAAATAATCTGTACAACAAATCCCCATGACACAAGTTTACCTAGGTAACAAACCTGCACTTGTACCCCTGAACTTAATAGTAATAATTTGCCACATGAATCTGTTATAAAAATACAGGGAAAAATTTACCAAAAATATCAGAAAAAATTCTATTTTGGAAGGTACTTTTCTGAGGATGATCCATTTCAAATGGCTGTGTTATAGTCAGAGTTTTAATTTTGCGAACAACAGCTGGAATTCTAATAACAACAACAAACATTTGCTAAGTATTTAAATACCAGATCATTTGCTAACTGCTATACATCCACTATCTCCTTTGATCCTCACAATCACCCTGACATTATCATACCCACTTTACAAATAAACTGACACTCAGAAGTCAGAGTGTAATACATCCAGAATTTGATCTCAAATGTTCTGACTCTGATACAGAAAGGAGGCAGGGAAATACTAGGCAGAAAAGGGCAGGGTCCCTGGTGGAGGCCCACCCTCAAGCCTGGACCTGCTGCCCAAAGTGAGAACATGTATTCCTGTTTTTCTGCTCAAATATTGCTTTTTGGCCTGCCCTGCCCCCCATCCTGTACCCATAAAAACCCCAGGCAGACCAGCAGACTGGCAAAGTGGCAGAGAACGAGAGAAGAGAAGAAACAGCTGGATGTCAGAGAAAAGTAGCTTGACTTCAGAGGGATGGCTTGACGGGGGTACTTCAGGGAAGAGTTTGGCCAGGGACAGCTGAACTCCAGGGGAAGACCACCTTTCCAGTCCATCCCCTTTCTAGCTCCCCACCCCACTGAGAGCCACCTCCACCACTCAGAAAACTCCTCCACATTCACCACCCTTCAATTCGTTCGTGCAACCTGATTCTTCCTGGATGCCAGACCAGAACTTGGGTACCAAGAGGGTGGGTGCAAAAGGCTGTCACCCTGACCCTCCACTGAGCTGTTAAACACTAAGCTATTTGTGGAGGGGAAAGCTAAAAGGGCACACTGTTAACACATGCCCTCTGGGGCCCTGGGGGTCACAGGTACCCCCCTAGATGCTGCTGCAGGGCCGCACAGAGTTCTACTCCTGCTGGTGCCCAGAAGCACTCATCCCAGCCTCTGTATCTGCTGACCTGTGTGCTGCCTGTCCCATGAAGGGTTGAGAGCTGCGGGCTGAGTAAGCAAGCCAACCCCTTCATAAGCCCCTCGAAGGGGTCACGGGAACTATCCCATTTCAACTCCAGAGCTCTAAACTACCTCTTAATGATAATCACTACATGTAACATTCTAAGAAATATGACAACTCTATTGAGATATAGTTCACATACAATTCACCCATTTTAAGTGTATAACCGAATGGTTTGGGATACACACACACACACATACACACATATATATATATAGTTTTTTTTAGAGACAGAGTTTCCCTCTATCACCCAGGCTGCAGTGTGGTTGTGCAATCATAGCTCACTGCGATCTGGGCTCAAGAGATCCTTCCACCTCAGGCTCCCAGTGCTGGGATTACAGGCATGAGCTACTGTGCATAGCCAGTTTTTAGCGTATTCACAAAGTTGTGGAACTTTTAGAACAGTTTCATCACCGCAAAAAGAAACCCTGAACCTTAGCAGTCATTCCCTCTACCTCATTCCCAGCCCTAGGGAAGCCACTGATTCACTCTCTGTTTCTCTAAGTGTTCCTATTCTGGATATTTCACTATATGCTCTTTTGTGACTGGCTTCTTTCATATGGCATAATGTTTTCAAGGTTCATCCATGATGTAACAAGTACCAATACTTTACTACTTTATATTGCCAAATAATATTCCACTGTATAGCTATACCACATTTTATTTATCCAATCATCAGTTGATGGACATTTTAGTAACTTCCATTTCAGGCTATGATGAATAATGCACCTATGAACATTTGTGTACAGATTTTGTGTGGACATATGTTTCCATTTATCTTGGGTACACACCTGGGAGTAGAACTGCTGGATCATATAGTAACTCTATGTTTAATCTTTTGAGGAACTGCCAAAGTTCCCAAGTGGCTGCATCATTTTTACATTCCTACCAGCAGGGTATGAGGGTTTCAATTTCTCTACATTCTCGCCTGCAATTATTACTATGTGACTTTTGGACCACAGCCAGGCTAGTGAGTATGAAGTATTATACCATCCCATTTTTCTTTTGATTTGCATTCCCCTGATGACTAATGATGTTGAGCATCTTTTCACATGTGATTGGCCATTTATATATTTTCTCTAGAGAGAAATCTATTCATATCTTTTGCCCATTTTTAACTGTTATTTGTCTTTTTTGTTTAGTTGTAAGAGTTCTTTATATTCTGGATACAAATCCATTCTCAGATACATGTTTGCAAAAATTTTCTCCCATTCTGTGGGTTGTGTATTTACTTTCTTGATAGTATAATTTGTAGCACAGAAGTTTGCTTTTTATTTACTTTTTTCTCTTGTTATTTATGCTTTTATTTTCGTATCTAAGATTATGCCTAATCCAAGGTCAATACATTTTATGCTTATGTTTTCTTCTAAGAGTTTTCTAGTTTTAGCAAGTAAACTTAGGTCTTTGATCTACTTTGAATTAATTTTGTATATGGTGTGAGGCAGAGGTCAAACCTGAGGTAGACATCAAACTTCAATATTTTGCATGCTAATATCTAATTGTCTGAGGACCACTTGTTGAAAAGACTATTCTTTCCCCACTGAATTGTCTCAGCAACACAGCTAACATTTAAAAAATAATTCCAAACTAGAAACAAAACTATTTTGAAAATAGTAAAGATAGCCATTCCCATGCCACCCCCTTATCCTTCAACCCCCTCCCACACACAAAACACAACTGAAGGAAGTTATTTGCAGTTGCATGGAAGACAGTGCATATCGATCCAGATTACTGGAATCCCCATAATCAATCCTAATTAAATATTAACTTCTAAAAACCACTAATTAGTATCAATATATTTCAGAAAGTAGAATTTAAAAAAGAATTTTAAAAAGGAAGAAAATAAAACCAAGTAGAATGAAATGAAAGATAAAAAGTTTAAAAGGGTTGTAAAAAGGCCAGGCATGGTGGCTCACACCTGTCATCTCAGCACTTTGGGAGGCCGAGGTGGGCAGATCACCTGAGGTCAGGAGTTCTAGACCAGCCTGGCCAACATGGCGAAACCCTATGTCTACTAAAAATACAAAAATTAGCCAGGCATGGTGGCACGTGCCTTTAATCCCAGCTACTTGGGAGGCTGAGGCAGGAGAATCACTCGAACTCAGGAGGTGGAGGTTAAAGTGAGCTGAGATCACGGCACTGCACTCCAGCCTAGGCAACAGAGTAAGACTTTGTCTCAGAAAGAAAAAAAAAAAAGGATGTTAAAAAAAAGAGAAGGGAAGGGATGCTTAGAGAGAAATTTATAGCTTTAAATGCCTACATTAAAAAAAAATTTGTAGGCTGGGCATGGTGCCTCACGCCTGTAATCTCAGCACTTTGGAAGGCCAAGGTGGGTAGATCTCTTAAGGCCAGGAATTCAAGACTGGCCCGGCTAACATGGCGAAACCCCATCTCTACTAAAAATACAAAAATTAGTTGGGCATAGTGGCGCACACCTGTAATCCCAGCTACTCGGGAGGCTGAGGCATGAGAATTACTTGAATCCGGGAGGCAGAGGTTGCAGTAAGCCAAGATTGCACCACTGCACTCCAGCCCGGGCAAGAGATTGAGACTCTGTCTCAAAAAATAAAATAAAGAAATAAGAAGAGCAAATTAAACCTAAAGCAAGCATAAGGAAGGAAAAAATAAACATAAAAGCAGAAATCAATGAAACTGAAATCAGAAAAATAACAAACAAAAAAAAACCCTATGAATCCAAACGTTTCTTTGAAAAGATCAACAGCCAGACTGGACAGCCAAAAAAAAAAAAAAAAAAGAGGCACAAGTTGCCAAGATCAGAAATGAAAGAACTACAGATTCCACAGACGTTAAAAGGACAACAATAGGGGAATACTAGAAACAACTTAATGTCAATACAGTTGATAACCTGGATGAAATGGGCAGATTTCTTAAAAGACAAATCTAACAAAGCTTACTCAAGAAGAAATAGATAATTTTAAGAGTACTCTATTAAAGAAATTAAATTTGTAGTTAAAAAACTGCCCAGCAAAGAAAACTCTAAGCAAAGATGGCTTCACTGGTGAATTCTACCAGTTAAAATAAAACTATTATAAAATCTACCAAAAAAAGCAGAAGAGGAGGCAATGCTTCTCAATGCTATTTTATGAAGCCAACATTACCCTGATTAAACAATCATTACAAGAAAACTACAGATAATTATCCTTCCTGAACACAATCACAGAAACACTCAACAAAATATTAGCAAATTAAATCCAGCAAGTAAAGTTGGTTCAACATTCAAAAAAATCAATGTAATTCACACTATCAACAAACCAAAAGAGAAAAACCATATGATCATCTTGATACATGTAGGAAAAGAGCATCTCACAAAATTCAACATCCACTCATAAATATAATCTCTCAACAAACCCAGGAATAGAAAGAAATATCCTCAATCAATCCTCAATCTTACGAAAGGTATCTCTGAAAAACCTGCACGCTGAATGCTTCCAAGATAATGGAAAAAGGAAATAATGTCTACTCTCACCTTTCCGACTCAACACTGAACTGAAAGGTCCTAGCCATTGCTAATAAAATTGTCTTTTATTTCCAAAAGACATGATGATCTACATAGACAAGGATCTGCTAAAAGTTGCTAAAATATGTGAGTTTAGCAAGGTCACACATGGGGTACAAGGGCAATGTTAAAAAAAAAAAAAAATTTTAGGCCAGGTGCAGTAGTTCACACCTGTAATCCTAGCACTTTGGGAGGCCGAGGCGGGCGGATTACTTCGAGCTCAGGAGTTTGAAACCAGCCTGGGCAATATAGTGAAACCCCGTCTCTACAAAAAATACAAAAATTAGCCGGGTGTGGTGGCCCACACCTGTGGTCCCAGCTACTTGGGAGGCTGAGGCTGGAGAATTGCTTGAGCCTAGTTGGTGGTGGGACACGGGTGGTAAGGGTTGCAGTGAGCTAAGATTGCGCCACTGCACTCCAGCCTGGGTGATGGAGTGAGACCCTGTATCCAAGAAAAAAAAGAGGCCAGGCATGGTGGCTCATGCCTGTAATCCCAGCACTTTGGGAGACTGAGGCAGGCAGATCATGAGTCAGGAGTTCGAGACCAGCTTGGCCAACATAGTGAAACCCCGTCTCTACTAAAAATAAAAAAATTAGCCAGGCATTGTTGCATGCACCTGTAGTCTCAGCTACTTGGGAAGCTGAGGCAGGAGAATCGCTTGAACTCAGGAGACAGAGGTTGTGGTGAGCTGAGATCGCACCACTGCACTGGCGCGATGGGCAACAGAGCAAGACTCCGTCTCAAAAAACAAAACAAAAGAAAAAGAAAGCCAATTTTATTTCTTTTTTTTTTATTATTATACTTTAGGTTTTAGGGTACATGTGCACAATGTGCAGGTTTGTTACATATGTATCCATGTGCCATGTTGTTTTGCTGCACCCATTAACTTGTCATTTAGCATTAGGTATATCTCCTAATGCTGTCCCTCCCCCCTCCCCCCACCCCACAACAGTCCCCCAAGTGTGATGTTCCCCTTCCTGTGTCCATGAGTTCTCATTGTTCAATTCCCACCCATGAGTGAGAACATGCGGTGTTTGGTTTTTTGTCCTTGCGATAGTTTACTGAGAATGATGTTTTCCAGTTTCATCCATGTCCCTACAAAGGACATGAACTCATCATTTTTTATGGCTGCATAGTATTCCATGGTGTATATGTGCCACATTTTCTTAATCCAGTCTATCGTTGTTGGACATTTGGGTTGGTTCCAACTCTTTGCTATTGTGAATAGTGCCGCAATAAACATACGTGTGCATGTGTCTTTATAGCAGCATGATTTATAGTCCTTTGGGTATATTCTATGTACTAGAAATGAACAATAGGAAATTGGAAATTTGTAGAAGCATCTTTTTTTTTTTTTTTTTTTTTTTTTTTTTTGCATCTTTTTTTTTTTTTTTTTTTTTTTTTTGAGATGGAGTCTTGCTCTATCTCCCAGGCCAGACTGCAGTGGCGCTATCTTGGCTCACTGCAAGCTCCGCCTCCTGGGTTCACGCCATTCTCCTGCCTCAGCCTCCCGAGTAGCTGAGACTACAGGCGCCCGCTACCGCGCCCGGCTAATTTTTTTGTATTTTTAGTAGAGACGGGGTTTCACCGTGTTAGCCAGGATGGTCTCGATCTCCTGACCTCGTGATCTGCCTGCCTCGGCCTCCCAAAGTGCTGGGATTACAGGCGTGAGCCACCGCGCCCGGCCTGTAGAAGCATCTTTTACAGTATCATCTAAAAAACAAATATTTCATGTGTGAATCTAACAAACTATGTGTCAGACCTATATGCTGTAAACTACAAAATTTTGATGAGAGATATTAAAGACTTAAATCAATGAAGAAATATAACATTTTTGGTCAGGCACAGTGGCTCATGCCTGTAATCTCAGAACTTTGGGAGACTGAGGCAGGAGATGGCTTGAGCCCAGGAGTTCAAGACTAGCCTGGGCAATATGCAAAACCCTGTCTCTACAAAAAAATACAAAAATTAGCAGGGCGTGGTGGTGTGCACCTGTAGTCCCTGCTACTCAGGAGGCCGAGGTGGGAGATCAACTGAGCCAGGGAGGTCGACAATGCAGTAAGCTGTGATTGTGTCACTGCACTCCAACCCGGGTAACAAAGTGGGACCCTGTCTCAATAAAACCAAAAACAAGAACTATAACATCTTCATGATTCAAAAGACTCAATGTTGTCAAGATATCAACTGTCCCCAATTTGAACTATACAGATGCTCCTCAACTTACAACGGGTTACAGTCAGATAAACTCAAAGTCAAAATGCATTTTTTTTTTTTTTTTTTTTGAGACAGAGTCTTGCTCTATCACCCAGGCTGAAGTACCAGCAGTGTGATCTCGGCTCACTGCAACCTCTGCCTCCTGGGTTCAAGGGATTCTCCTGCCTCAGCCTCCCAAATAGCTGGGATTACAGGCGCATGCCACTGCACCTGGCTAATTTTGTATTTTTAGTAGAGACAGGGTTTCACAATGTTGGCCAGGGTGGTCTCAAACTCTTGACCTCAAGTGATCCACTTTTCTCAGCCTCCCAAAGTGCTGGGATAACAGGCCACTGCGCCTGGCCCAAAATCCACTTAATACTCTGATAAACCCATCATAAAGTCAAAAAGTCCTAAATCAGGCACAGCCTGTATATTCAATGCAACCACAATAAAAATCCCGGCAGACTCTTTTTGAAGAAATCAAGCTGATACTAAAATTTATATGGATAGGCCAGGCGCGGTGGCTCATGCCTGTAATCCCAATACTTTGGGAGGCTGAGGAAGGCAGATCACTTGAGGTCAGGAGTTTGAGATCAGCCTGACCAACATAGTGAAACCTTGTCTCTATGAAAATTACAAAAATTAGCCAGGTGTGGTGGCGTACGCCTGTAATCCCAGCTACTGAGGAAGCTGAGGCAGGAAAGAATTGCTTGAACCCAGGAGATGGAGGTTGCAGTGACCCGAGATCGTGCCACTGCACTCCATCCAACCTGGGTGACGGAGTGAGACTCCATCTCAAAAAAATAAATAAATACAGAAGTTCGAGACCAGCCTGGGCAACATGGTGAAACCCCGTCTCTACTAAAAACACAAAAAATTAGCTGGGTGTGGTGGTATGCACCTGTAATCCCAGCTACTCGGGAAGCTGAGACAGGAGAATCGCTTGAACCCAGGAGGCAGAGGTTGCAGTGAGCCAATATCGCACCACTGCACTCCAGCCTAGGCAACAGAACGAGACTCTGTCTCAAAAATAAATAAATAAGTAAATAGACCAGGCATGGTGGCTCACACCTGTAATCCCAGCACTTTGGGAGGCCGAGGCGGATGGATCACAAGGTCAGGAGTTCAAGACCAGCCTAGCCAAGATGGTGAAACCCCGTCTCTACTAAAACTACAAAAATTAGCCAGGCGAGGTGGCAGGCGCCTGTAATCCCAGCTACTTGGGAGGCTGAGGCAGGAGAATGGCTTGAATCTGGGAGGCAGAGGTTGCAGTGAGCCAAGACTGCGACACTGCACTCCAGCCTGGGTGACAGAGTAAGACTCCATCTCAAAAACATAAGTAAATAAATAAATAAAAATAATAAAATGTATATGGATAAACAAAGGACTCAGAACACCCAAAACAATTCTGAAAAAGAAAAAAAGATGAGGGACTCACAATGATTTCAAGAATAACTATAAGATACAATAATCAGGATTATTACTGTACTGGAGAAAGGAGAGACATATAGATCAACAAAACAGAAAAGCGATTCTACAAATACTAATAGAACCACATATACAGTCAGTTGACTTAAGAAAAAGTAACTTCACTGAGGTATATTTTGCATATCACATAATTCATCCTTTTCAGGTGTATGACTCATGGTCAACTGATTTTTGACAAATATACCAAAATAATTCAATGGATAACATAAAGCCTTTTCAACAAACGGTGCTGGAACAACTGGTCATCTATACATTAAAAAATGAACCTTGACTCATACCCTGAAACATATTAAAAAATCAACTTGAAATGGATCATAAACCTAAATATAAAAACTAAAACTATAAACTCCTAGAAGAAAACACAATTGATCCTCCCACCTCAGTCTCCTGAGTAGCTGGGACCACAGGCACACATCACCACGCCCAACTATTTTTTATATTTTTAATAGGGATGGGATTTCATCACGTTGCCCAGTCTGGTCTTGTACTCCTGAGCTCAGGCAATCCGCTCACCTTGGCCTCCCAAAGTGCTGGGATTACAGGTGTGAGCCACAGTACCTGGCCGGTTACAGGTCTTCTAAAATATGACACATCTATATCATGGAATACTACTCAGCAATAAAAAGGAATAAACTCTAGTTATTCAAAGTGTTTTTAAAAAACAAAGGAATAAACTAATACATGCAACAAAACAGATCTCAAAAGCATATTAAAACATAAATAGGCACATTTTTTCTGTATAGGGCAACATTTGTGCACCACATGGTTTCTTTCACAAGTATTCAACTCTGCCACTGTAATGTGAAAGCAGCCATAGACAACATGTAAACATGAGTGTGGCTGTGCTCCAATAAAACTGTCTGTCTATCTATCTATCATCTATCTAATCTAATCTAATTGATCACTTATCTAGTCTATCTAATCTATCATCCATCCATCCATCTACCTATCTATCATCTATCTGATCTAATCTATCCAATCTATCATCTATGTATCTTATCTTATCTATCTATCTATCTATCTATCTATCTATCTATCTATCTATCTATCTATCTATCTACCTACCTATCTATCGAGTCTCACTCTGTCACCCAGGCTGGAGTGCAGTGGCATGATCTTGGCTCACTGCAACCTCCGCCTCCTGTGTTCAAGCAATTCTCGGGTCTCAGCCTCCCAAGTAGCTGGGACTATACTCATGCACCACCACACCCAGCTAATTTTTTGTATTTTTTAAAGAGATGAGGTTTTACCATGTTGGCCAGGCTGGTCTCACACTCCTAGCCTCAAGTGATCTGCCCAACTCGGCCTCCCAAAGTGCTGGAATTACAGGCGTGAGCCACTGTGCTTAGCCCCAGTTAAACTTTTAAGTATTCAGCCAGGCAAAGTGGCTCACGCCTGTAATCTGCACACTTTGGGAGGCCAATGCAGGAAGATCACCTGAGCTCAGGAATTTGAGACAAGCCTAGGCAACATAGTGAGACCTTGTCTCTACAAAAAATGTAAAAACAATTAGTTGGGCATGGTGGCTCATGCCTGTAGTCCCAGCTACTCAGTAGGGTGAGAGATGAGGATCATCCCAGTAGGGATCCACCCCAGTAGGGTGAGGGATGAGGATCACTTGAGCCCAGAGGATTGACGCTGGAGGCTGAGTCAATGCTAGAGGCAGTGAGTCACGATCATACCACTGCACTCCAGCCTGGGCAACAGAGCAAGACTCTGTCTCAATAATAATAATAATAATAATAATAATAATAATAATAATAATAATAATAAATTGTATAAACAGGCAGCAGGCCGGGTGCAGTGGCTCATGCTTGTAATCTGTCGCTTGTAATCCTAGCACTTTGGGAGGTCGAGGCGGGAGGATTGCTTGAGCTCAAGAGTTGAAGACCAGCCTGGGCAACATGGCGAAACCCCATCTCAACTAAAAATACAAAAAGTTAGCTGGGCATGGTGGCACATGGCTGTGGTCCCAGCTACTTGGGAGGCTGAGCTGGGAGGATCACCTAAGCCCAGGACAAGGCTGCAGTGAGCTATAACTGCGCCACGGCACTCCTGCCCAGGAGATAGAGTGAGACCCTGTCTCTAAAACAAAAAAACAGGCAGCAGACTTGAGATGGCCCCACAGGCCACAGTTTGCCAATTCTCATGCTAAATTAAAGATGCCAGACACAAAAGGTCACGCTATAGGATTCCATTCACATGGTAATATGAAAAAGGCAAACATATAGGGGCAGAATCAAATCAGTGGTTGTCAGGGCCTGGGATTGAGGAGAGTTGACTACAAAGAGGCACAAGAAAACTTTTTGGAGTGATGGAAATATTCTATATCTTGATTACGGTGGTGGTGTTGGTTACACGACTACATATGTTTGTCAAAATTCATATACAGTATACAAAATTCATATACTTGTAAGTCTGAAAAGAGTGAATTTTACTGTTTATAAATTATGCCTCAATAATCCTGTCTTTAAAAAAACACGAGGCATTTTTTAGTCTCTGATTAAAGAAAAACCAAGAGAAGAAAACATTTTTTAGAAAATTATCAACATTAATTATCAAGAAAATTCAAACAGACGGGATATTTGGTGACATTAAAAAAATACTGTTCTTTTTTTAGGTTGTAATAATGGTTTTCTTTTTTTTCAAAAGAGTCCTTATCTTTAGAAATACATATTGAAGTTCAAAGGAAAAAAAGGAAATATGTATCAATGTACTTACAGGTGAAATTATAGTATATCTGAGATTTACTTTAAACTAGTCCAATTAAAAAGGGGACAGAGATGTACTAATCATTATTGAGGCTGTGTAGTAGGTAAATGAGGGCTCATTATATTATTCTTGCTACTTTTGTATATGTTTGAATATTTCTACAACAACCAAGTTGGAAGTAAAAAAAAGTGTATGAGGAAGAGATGAAAACAACAGATTATGCAATTAATGTCTACAGTGGCCAGGTAGGTGAAATAGATAAGCCAGAATGGTAAGTCTGGGGCTGAAAGCATTAACATAAAATCTTTGAAAAAAATGTGTGAAGTCCAAACACATGGCCTGGCAACCTCTCTCTTAAGACCACTCTGAAGATACAGACATACACTTGTACACAAGTCTATCTTTACAAACGATGTATGCACAATGTGAAAGAAGCTAAATGTATAATGAGCTGTATCCTAGAACTTAGAAAGCAATAAAATATATGCTAAATATGGCCAAACATAATAACAACAACACAAATATTATCTGGTTCTGGAATACTAGCATTATAAACAAATCTGCTTCTGATTTCACAATTTGTCTTTAGTTGTTAAGAATCACACACATGGCCGGGTGTGGTGGGTAATCCCAACATTTTGGGAGGCCGAGGCGGGCAGATCACCTGAGGTCAGGAGTTCGAGACCAGCCTAGTCAACACAGTGAAACCCTGTCTCTACTAAAAAAACACAAAAAATTAGCTGGGCGTGGTGGCAGCTGCCTATAATCCCAGCTACTCGAAAGCTAAGGCAGGAGAATTGCTTGAATCCGGAGGTGGAGGTTGCAGTGAGCCAAGATCGCGCCATCACACTCCAGTCTGGGGGACAAGAGCAAGACTTCGTCTCAAAAAAAAAAAAAAAACAATCATACACATGGCCAGGCACAGTGGCTCACGCCTGCAATCCCAACACTTTGGGAGGCCAAGGCGGGCAGATCACCTGAGGTCGGGAGTTCAAGACCAGCCTAACCAACATGGAGAAACCCCATCTCTACTAAAAATACAAAATTAGCCGGGCGTGGTAGCACATGCCTGTAATCCCAGCTACTCAGGAGGCTGAGGCAGGAGAATCGCTTGAACCCAGGAGGCAGAGGTTGCAGTGAGCCGAGATCGCACCATTGCACTCCAGCCTGGGCAACAAGAACGAAATTCCATCTCAAAAAAAAAAAAAAAGAAAAGAATCATACACCCATACACATAATTTAAGTGAGAAAAGAATAGCAACAAAGTGATAAATTTTTAGTAATACTAGCAGAAAACATAGCTGACCATATCAGGGTAATAATCCATTTTAACTAGGCAAATTGCTAAATATAAACCTAAAAGTAACTTTGAAAATATTTTAGTAGAAAACTATATGAACTTTCTTAATCTTAAAATAGCTTCAGTAGAGCTATTATTTAAGAATAAAATCAAATTAACTATACCCATGGTTTTCTTCATAATACTGTAGAATACACCACCCTGCTGAAACATGTGAGGAAGTCCCTTTGCATAAGACCATACATCTTCTCCTGTAAGACAAAAACAGATACAGTATTAGCAACAAACAAAAGAGTTCCATCCAGGGCTGCTTTAGTAAGGATTAGCCTAGAATAAACATCAAGGCAGAGCTCCTAAATGAAACAGCCTGACACGCCATAGAGAGATGATACTGAGTGACAGACTGTGGCATACTAGAAAATGCATGGCCTATCTAAATATGCCAGCCACTGCCAAGTGCTGCCATGGAAGAGTGCAGGCCTAGTGTCTCAAGACCATGTGGCTTTTCAAGAGAAGCTCAAAATTCAAGTTTTTAATATGAATTCTCCCAATTTTAAAATGTAGGAACTAATTAAAAAGCATCTTTAAAACTGCATGAGTCAACAAACATGGTGGCTCATGCCTGTAACCCCAGTACTTTGGGGGGCTGTGGATAGCTTGAGTTCAGGAGTTCCGATTCCAGCTTTGGCAACATGGCGAAACTCTATCTCTATCAAAAAAATAAAAAAAAATAGCTGGATGTGGTGGCATGTGCCTGTCATCCCAGCTACTTAGAGGGCTGAAGCAGTGGAGTGGCTGGGGGGATCCCCTTGTGCACAGGAGGTCAAGGCTGCAGGGAGCAGTGTTTGCATCACTGCACTCTACCCTGGGTGACAAAGTGAGATCCTGTTTCAAAAAAAGAAAAAACAAAACCACGAGTCAAGATAGTCAATATTATGATGAACAAAATATATCTGAAGACTCAATCCAGCTCAAAGGAAACTAGTCTGTAAACTCTGTACTAGAACAGATAAGATTATTGAAAGATATTTTTGGGCCAGGCATGGTGGCTCACTCACGCCTGTAATCCCAGCACTTTGGGAGGCCGAGGCAGGCAGATCACCTGAGGTCAGGAGTTTGAGACCAGCCTGGCCAACATGGTGAAACCCTGTCTCTACTAAAAATACAAAAATTAGATGAACGTAGTGGCGCGCACCTGTAGTTCCAGCTACTTGGGAGGCTGAGGCAGGAGAATAGCTTGAACCCGGAAGGTGGAGGTTGCAGTGAGCCGAGATTGTGCCATTGCACTCCAGCCTGTGCTACAAGAGCAAAACTCTATCTCAAAAAAAAAAAAAAAAAAAAGGATATTTTTGAAAGTAAAATACAAAATTGTAAATACAAATTTTATATTTATATTAAAACCAAGAAATAAACAGAAGGGGCTATTTCAGTACTTATTTCAGTAAGAAATTTCAAATAAAAAGAATGATCATCACTGTTGGAGAAATCAATAAAGAAGGGCAGGAACATAACAGTTACTATGGCTGTTTTTATTTGCTTCTTTATAGTTTACATTCTAATCTGCTAATGTATATGTACTACTTTTATAATCAGGAAGTTTTCAATTTTAACAAAAAAATTAACTTTTGTCTTCCCTACATGAAGATTATATTGTTGGACCTGAGCTCTCAATAGTTGTGACTGACAGTGCTAATTAATCACTATGTACTTACAACATCTCAGAGTTCTAATCCCGCCTCACATTCATAAACAGGGTATGACTTTATGTGGCAGTTGGCTAAACTTACCTTCAGTATACCAGCTTAAAGTAGACAAGTTTTAGGAGACTTGACAATTAAAGTTTCAGTTAATCAAAACATTTACTTATAAACACTTACTAATGATGCAGTACTACTAGAATAGCTATATTTAAGGGTGGACACACAGAAGTTTAATATTAGTAAGAGTCCACAAATAAAAAAAATTAATAACCACTAGTGGTGGCTCTGATTGCTGAGCTTACTATTAAACCTCACTTGGATAAATTATTTCTATGATGATAACCTTTCATTTCGTTATTGTCAATGTTGTCCTAAATGTATTTAATATTTTCTAAAATATTCTAGTATAGCATTTATTTGGAAGACATATCAAAAAAAGATACTGCGGTATTTAATTTTTTTGATAAGAATCCAAACAGGGCTGGTCTAAAGGTAGTGAGTTATCTCAACTGACTGTTCAGTTACAGTTGGAACTGCTTATTCTACCATTTCCCCCCTTCTCACTACCTGCACTTGACTAGTCCAAACAAACAAAAAACACAAGAGTCTGAATAGGTGCCAGAATGGTGAACTCTTCAGAACTGACCAACTGATTAATAAGAAAAATCACATCTCTTAGTACTTTACATACCTAGTTATACCTAATTTAAACAGGCAAATCACTTACTCTACTGCAGTGTTTGTCAACCTTGTTTTCATTATCTCCCCCTAAAGAGCCTTTACAGGCATTATTTTCCTAGTCCTCCCCATGCCCTCATGATATTTGAATTACACAGATATACTTTATATCTGCTTATGTACTGTATATACATCTTAGTTTTATATATTAATGATAAGATTTTTTCACCCTTCCTCCTCCAAGAACAAATTTTTACCCCCTTCAAAGCAATATGGCCCCACTGTTTTATTGCTTTAAGGGAAATACCATGTAAGCCTCTATTATCTACCAAGCTCTGAGCAGGCTCTTCACATAGTTTCATTAACGCATCACAACTAAGCTCTACGGACAAGGAAACAAGCTCAGAGAGCTTAAATACCTCTTCCAAGATCACACAGCTAGTAAGTGGGAGAGCCAGGATTTGAATCCTGTATATCAGTCCAAAGCTTATACCCTCCTTTCCATTGACATTAAACCTCTACTGAAGGTCAAATTGGCCGGGCTCACACCTGTAATCCCAGCACTTTGGGAGGCCGAGGCAAGTGGATTACCTGAGGTCAGGAGTTCAAGACCCGCCTGGCCAACATGGTGAAACTCCGTCTCTACTAAAAATACGAAAATTAGCCAGGCATGGTGGCACATGCCTGTCATCCTAGCTACTCTGGAGGCTGAGGCAGGAGAATTGCTTGAGCCCAAGAAATGGAGTTTGCAGTGAGCCGAGGTCGTGCCACAGCACTCCAGCTGGCTGACAGAGCGAGACACTGTCACACACACACACACACACACACACACACAAAGGTCAAGCTGTGTTTCGGCAAATTTGAAAGAACTATCCAGTCTTAATAGAAATTCATGACATCAGCAACTGGTTGGAGAAAAAATAGGTAATTTCTTTTGGTAAATAAATATCTCCACTGAAGGTCATGTTTGTTGGTAATAAAAATGAGGAAAAGGATTAGAGATCAGGAAGCAGGGTTTTGACACTTTGCACAAGTCCTGCACCACTCTCCTATGGCTCTCCACTGCATTTCTCTCCAACCCTCCTAACGCCCAGGTTCAATGCCTGGATTACTGCCACTTCCTCACAGCTGGTTTCCCTTGAGTCTTATCCCCCATAAATCCCTCCTCTATATAGCATTCAGAGTTAAACCTATAACGGTTCCCCAACGCTGTATGGCAAAGTCCAAGTTCCTTTTCCATGGCATACAAGGCACTCTAAGAGTTGGTCCTTGCCTTTCCCATCTGACATCATACCATACCTTTATTTTTACAATGTTATACCACCACACAACTGTTCCTGTTCCCTAAAGGCCAATAATTGTTACGTGTCATTTAAAACTCAATCTAGGTATCACTTCCTTTAGGATTCTTTGGAGTGTTGGTTAGGTAGGTACCCTTATTTGATGCTCCTACATATATATGAATACCACAGCCCTTATCACACTTTAGGTTAATTAACTTTTCTGTTTTACCTTCTAGACTAGGTTTCCCTTTTATACTTTTCAGATTCAGGGAAAGGTCAGTGGCCTATCTGACTTTTTACCCCCAGGGCCTGGCACAGTGCTGAACAGATGGCAGCACTCTTAGTATTGGTTGAATGAATGTATAGATACAAGCTTGTCCAACCAGCCTTATTTTGTTGTTGTACTGTTTTGTTTTGTTTTAGGCTCTTAGCAGCCTGAAGCTATGGTTTTAATTTCTGTCTCTAGTGATAAGCAGAAAAGAGTGATGAGGAAAGGGCTCTACTGGCCCAACCAGAAACAAAAGCTAAGAACCCATAACTGTATTCTCTCCCTTAGACACCCTTGGCGGAGTGAATATTATAAATGAGGTTTTTCCTTTTAAACAGTGCCTGAAAGCAATCCAGAATAAACTTAATCGAAGCAGCATGATGACAACCATTCTTCAATGTTACATATATAAAATACAACTAATGATTATATGCTACTGACTTTTCCCTGAATCTTGTTTTCTCTTCAACAATCTAATAAAACAAAATAATAGCAAAAACAAAGGGAAATAGTTTTTCTACCATTTTATTCGAAAGCAAACTTTTAGAGAATAGGAACGTTTGGAAAAGCCTCTAACAAATATGTTAATTTATATTTTTGTTAGTCTCCAATTATTTTTACTTAAAATCCAACTGTTTCTCCATACTACAAAAGTAAAAATACTTCTATCCAATGTACTGTGTATATATAAATGTAGAAAAAAAATCTACACTACTGAGAGCACTATAGACATAACCTCTGTTAATTACCTTGCTTCCACAAATCCTTCCCCCTCATAACCTTCAATCTTCTACCTGAAACAGTAGCTATATATGAGAGTGGTATTATGAACGTTTTTTCTTTTGGTTTATCCAATTTTTTTTCCTATTTGATGTGAATAATTTCAATTGTTTAAAAATATGTTAAACTACATTTTTTAAAATGTATTTTTCTAATTTTTTTCTAATAAAATTATGGAGTTAAAAGTTTAAAGTCATCATCAAAAAAAGTTTAAGAGGTCACCATTCTAATTTTTAAATTTTAGGTATTTATTTATTTTTTGAGATAGAGTCTCGCTCTGTCACCCAGGCTGGAAAGTAGTGGCTCAATCACGGTTCACTACAGCCTTGATCTCCTGAGCTCAAGCAACCCTCTCACCTCAGCTTCCTGAGTAGCTAGGACTACAGGCGTGTGCCACCACAGCCGCTAAGTTTATTTATTTTTTGGAGAGACAGGGTCTCCCTGTGTTGCCCAAGCTAGTCTTGAATGCCTGGTCTCAGGCCATCCTCCTGCCTTGGCCTCCCAAACTGCTGGGATTATAGGCGTGAGCTACTGTGCCTAGCCTTCTAACTTTAAATATTTAAAAAGGCAATTTGAACTTTTTACTTTGCAATTTATGGGACAAAGCAGTAAATTTAAAAATCTAATACCTACATGAAATACATTTTTATTTATTTATTCATTTATTTATTTATTTTTGAGACGGAGTCTTGCTCTGTCACCCAGACTGGAGTGCAGTGGCGTGATCTTGGCTCACTGCAGCCTCTATCTTCTAGGTTCCAGCAATTCTCCTGCCTCAGCCTCCTGGGTAGCTGGGACTACAGGCGCAAACCACCATGCCCAGCTAACTTTTGTATTTTTAGTAGATACAGGGTTTCACCATGTTGGCCAGGCTGGTCTTGAACTCCTGACCTCAGGCGATCCACCCCCCTCGGCCTCCCAAAGTGCTGGGATTACAGGCTTGAGCCACTGCACCCAGCCTATTTAATTTTTGAGACAGAATCTTGCTCTGTCCCCCAGGCTGAAGTGCAGTGGCACAATCTCTGCTCACTGAAACCTCCGCCTCCCGGGTTCAAGCAATTCTCGTGCCTCGGCCTCTCGAGTAGCTGGGATTACAGGCCTGTGCCACCACTCCCGGCTAATTTTGTATTTTTAGTAGAGATAGGGTTTCTCCATGTTGGCCAGGCTAGTCTCAAACTCCTGATCTCAGACAATCTGTCCATCTTGGCCTCCCAAAGTGCTGGGATTACAAGTGTTAGCCACCATGCCCAGCCAAAATGTATTTTTAAAGCCCCAAAAGAAACACCCAAAACGAACTCTGAACTCAAGTATTTATAACCATAAAATAAAGTACTTAAGTTTATTTAAATTTAAAATTTAAAGAAACAATTTAAAATTTTTTAATAATTTGAATAAATGGTTCCAAATATAAAGTAGGAACACAGGACTGTTTCAACTAGAGAGAATTCCAAAGGTAAAGGTATTCATTTGCTGAAAGAATTGTTGGCATCTCTCTACCCTTCCTGAGGTAATCCTCACGTTTAAAAGTTTATCTACCCTATTGATAGTCAAAATGGTTTACAAAAAAGGCATATCTGTTTCTTGCCTGAAATTCAGTCCCCTTAACGGTGTATAGTCACACAACTTTAGTGTCACCAGCAGCATTAATGAATATTTTTATCATACACAGACATGCACACAAACTCAATAGTGTTTAAATGTGTACAGAGTCTGAAAGGACACATCCCAGTTTATTAAGAATGATTTTATCTGGGGAGTACAGATGTTAAGAACTACCATATTTTATATGTACTTGAATTATTTGAATTTTAAAAATTATATTGTAATTGAAAAAATATTAAAAATAAAAGTGATCAAAGTAGTTGGAAAAGAATCAATCTATTATTATCTAGATTTCCTTTTCTATCTAGAAAGGAATAGCATCAATATTTGACTTAATTTTCAAAGTATAATTATATAAAATCACCATTTACAATATATACATTTATCTTAAGATACACCTATGCATTATTTTTTATTCAACTTTATAACTGCTCTCCCATTACAAGTATGCTATATATAAATCAACAGAAGGGCTATCAGAAGGCATAGAAAGAATAATAATATGGGCCAGACACGGTGGCTCACACCTGTAATCCTAGCACTTTGGGAGGCCCAGGTGGGCGGATCACGAGGTCAGGAGTTCGAGACAAGCCTGGCCAACATGGTAAAACCCTGCCTCTACTAAAAATACAAAAATTAGCCAGGTGTGGTGGCAGGCGCCTGTAATCCTAGCTACTCGGGAGGCTGAGGCAGGAGAATCGCTTGAACCTGGGGGGTTGCAGTGAGCCAAGATTGTGCCACTGCACTCCAGCCTGAGCGATAGAGCAAGGCTCCATCTCGGAAAAAAAAAAAAAAAGAAGAATACGCATAAGTACTATCTAGACTTGAAACTGCCCTTTACCCAACATTTGAAAAAAAAAGGTGCAATAATAATATTCAGTTGTCACCTAAAAAATAAATGTCTCAGTCCCAAGCTCACTGATTCTGCAAAATTCTTTTTTTTTTTTTTTTTTTTTTTGAGACAGTCTCTCACTCTGTCACCAGGCTGGAGTGCAGTGGCCCGATCTTGGCTCACTGCAACCTCCGCCTCCCAGGTTCAAGCGATTCTCCTGCCTCAACCTCCTGAGTAGCTGGGATTACAGGCGAGCGCCATCATGCCCAGGTAATTTTTGTATTTTTAGTAGAGACAGGGTTTCACCATCTTGGCCAGCCTGGTCTCAAACTCCTGACCTCATGATCCACCCACCTCAGCCTCCCAAAATGCTGGGATTAAATGCGTGAGCCACCGCGCCCGGCCGATTCTGGAAAATTCTAAGGCATTTACAACATCAAGAGGTATTATGAAATTACAAAATATTGTGTATTTTAAATATATATATGTTAAAAAGCCACACAATTCTTTCAGGAACAGAGAAAGTATATCAAAATGAAACAAGTTTCTCAACTCCTGAAAGGTTGGTACACTTTGTAGTAAAGCAAGGAAGTGCCAGGTAGCCTAATTTCATTTAAGTAACTCCAAACTGACAAATTCTGTTCTTCACCTAAATCTGTCCTTACCTCTAGGAAAACAAAAGAACAAACAAAACTAGAAACTTAATGAAATATAACACTAAGAAAAAATAAATTAGCCCAGATATTTACGGTGGATAATGTACCACCTATCCTATCTACCATGAAAGAAAACGTACAAATAACTGATCTACAAGAAATTTTTTTTTTTTTTTTTTGGAAAGAGTGTTGCTCTGTTGCCCAGACTGTAGTGCAGTGGCGCAATCTCGGCTCACTGCAACTGCACCAGGTCTGCAAGAAATTTGAACGACATATTTTGCAAAGCCAGAGTTAGTCTTTTAAGTATTATATAAATAATGAAGATGATTGTTTGCAAAAAATTAAGTTCAATTACCTCGTGGTCTGGATAAAAGAGATTAAAAATGTGAAATATTATGGGTAGAATATTGTTATTTCATTTTACACTTCCTAAGATTCAAAGTTACTAGGTTCCATGAATGACTTGTACTAAGCCAAAGACTAATACACCTACTTATTGTTTTATTAATATAAGTAATAGACGATCTAGTCAATGAATATTCTACTTAAAAACGAAAGAAAAAGCTCATGTCCCTGGCTATCATGCAGTCAGCCTATTTAGTGAAAACATACAGGCCGGGTGCAGTGGCTCACGCCTGTAATCCTAGCACTTTGGGAAGCCGAGGTGGTGGATTGTCTGAGATCAGGAGTTCAAGACCAGCATGGGCAATGTGGCGAAACCCCACATCTACTAAAAATACAAAAACTTAGCTGGGCATGGTGGTGTGCACCTGTAGTCCCAGCTACTTGAGAGGTTGAGAATCACTTGGACCCAGGAGGCAGAGGTTGCAGTGAGTTGGGATCACACCACTGCACTCCAGGCTAGGCGACAATCTGTCTCCAGAAAAAAAAAGAAAGAAAGAAAATATACAATCCCCACGTGTATATTTGATTCTTAATCAAATGAGAAGTTCTAAAATGCTATGTTGGTCCTATTTGGGGATTTTATAATTTTTATGTATTTAGAAAATAAAGCTGGAGATCTGCTGATGAAAGCTAAAAAGCATGGAACTCCTTGAGCTGAAAGCCTGCAGGTAAGTTAATGGAGGGCAAGCACTGACTTTCATTTATCTTTGTACACTCAACATACATACAAGTTCACAGCATACACTGATTTTGCTGAAATAATTGCATTCATTAATCCAACAAGCATTTACTTGGTACCTACTATGTGCCAGGCCCTGAACTAGGAAATAAAGTATTCATTAATGAAGAAAATAGGGTACCGTCTCTGTCTTGATGGACTTTATAATATAGTGGGGGAGACAAACAAATAATTAAACCAACAAATGAGATTATTAAAAATTGTGATAGATGCCGTGAGGGACATCAACAGGGTACACTGATAGAGGGAACCTACTTAGAACGGTCAGCAAAGGTTTCTCAAACCCTTACAAGGTGGTGGTATTTAAGCCTAAACTTGAATGAGAAAGAACCAGCTATTTGAACAGCATAAAGTCTGATGAGCTATATTCTAAACTAACATAACACAGTTTAGCTCACATTTGGTAATTCACAAAGTAATTTCTGCACTTTGAAATCTGTAATCTTCTAAACAAGCTCTGTCATTTTCTAGCCCTCTCCAATCTAAACATCAACAGTTACCCAGCACTCTTTACATATGGTTAGTATTTATCCCCAAACTGAATTTTGTAGAAACATCTTTTTTTTAAATTAAGAATATCTTCGGCCAGACACAGTGGCTCATGCCTGTAATCCCAGCACTTTGGGAGGCCGAGGCAGGCGGATCACCTGAGGTCGGGAGTTCAAGACCAGCCTGACCAACATGGAGAAACTCTATCTCTACTAAAAATACAAAAATTAGCTGGGTGTAGTGGCACGTGCCTGTAATCCCAGCTACTTGGGAGGCTGAGGCACGAGAATTGCTTGAACCCACGAGGCGGAGGTTGCAGTGAGCCGAGATCACACCACTGCACTCAAGCCGGGCGACACTGCGAGACTCCATCTCAAAAAAAAAATATCTTCTACATAATTCAAATACAGTTATAAGAGAACTAGAGGAAGAAAACTAAGATTTATAAGGGACTAATATAATAAAGGCTATGCACTTAATACTTCAATTTAAAGCAGAAAGTATCTCAAGTGATACCATTACAAAATTAACACAATGCTCTCTTTTACACCCAAATTTTGTGGTAGTGGAAGTAGTTTTAAAGAAATTTGTGGGCTTATACAGGCATAAATGCTGGATATGAAGAGGGAAGGGATCAGAACAGGAAGACATTATCTTGGTAAACTCATTGCAGTCCATACTCTAGTTCTCTCAGATATTCAGGTCCAAGAACCTCCAACCAAACTAAAAAAGTATTTATACACCAGAATTATATTTGATTAATTTTCATTATGAAATATATTATCAACCAGGCACAGTGACTCACGCCTGTAATCCCAGCACTTTGGGAGGCCGAGGCAGGCGGTTCATGAGGTCAGGAGATCGAGACCATCCCGGCTAACACAGTGAAACCCTGTCTCTACTAAAAATACAAAAAAATTAGCCAGGTGTGGTGGCACATGCCTGTAATCCCAGCTACTTAGGAGGCTGAGGCAGGAGAATCGTTTGAACCCAGGTAGCAGAGGTTGCAGTGA
>NW_026652284.1:33601284-33636727 GCF_009828535.3 Hylobates moloch | reverse complement strand
GGTTCACAAGATTCTCCTGCCTCAGCCTCCTGAGGAGCTGGGACTACAGGCACCACACCCGGCTAATTTTTTTTTTGTATTTTTAGTAGGGACAGGGTTTCACCGTCTTAGCCAGGATGATCTCGAACTCCTGACCTCGTGATCTGCCCACCTCGGCCTCCCAAAGTGCTGGGATTACAGGCATGAACCACTGTGACCGGCTCTGATCATATTTTTAAGACTACTGATCATAATCCTGCCCATGTCCATTTATTAGTCTACAATGGAGAATACAGCTTTCAAAGTGAACATGTCCTTATCTGCACTGTCACCTGTATATCAAAACTTGTTATCAGGAAGCTAAATAAGTGTTACGAATAGATGCCTGATGAACATGGAAATCAGGCAAAGGGATAGAGATGTTTCAGCCAGGCCACAGTCAGGATTGATCAAATATTCCTACCCCTCGACAGAGATTACCTTTCTAGTTACCAGAATTTTCATGAACCCCAGATGATGTACCTTTTTCCTTTGTACAGCAGTATATAAACATTGCCAAATTCTGCTTTTCACTTTTTTCAATGTTCAGTGCTGACTGACCATCCATTCCATTTCTGCAGATACAGCCTTTCTTTAGCTGTGTTAATGTCATCTATTTAATTCAATTAAAAATATTTCAGAGTGCATACTACCTGCTAAGCACTATATCAGGTTCTGTGCATACAAGGATAAAGATAAGAGCCACATTCTCAAGAGTCCATCTTCTATTGAGGAAGACCTTCTCTTTCCTGTTTTTGACCTGGGAGATTGAAGGTCTTTTATTTAGTTATTTATTTTTTGAGACAGAGTCTCGCTCTGTTGCCAGGCTGGAGTGCAGTGGTGCGACCTAGGCTCACTGCAACCTCCAACTCTGGGGTTCAAGCGATTCTCCTGCCTCAGCCTCCAGAGTAGCTGGGATTACAGGCATGCGCCACCTAGGATTTGTATTTAAGTACACTAGCATTCGTATTTAAGTGACCTTGATCACAAGGTCAGGAGATCAGGACCATCCTGGCCAACAAGTTGAAACCCCGTCTCTACTAAAAATGCAAAAATTAGCTGGGCATGGAGGCGTGGGCCTGTAGTCCCAGCTACTTGGGAGGCTGAGGCAGGAGAATTGCTTGAACCCGGGAGGTGGAGTTTGCAGTGAGCCGAGATCGCGCCACTGCACTTCAGCCTGGAGACAGAGCAAGACTCTGTCTTGAAAAAAAAGAAAAAAAAAGAAATATATAAAGTGCGTAGGACAGTTCCTGACATACTCCCCAATTCAATTCCTATGTCTGGCAAACTAAAATCAACAATTCCAGGTTCTAAATTTGTGCAGGGTTTTTAGATCCCCTATTTACTACTCCCCCAGATAAGCCAGGAGTAGTATTCATTTTGGTAGTTTAAGGCCCAATTTACTGCCATATAGTACTATCAGAAAACAGAATCAAAACCCAGATCACTTTTCTAGTTGAAAGCTTTAATCTCAGCAAAAATAAAACTCTTCCAGTAACTAACACATTTAAATTTTACTTCATACTTTAACTTAGTAAAGCATACTAAGTTATTTCAAAACAAAGACTAAGCAAATATAGACACTGTAAAAAGTACACCATTGAACAGTATCCCAAATCATCTAAAGCTTTAAATTACACATTTGGTTAATATATTTTTCTTTAATTTATGCTGATTAAAAACAAATACTTCTTTACACCATTACCATCCATCTCTGTTTATGTTTCTCATGAACTACAACTTATAATAGTTCATTATAATTGATGGCAAAGACTTATTGAGTAGTGAAATTACTTAAATACAAATCCTAGTGTACTTAAATACAAATCCCAGTGTATGAGTAAGAAAAATGTGATGAACTGGGAAAGGAAGAAAATGAAATGTAAGAGACTACTAGGTGGGAGTGCAGTGAGAATATAAACACCAGAAACTGCAATTCATCAAACAGGAAGTGCTGAAATCACATGACATACAGGAAAATAAAAATTAAAAATAAATGAAAAAGGGGCAAGATAGGCAGGATCAATAGAGCCTACCAAAAAACTTAAAACGCTTTAAATAAATACAAGTCTGTTTTTTAAAAAGCAATTGCAAGAATAAGATATATTTAAATAATCTGTTGACTATTATTGAGGGACTACCTTAACTGTCTATTTTCCTAATAGTTACTCAATAATCCTACTAACATCTATCCATTAACTGTCAAAATACTAAAAATACTTCTCTCCTGAAATATATAAATAAAAACTTACAATGGCCAGATTTCTTTTCCCCCCAAAACAACAGGAAAACTCAGTGTATTATATTTACAATTAAGATATACCATCAGAATTAAATTCATCTTACCCATTAATGTTGCTAAAAGACACAAGGAGTACATTTCTTTTTCAGCTTGCTCCTGAAGTTCCTTAGATGACAGTTTACCAGTAACAGCAATATCTTCTTGTTTCACAGTGTGGGCTGAGTGTGCTGCAGCAGACTGACCACCTTCAGCTTTACTTTTTAGAATTTCTATTGTAATTCTGTCGCCATGCTGTAAAGGAACTGGTTCCTTTTCCATTCCTGCCTGTGGTGGCATTAACTCTTTAGGAGGAAACCCGTATCTAATACATTGTAAATATGGAGGAATGTTGAATTCTCTGGCTATACTTTCCTGAAGTTCAAAAAAGGTTGTTGAAGACTTAAGGGTAACCATGGACTGTCGTCCATCATTAGTTGTGATTCGGATCTTCTTCTCCTTAGAAGTTGTAGGTGAATAGGGAGCCTTGGTAGGTGTAGCAGGTGCAGAGGATGGACCATCACGAATGGTACTGGGAGAAACAGTCCTGGGTTGCCCTTTTTGTTCTTGTTTTAACTTCTCTGTTTTCCGTTTCTGCATTACAGAAGCCTGTTCCGTAATATTCTGTTGAATAGTTCTTTCAGTTTTACTCATGTTTAACTCCTCCTTGTGCAAAGTTTTTGTTTTCTGTCCAGTAAGAATAATTTTAGTTGGGAGCTGAGACTCTGATTCTTGTCCTTGAACATCTCCAACTCTTTGGGCGTGAGCACCATCTATATTTACAGGAGTATAATCATCGGGATTCTTTTTGGCAGTCTGATGCAATATAGTGTGGACAACTTTCTGAACTAGGATTTCACTCCCAAATTCACCTGGAAAGTGCTTGGTAACAAGTTTCATTGCAACATCGTAAACATTACTATTCAAAGATGAATCACTTTCATACTGGAACCAATATACTGTTTCTCTGACCACTCTTCCACCCCATTCTAAAGTAATAGGGAAAGCTTCTGGTAGATTGTCATACTCCTTACCATCCCAAAAGTGTTTGAATCCACAACCACATTTGCCACCAGTGGACCTAGAATTAGTTCTGTCTCCATCCAAATACACAATAGACCCATCTCCTCTGACCTTTCGCACAGATGTGCCATGGCACCAATTACAAGCTGTTAGGTTACTCATTCCATAGTCTGGTACCAGAACATCTTTCACTGAATCATATGAGCAAACCAAATTGTTCAAGGGAAAGCTATAATTTTTGTCAGTCCTCAGCTGTCCATGAGTACTTTTTGCCAGGTTATACAATTTCCCTCCAGGAGCCAACCACTCTGGAGGAACATGAAGTTCTGAAAGGGCACCACAGAGCAAACATTTGTGAAGGCGATTATCCATTACTGCTTTTTTAGCAGCTGCTGTGACTTCTTCAGGCTGAACTCCTATCACTCCAGTCCTTCTGTAGAAATACTGATGGACATCAGCAACCAAGCTAGGATGGATACCATGTTTGTCCATAAAGACTTCTTCCATAGCAGCAACAAGCCTAAGTAAGTATTTATCTTGCAAACTTCTGTCACCTCCAATAACACAACCACCATCCTCTTCAAGTTTTATGTACTTTTTAATAAGGTCCTGAGGCACACCCCATGCTTTAGGAAGCAAATTCATAGGCAGTTTGGGCAAAGCAGCCCCTTTTATGCCTACCAAGGGGATATAATGGTTTCTACCGGAGCTGCTCCATGCAATACAGATTGGTTTATTCAAATGACCATCTTTCCCAGTGCACTTCTCTGCAGGGATGAGCCCAGGTAAAAAGGTGGCTGAATAATCACCAGAGCTTCTCATGCCACTGAGGGAATCTAACAGAATAATAGGACGATGTAGCACATTGGCAAGACCAAATATGTGGATATTCCTCAGGCCCAAGGGAACACCCTCAGGTGGTACAAACAGAGGGTCACACTCATTGATAATGTCCTCCCACTCAGCAGCATCAATGAAGTCATGGAACAGAGCTTGATATCGGGCCAGGTGCTGCTGAAAGTGCTGTTTAAGATTCTCTCTTAAGGCATGCCAGAAGAGCTCTCGGCCTACTAGAGCCCGAGACACAGCATGCACCAGGCAGTGTCCATCCCCGTCCACATGCACTGGAATGAGACATTCCTGACTTTTATTGGCCCGCTTAATGTCCTCCAGAGTGTCATGCAAATACAGGAGGCTTCCGGAGCGGTCCTTGCCATAGCCCACAGTGTTAACATGCTCTGGTTCTATGAGGAAGGCGCGGTCACCCAGTAAGGCGCAATCGAACAGTTCGCCCTGGTTCATGTCCCGGAGAAGCTTGGCCCGGCCTGTCTGTTTGTCCATTCCATAGCGAGCTAATATGGGCGACAACAATTTGCAGTGATAGTTGGAAAGGCCCATCACCTTTACCAGTTCCGTGTTCTTCTTGGGTGCCCCCGTCACCCCGAGCAGCGCGTTCCGCAGCAGGTTGTGTAGCACTACGTCCGGGTCGGTCACCTCTTCAACCCCCAGCAGCTGTTGCTGCTCATGCCGCTGGCCGCACTCGGTACACTCGATGCTGACAGAACCGGAGGCCGGGAAAAACAGACGCGCCTGGCACTTCGGATCCGGGCAGCTCCCGGAAAGGATTCTCCGGTCTCTCCGCTTCAAAAGCCCCCCCGAAGCAGCCGCCGACGCCGACGCCAGGGACGGCGGAGTCTGTGGAGCCTCAGGGGGAGGAGGTGGCGGCGGCAGCGGAGGCGGCGGCGGCGGCTGAGACATAGCTCCCGGCTCTCGTGTCTCGCTCCGCGTCCCAAGCGACCCTCAAAAGCTCATAGCCCAGACCCCCACCAACCCGACTCGGTCTAGTTCAGGCCCAGGGCGAAGCACTTTCCTTTCCCTACCAGCTCCTCCTCCTCCTGAGCGAAGGCGGAAGCGCCGGACGTTGTTTCTCTTCTTACTTCTCCACTGCCGTAGCCGTTGCCCCGAACGTAACGGCCACCACCCCACCCCGCACTCACACTCACTCACTCTCGCTCTCTCTCCCTCAGACACAGACATACACGCCCTCATTGAGTGTGCGCAGGCGCAGCTTCCGCTCTGCCCTCTGGGAATTAGAGTCTTCCAGCCTCTGTGCTGGCCATCAAGCCCTAGGATCTTGAGTCCAGAAGGAACTACGAGTACCGTGAGGCCAAGCGGTTCAGCGCTAGAGGAGAGGAGGAAGAGGACGGCAACAGGAAAAGGAGCGAAAGAAAGATGGTGACTCGCGTTGCCTGCCGGTAGTTGTAGTTTTACTGGGATCTCCTTCGTCGTCTTCCCCACTCTGCAGCCCAAGCCAAAGAGTCTGAGAGACCACATTTCCTAGGATGCCGTGCGGTGCGTCTAGCTGCACTTCCTCCTTAGGCGGAGGGGAGGATTCAGGGAAGCTTAGTTAAAAACAGTTAAGGCAGTGGGAGTCGAAGCGGAGGGTCTGAAGTTCACGACTACTAGAAGGGGAGGGGAGTGGAAAGGCTCTCAGTGAAAAAGGTACAGTAAATAAATGTCCAGGGATATTGTGGGCTGGGAAGCTGAATAAATGGTCTAATCTAGGCTGGAGGCCATAAGGGGGAAAATAGTTGATTCTCGGAAGCTCTGCCTTCTCCCCCTCTCTAGTGCGAGTCACTGAGGCGCCATTTGATTTCTTGTTTGCTGCATGTTTTGGCAGTTTACAGTACAAATAACGGTACCTTGGATGTCTGTAGAGTTTTATGTGCATATACAAATTCTCTTAACTAGGTTTAATTTCATTTGCTCTTTACTACCCTACCCCCCTAGAGAATAATAAGAGCTATCATTTGTTAAGTTCTTAATATGTGTCTGAACAGTATTTGCATAACACAATATCATTTGATCTTAAAAAATAACCTTCTTAGGAAACAGGCCCAGAAAGGAAATGACTTGCCAAAGTTCACGCAGCTGATAAGTGACTGGATAGACATTCAGATCTCAATCTATCCTCTTTTTACAGATAAGGACATAGGCAGGAAAGGTTAGGCCTGTATTACATAGAATAGTAACTAGCATTTGCTTACTATTGCCTTATAGTTTACATATTTAATAATATGTTCACATGTATCATCTCATCCTCACACCAATCCTGTAATACCTTTACCAGGTGGTGTTGACTTCATTTACAATTAGGGAAACTGAGACTAAAAGGAATTAAATGACTTGTCCAAGGTCAAGTCACCAGTTATGCTGGATCCCAATCTCAAACCTAGAGAGTGATTTTTACGCTGCTGCTTACCAAAAAATCCCGGCCGGGCGCGGTGGCTCACGCCTGTAGTCCCAGCACTTTGGGAGGCTGAGGCGGGTGGATCACGAGGTCAGGAGATCGAGACCATCCTGGCTAACACGGTGAAACCCCGTCTCTACTAAAAATACAAAAAACATTAGTCGGGCGTGGTGGCGGGCGCCTGTAGTCCCAGCTACTCAGGAGGCTGAGGCAAGAGAATGGCGTGAACCCGGGAGGCGGAGCTTGCAGTAAGCCGAGATCGCGCCACTGCACTCCAGCCTGGGCGACAGAGCGAGACTCCGTCTCAAAAAAAAAAAAAAAAAAACCCAAAATGTTAGGCTCAGATCTTTTGCTAGGCCTTAGAGTCTCCTCTTAGTGATGCAGGGATGTTTACTGTTAAGGAGGCAACAGCTTTATTCTTTTTTCACTTGTGTAGGAAACTGCCTCTTCATACAGAATAATATTCATATGTTAATTGAAAGCTAGTATTAATTATTTTTGTACATTCATCCCCTTTCACTTATTCTGGAAATTCTTGCTTTCTGGAAGTTTAGTATCACCTTAGGTAAGTGGACTACCTCAAAATTTCTGAAACATTTGGCACCAACTAGAAACATTAGTGAAGTCCATGAGATCATTTGAGTCTTCTGTAGCTGCCTAGGAAACCGCCTGATTAGGTTTTGTGTGTGTGTGTGTGTGTGTGTGTGTGTGTGTATGTATGTAGAACTTGATGCTTTGAAATGAACCATCTGTAAAATAGAGGCCCATAAAGGGTATTAGTTTTGACGTGCACCTAATTGTTACAATTTTCTTGAAAATAAATATTTGAAAGAGAAATCCTCCATAATGGACCTTAATTACAAAAGAAGTGATTTTTCCTATCTTAGGATAGTTTTCTTTCTTTTTTTTTTCTTTCTTTTTTTGTTTTTTTTGAGACAGAGTTTCACTCTTGTTGCCCAGGCTGGAGTGCAATGGTGCCATCTCGGCTCACCCCAACCTCCGCCTCCCGGGTTCAAACGATTCTCTTGCCTCAGCCTGCCGAGTAGCTGGGATTACAGGCATGAGCCACCACACCTGGCTAATTTTGTATTTTTAGTAGAGACGAGGTTTCTCCATGTTGGTCAGGCTGGTCTTGAACTCCTGACCTCAGGTGATCCGCCCGCCTCGGCTTCCCAAAGTGCTGGGATTACAGGCGCGAGCTACCGTGCCTGGCCAGAGAGGGTGTTTTTCAATAAAGTTTTTCTCAAAGAATTCATGCAAGAAAAGTTGTTTATTCTAATAAGTTTGGTGGTAACTACACAGACTGGTTTTGGCACTGATTTTTTATTAACAGTTGAATGCTTTATGAGTAGAGAAATTGGATATCTCCTTTAAGTGGAGATTATTTTATGCTGTGACTAAAACGTTACACCTGCAGTGAAACTTTTTCTCATACAGAATCCAAATAATTGAATTAAAGCTTTGTAGCACGTGAGATGACAACAGTCTGCAATTCTAACACTGTCAGGTACTTTTTTATATCTTAACAACACCAGGCCAAATTTTTCTTATTGATGATACATATACATAGTGAAGTAGATTTTTAAAATTGTATTTGAATATGTCATTCTGAATCATACCTTGACAAAATAATCACTTCCCACCCCACTGAAGACATGAGAAGCCTTTTTCTGGCTTGTGTAGATCATTTAATAAGTTTGTAGATGCACTCAAAGTTCAGAAAGAAAGCTAACATAAAGGGCAATGAAATTAATCATGCCAAGTTTAATATGTGAATTAATTCTTTATTACTAGCACTTAGAAGGCATGGGTACCTACAAAGAAAAAAATTGTTAGGTCAAAAATAGGACGTACTGTTTCTTATAAGGCCAGAGGAGTGTAGAAAGCCTCTCCTGCTTATGCAAGATCTGCAGGCTTCCTTCCTCTTTTCCTCCCAAATTCCATGATCTTGCCTAATGAAGATTAACTTAACTACCTAATTAACTTTCACGGGATTTTTGTGGGGTAGATAATAGTTCTTCTTTTTAGTATTCCAGATGAAAAGAATAAGGTGGGCCCCTGACATTAGCTGTGCTGATACACATCTCTTCTACCACCATCACCCCAGCATCACTAATATCTAAATTGCCAAAACTCAGTTAAAATTGAAATTCATCTTTTTCATAGTTTCTAGTATGGCACTTGTAAACTCCCTATATTGCTTTTAACAAACATGGTAAATGTAAATGCAGAAGTCATCCACTTTTATCAACAGAACAACCATCATTGTTCTTGATCTTTTATATTTTATATATATAAGGAAGGGAATCATAACTTTGGGGATTGCTGTAAGTTGGCCACATACCTGCTTATATAAACTATACATCTTTACTAAGAATTGACTGTGTTCTTCCAGACCCGTACCACATATAGTCAGACTTCCAGTCACAAGCTTCGACTGAAGCTCAAAGTGGATTTGGGGGGGACTAATTATTGAAGTAGGTATTGTAAGAATTTAAAGGGATGCAAAATTTCATCTCTGTCTAAAAGAAGCTTAGAGTTTAATAGAAGAGGGAGGCTAAACTAAATTGTTCATAAATATGAGTAGAATAAAGCATGTGATCAAAATAATACAGGAAAGATCACAAATGCTATGAAAATTTAATTGAGGATTTATTATAGGGCAGTGTTTTGAGTATATCATCTTAATCTTTAAAACACTCCTGTGATACAGTATTGTCCTTATCATACGGATAATATTTAACTCTAAAAGGTTAACATCGTTTTTATCACCACCAGCTATGAAATAGAGCTGGGCTTCAAATCAAGGTTTTTCTTGTTCAGCACTCACTCTTTCCACTACATCACAGCTGCTTACTGATTTGAGAGAGAATTAGCCAAGAAGTCAATACAAACTGGTGGCCAGTAGCCAAACTTGGCTTGATGTAATTTTGCTGGGTCAGCAGCAGTTTAACTTTTTTTTTTTTTTGAAATGGAGTCTCGCTCTGTCTCCCAGGCTGGAGTGCAGTGGCGCGATCTCAGCTCACTGCAAGCTCCGCCTCCCAGGTTCGCGCCATTCTCCTGCCTCCGCCTCCGGAGTAGCTGGGATTGCAGGCGCCCGCCACCACGCCCGGCTAATTTTTTTGTGTGTATTTTTAGTAGAGATGGGGTTTCACCGTGTTAGCCAGGATGGTCTTGATCTCCTGACCTCGTGATCTGCCTGCCTCGGCCTCCCAAAGTGCTGGGATTACAGGTGTAAGCCACCGTCTCCGGCCTTTTTTTTTTTTTCTAATGTGAATGTCTTTGAGCAGTGGCCAGTATTTCACTCTTTAAGACCTTACACCAGGGCCCCTTGAGACAAATGACCAAGTACAGAGCTACAAGTCATTCCTTCACACAGCAGTCCTCGAGCTTTACTGTGCATCACAGTCAAATGGAAGGCTTGCTAAAACACAGATTGCTGGGCTCCATCTTAGAATGAGTGTGTCTGAGGTGGAGCCTGAGAATTACATTTCTAGCAAGTTCTCTGGTTGCAGATGCTGCCAGTCCTTGTGAGGATCACACTTTGAGAATGACTGCTTACCATTACCAAACTTGTAGGGCACTTTTGGGGAAGGTCTTGTTGTGCTTCTGTTGTTTATAATACAAAAGGAATTGCTTGTCAGAATGTGCAGAAATAGGTAAAAAAGAAAATTAAAATATCTATCAGAGATTATAATTGCTAACATTTTTAATGGACTATTCAAGCTCTTTTTTTTATGTGTGTATAGTATGTACTTTTTTAAGAAACCAAAATTATATAATAATAATAATAATAGCTATTAACACCTTTTTAGCATCTATTGTGCACCAGGGTCTTTACATGTAGTATTTACTTAATCCTTTTAATATCCTTATGAAGCAGGTACCATTACTATCATTCTTATTTTTCAGATGAAGAACTTGAGGCACAGAAAGGTTAAGTAACTTGTTCAGTGTCTCATCCAGGACAGGTGGATCACTTGAGGCCGGGAGTTCGAGACCAGCCTGGCCAACATGGCGAAGCCCTGTCTCTATTAAAAATACAAAAATCAGCCGGGCATGGTGCCTGCCTGTAGTCCCAGCTGCTTGGGAAGCTGAGACAGGAGAATTGCTTGAATGTGGTAGATGGAGGTTGCAGTGAGCCAAGATCACGCCACTGCCCTCTAGTCTGGGTGACAGAGTGAGACTCTGCCTCAAAACAAAAAACAAAAAGGAAAACAAAAAATAAAATAAAACCAAAGCAATCTGGTGCCAGAACCACTCTGCTGTACTGACTCTTCTACTGTGCGTATTGTTTTTCACCTGTATTGTGTAATCACATCATGAACAATCTTGATATTAGACATTTCTTGTTTAACATTTAATTTTTTAATTTTATGTAATTTTTTGTTTAAGAGACAAGGTCTTGTTATGTTGCCTAGGCTGGAGTTGAACTCTTGGGCTCAAGCTATCCTCCTACCTCAGCCTCCCGAGTAGCTGGGACCTCCAGCATGTACCACCACACTCGGCCTCTTGTTTAACATTTTAAGTGAAAGCCTGCTTTTTTATCTTAAAATATTTGAAACGTTTAAAGGTATACGAAAAAATAATGTAAAAAAAACTCACGCACCCACTACTAGATTTAACAAATGTTAATTTTTCAGCATATTTACTTCATAATCCCCCCTCTTTAAAAAACATTATAGGCTGGACGCAGTGGCTCACGCCTGTAATCCGAGCACTTTAGGAGGCCGAGGCAGGCGGATCACAAGGTCAGGAGATCGAGACCATCCTGACTAACATGGTGAAACTCCGTCTCTACTAAAAATACAAAAAAATTAGCCGGGCATGGTGGGCGCCTGGAGTCCCAGCTACTCGGGAGGCTGAGGCAGGAGAATAGCGTGAACCCAGGAGGCAGAGCTTGCAGTGAGCCGAGATTGCGGCACTGCACTCCAGCCTGGGTAACAGAGCAAGACTCCATCTCAAAAAAACACGTGTTGGCCAGGCTGGTCTTGAACTCCTGACCTCAGGTGATCCACCCTCCTCGGGCTCCCAAAGTGCTGGGATTACAGGTGTGAGCCACTGCACCTGGCCCAATGAGGTGGATTTTTAAAAGTAAAAGAAAAAAAATTGAGTTCCAGAGCTAGAAGTTCCATCCTCAGTCTGTCTGAAGCATGCCTCCTGCAATCCTTTTCCTTTTCTAAGGACCAACAAAGTCATCACTACAACATAAAGGACCCTGTGTAATCAGGCACCTGGCTTCTCTGACATTATTTCCATGGCTTGTGTGCTTCAGCCACACTGACCTCCTTGTGGGTCCTCAAACAGGGATGGTCCAAGTGCATTCCTGTCTCAGGACCTTGGCACTTGCTCTTCTGCTTGGAAAACTCCTCCAAGGTAGAATTTATATAGTTGTCAGCTCAAATCTGAGTTCCAGTGAGATGGCTTTTCTAACCAACGTCTCTAAAACAACACCTCTATCCTTTTTCTCTCTTCCCCTATCCCACTCATTTTCTTTCTTTTCTTTTTTTTTGGCTCTGTCGCCCAGGCTGGAGTGCAGTGGTATGATTTTGGCTTACTGCAACTTCCCCCTCCTGGGTTCAAGCAACTCGCCTGTCTCAGCCTCCCAAGTAGCTAGGACTACAGGTGCCTGCCACCACGCCCGGCTAATTTTTGTATTTTTAGTAGAGACAGGATTTCACCATATTGGTCAGGCTGGTCTCAAACTTCTGACCTCAGGTGATCCACCCTCCTTGGCCTCCCAAAGTGCTGGGATTATAGGTGTGAGCCACTGCGCCTGGCCCCCACTCATTTTCTTTATACCACTAATCATCGGGAATTATATGATTACTTGTCGTCATCCTTCCCCACTAGACTCTTTAGTAAGGCTTTTCCTAAGGGCAGGCAGTTTGTTGATTGTTGGATTCCCTGTGCCAGGCATATATAGCCTCAATAAATATTGTTGAATGAATTAATGGCTATCATCTATGGCAGTGTGTTTCAGCCTGATATTCAAGCATAAGTTCCTGGAGAATCCACCATTTGGTTGCAATTTAAAAATGTTTGTGTTGTCATTTTGATGCTGATCTAAAACAAAGTCATATTATTTGTGATTTTTCCAGATGAACACCTTAAAACATGAAGTTTTGAGAGCCTGAATTCACACCGAGTTTAGGATTTTGTTTTTATCAGTTGAAAGCCAAAGAACATTGTGACAAAACGTGTAAGATTTCACGATCATTTTGAGAAAAGAGGTGGGAGAGTTGAGTCATCACATGTCACACAGTAGCCCATGGCAAACTCAGTGCTGTAACTGTCGGTGCCACGTTCCTACTAAAAATAGAAATTGCACAAAACACACATGCACTTACATATATTTGCAACAACTTAGTCACTGTAAGTAAAGTAGTAAATACACAACGAGAAATTTTTTTTTTATTTCCTAGGAAGAATTAAATTAGATACTATATAATTCAGATTTAAAATAGTCAAAAAAATACTAACCTTATCTTAAAGTGAGTAAGACTCTAATCAAGTGATATTCAAATAAAACTGGCTTTCCAGGGTTTTGTAGTGCCAGAATTTTTATTAAAATTTGAGATCTGATTATTTCAAACTAGCAACAGAAGACCAGGAAGTTAATAATGCAGTGTATTTGTGCAAACAGGTATTTTTGCATTGACATTATTAAATGTACAGAGGGCCTGGGAGCAGTGACTCATGCCTGTAATCTCAGCACTTTGGGAAGCTGAGATTGGAGGATTACCTAAGGCCAGAAGTTCAAGACCAACTTGGTCAACCCCATCTCTACAAGTAATAAATTTAAAATTTTTGAAAGTTAGCCAGCTGTACTGGTGTGTGACTGTAGTCCTAGCTACTCAGGAGGTTGAGACAGGAGGACTGATGGAGCCCAGGAGTTTGAGGCTGCAGTGAGCTATGATAGTACCACTGCACTCCAGCCTGGGTGACAGGGAGATATGCTGTCTCTAAAATAAAAATAAACATACAGAGACACATTTAATGTAGAAATAGATCAGAAGTTGAATCTTAATGCTCATAAAGCTAACACTTTACAATTCAAGTTACTATTGATTTTATTTTATTATGTATTTATTTATTTGAGACAGAGTCTCACTCTGTTGCCTAGGCTGGAATGGAGTGGCGCAATCTCGGCTCCCTACAATCTCCGCCTCCCAGGTTCAAGGGATTCTCCTGCCTCAGCCTCCCGAGTAGCTAGGATTACAGGCACGTGCCACCACACCCAGCTAATTTTTGTATTTTATTTTATTTTATTTTTGTAGAAATGGGGTTTCGCCATGTTGGCCAGGCTGGTCTTGAACTCCTGACCTCAGGTGATCCGCCTGCCTCAGCCTCCCAAAGTGCTGGGATTACAGGTGTGAGCCACTGTGCCCAGCCAAGTTACTGTTAATTTTAAATGGCAAAACCAAACAACCAATATTGTTGGAGCAGGAGAATGCTTATCACTGCAATTGCATTACCTTTGCCTGTTACCTGTCTTTATTTTCCCTTTATTTAGAACCTGAAGAATATAAAGTTTAAGAATTTGCTTAAGTGAAACACTTGTTGTATCTTCATTCTAGTAACAATCTTGAGTTTTTGTAGAAGGGCCTGATCCCTCTCTCTGACCCATTTAACTCTGTCTCCTAAACACAGTCTAATTCAGTTCCTTTTGTATGACATAAAAATCAGAATAAGAAGTATCCGACATACTTTCTACATCTGTAGTTGCAGAAGACATTTTAATAGGTAAGAGCAAAAGCACAAGCCTGCATACTTCTTTTTTAACCCTGTGGATCATTTAAATAAATCCTTTGGTATTATTCCAAGATATAAGTGCATTGTGATTATGTATAAGAATTTAAATATAAGGCAGTCTGCAAGCAGGGTTTTTTATGTAGGTGAGCAGCAGCTTATTGTAGGAAATTATGTGTATGTACTACATTTAAAGCATCAGCACTAGGTGTCTGCAGATTACATCAAAGAGGGCCTCAAATTGAGTATCAGTAAAATCACAAGAAATGGACTACATCCTTTACAAGGACACCTCTGGTACAACATTTTCCTGTTCAAACATTAATTTCCACATAGCCTGGCATTTGGCAGGTTGTGTGCCATGAATTCTGTGGATATTAGTAGGCATCATGTTGAGGGAAGGGTTCTGTAGTCAAATGCAGACTAAATTAGTTTTATTCTTTTTCCACTGTAGGTCTTCTCATAGCCTTTCTATGCTAAGGACATTGTGACTCTCCAGAGAGCAACAGTGATGGATCTAGAATGTCTAGGAAAAAGAAGGGCTTAATGTCAGGAGTCTGCTTGGGGCACACCACACTAGAAGATGTCCTCCTGCACATTGTTTCATATCGAGTGTGTATTTTGTGGTGATCTGGGATGCTGATAGAAATAATTGGATGTTAGTGCCCTAAGCCACCTCTGCACTATTTTTGTTTTTATGTATTTATTTATTTTTTGAGACAGTCTCTCTCTGTCACCCAGGCTGGATTGCAGTGGTGCAATCTTGGCTCACAGCAACCTCTGCCTCCCAGGTTCAAGCGATTCTCCTACCTCAGCCTCCCAAGTAGCTGGAATTACAGGCACCTGCTACAACACCTGGCTAATTTTTGTAGTTTTTGTAGACACGAGTTTCACCATGTTGGCCAGGCTGGTCTCAAACTCTTGACGTCAAATGATCCACCTGCCTCGGCCTCCCTAAGTGCTGGGATTACAGGCATGAGCCACGTCGCCTGGCCCACTCTGCACAATTATTGATATGTAGCATTTTCACACTTCTATGGCTATGAAACCATTTTGAACCTGTATCAGAGGCGCACACTTTAGGAAAAACCAATATAGACAATAGTGCCTCTTGTTACAGTTTTTGCTTTTATCAGTGTGTTGGAAAAGGTCCTCTTTATCCCCAAGATCAGTTAATGCTTCCTTATGTTGTCATTCCTGTGGCCTTTTTTCCATTTAATGTTTAAATCCAGTTGAAATGTATTTTTGTATATGATGTAAAAGACATTCAGCTCATTTTGTGTATGTATTTATTGATTGAAAAATGCCAGTTATTTCCAAACCTTGCACTAAATGTGTTTTTGTTTTTGTTTTCAGGTATGGAACCCTTCAGATCAAAGCTTACCAATAAATTCAGTATGTAGAACAGATTAACGTAGTTGAAGTGAGGAAGAATGAGAGTTATCCCAACCAGCCAGCACCCCCTACCCCCATTCCCACACTTTCCCTCATGGGAGGCTGCCGGGAGTACTTCAAAAACCACTGGAAAGGCCGGCACGGTAGCTCACACCTGTAATCCCAGCACTTTAGGAGGCCAGGGCAGGCGGATCATCTGAGGTCAGGAGTTCGAAACCAGCCTGGCCAACATGGTGAAACTCCATCTTTACTAAAAATACGAAAATTAGCCAGGCGCAGTGGTGCACACCTGTAATCCCAGCTACTTGGGAGGCTGAGGCAAGAGAATCACTTGAACCTGGGAGGCGGAGGTTGCAGTGAGCTGAGATTGTGCTGTTGCACTCCAGCCTAGGTAACAAAGCAAGACTTCGTCTCAAAAAAAAAAAAAAAAAACCCATTGGAAAAATTCATTTTCTCATAAATGACTAGAAATGCCACCTCCGTAATACACTACATTAAAAATTTTACATACTCAAATTGTTTTTCTCTTTTTGTGCCAAGTCATACTTAAGGGGCCTGAGAGCTTTATAACATAACAAAAGAAGAAACTGAAATGTCTAATAAATGTGTACATAACAGTATGAGTTGTTTGTGGTTTTTTGGCCTATAAAATTAGCATAGATCTTTAAAATAATATACAGCATTGGTAAGAGCTGAATAAATACCTTTAATATAGAGAAGGTTTAACTTAGTAAAACTATGTTTGGTAGATAATGTGTGTCAAAAGTTTACAATGCTCGTATCCTTTGATCTACATCTCACAGGGTTTCACCCTAAAGAAATAAACAGAAATGTGTGAAAAAAATTTGCTATTGTTTATATTATTGACAAAATTAAGATGATCAATAATAGTGTGGGACTGGGTAAATGAATCATGGCACATCCCCATGAGATGGGATATTCTTCAGCCATAGAAGTGATATTGTAGAAAGAAAAATATTGAGTGCTTGTGATGAATCTGGCACCATACCAAGCACCTCATTTATACTGTCTTAAGCCTAACAATGCCCCTATACGATAGGTATTATTCCCATTTATAGGTGAGAACACACTCAGAAAAGTTAGGTAGTTCAAACAGCTAGTTAGGTAGTGATGGTAGTGTAAGGTAGTGTTGCTGGAATTCAACCCATGTCTACTCTTAACCCTTATTCTTAGCCACTGTCATAATGATACAGGAAAATACTATTTACTGATAAGTTTATAGTAATTTAACTGACATTAAACATCAAATGAAAACTCCTATATGCAATCCCTTCCTTTCCAAAGTTCCTAGGCTTGGTAATTTTTTATCCTAAAATGAATTTATATGTTTTTTATTGCTTATGGCAGTATTACATGTCTACTCTTAAGAATTCAAACTGTACAGAAGATTATAAGGTAGCTGCATCTTTAGTCATAAATTATACCCTCTGTATATGATAGGATAGATTCATAGGCTCTTTCTGTTCCCTCAATTCTGTTCTTGCTGTGGTATCAGCTTGTGGGCCCTGGTTGGGGATAGAGATGAACTAGAAAGGCAAACTGAGTGGAGTGCAGGTGTGGGTGGTTGACTTTCACCACAGGTGATTAGAAACACTGATTCTGGAGCCAATCTGGCTAGATGGAGTCCCAGCTCTTACCAGCTGTTTGGACTTGGGCAACTAATAGGAGTGCTTACTGTGTGATATGCGTACATGGTTTCCCCATTTGTCTTTATGAGTTAGATATTTTTATTCCCTTTTTATACAGATGAAAAACTAAAATTCAGGGAGGTTACGTATGGAAGTAGAATGAATCATTAGACCCATTTCTAGGACTACAGACAAGATAAATACTGAAAGCTGCTTGTCCAGGAGATAGCAAAATGCTGACAAATGAGAAACAGACCTGCATAGCCATCACACCCTCTAGAACCAAGGGGTAGTGTTTTAAGATAGAGGACTGGGTGAGTATCAGAAAGCTGTGCTTTGAAAACCTGACTGCTTTTAAGTATTTCCTGTTTTGTTCTCATTTTGTAGGTATTAGAATTATTTCTGAATTGTCAGTCTCTCATTTGTGCTTTGGGGAAGCAGAAAAGGCAAAAGGGGTCTTTGGCCATCTGCTGGAGCTTCCAGGGAGGATGTGTCTCCAAGAGACGAGATGTGCCGGGTGTGAAATCCCAGAAGCCCAAGAGGAAAAGAACCACAGGGAGGAAAAGACTATCCAAAGGCTTCTGGAGTCTTCTGTGCTCTAACCTTGGAAGGTTTTGAACAATATTTCTCAGAGGATAGCCTTTCACTTACTCATCTGTCCAGCATGACTCATCCCCAGGAGTGTTGAGTAAGTGAAATTTTGCTGTATTCTTGTTTTTGTGACTTACAAACTAGGATGTTAAGGAGAGAACATGAACTCTGGAGTCAGACCTGTTACCTCGGACATGATACTCTTAGCTTTGTCATTTAGTATTTGAGTAATTTTGGGCAAGCTAACATCTCTGGTCTTTCTCATCTGTAAAATGAGAATAAATGAAACCCACTAACCAGAATTGGTATGAAAATGAAATGTGGCAGAAAAAAAATGAAAGTGAATAGTATCACCACTGACACACAAGCAGTAAAGGCCCTTCCTGTCTCCATCAGGTATGGATTTGGGGCAACATTTGACCAGGTCTTGTTTATCTTTCTGTTCATCTATTCTGTCTAATTCAGTGCTTTGTTTACAATGAATGTCTTACAAATGCTGACTGAACAACACTAGCATAACTGCATGAACAATAGGTAAATAAATTTTAGATGTGTTTTAATGTTTATTAATCTATCCTGTCAAAGAAGAACTGCCAGTTATAGATAAACAGGATGCCAGGTCAGGGCTGAAGAGTTGGGCAGGTTGTTATCTGCATGGGGTCACTAGGCTCCAGTGGAGAGGTGGGGGCTAAGCTCTCACCCACTCTGCAGCCACCTGGCACCCGGTTTCAGTTTCCTGAAAGGGAGCCTTCTACTAGCTGACGACTGCCTCATCTCTTCTGAGGTTTCCTCTTATAAACAACTTTCTCTGCTTGATTTTTTTTTGAAATTATGAAATACTTAAAATGTAAAGAAGATAATGTGACACACATTTACCCATAATTGAGATTGCCATAATTGCTATAACTTTTTCAAAATTTTGACTTAATTTCAGACTTTTAGAAAAATTGGCCAGGTGTGATGGCTCATGCCTGTAATCCCAGCACTTTGGGAGGCCAAGGTGGGTAAATTACTTGAACCCAGCAGTTCGAGACTTGCCTGGGCAACGTAGTGAGACCTCATCTCTACTGAAAACAAACTAAAAAAAAAAATTAGCCAACCATGGTGGTGCATGCCTGTAGTCCTAGCTACTCGGGAAGCTGAGGTAAGAGGATAGCCTGAGCCCAGGGGAGTTGGGGCTGAAGCCTGGGTGACAGAGGAGGACCCTGCCTCAAAAAAACAAAAAAAAAAAAAAGAAAAAAATTCTTTATATTACAAAGAATTCCCATATACCTTCCACAGTTTCCCAAATGTTAATATTTTCCCACATTTGCTTTATCCTTGTCTCTCGATATTACATATGCTGGTTATATTTTTCTGAACCATTTAGGAGAAATTTGCATACATGATGACTGTTTCCTCCTAAATACTCTAGTTCTTATTTTCTAAAAATAAGGACATTCTCTTACACAACCACAGAACAATTATAAAAATCTGGGAAACTAACATTGATACAATACTTTAATCTACATACCTTATTCAGATTTCACCAGTTGTCCTAATAATGTAATAAAATTATTTCTGGATTATGTCTATCTCATTTATAGTAAAAGAAAATCCTGGATCATGCATTGTACTCTGTTGTGTATCTTTAGTCTCCTTCACTCTGAACACTTCCTCAGTCTGGCTTTATCTTTCCTGACATTGACATTTTATAAAAATACAGGCCAGTTTTTTTTTTTTTTTTTCCTTTTTGAGATGGAGTCTCAGTCTGTTGCCCAGGCTGGAGTGCAGTGGTGCAATCTTGGCTCCCTGCAACCACCGCCTCCCCAGTTCAAGCGATTCTCCTGCCTCAACCTCCCTAGTAGCTGGGACTACAGGTGCCTGCCACCACACCTGGCTAATTTTTTGTGTTTTAGTAGAGACAGGGTTTCACTGTGTTGCCCAGGGGTGGTCTTGACCTCCTGAGCTCACACAAACAGCCCACCTCGGCCTCCCTGAGTGCTGGGATTACAGGCGTGAGCCACCACACCTGGCCCAGGCCAGTTACTTTTGCAGAATATCCTTCAATTTGGATTTTTCTTCTCTTTTCTTCCCTTCCTCCCTCTGCTCTCCTCTTCCCTCCCCTCCCCTCCCCTCCTCTCCTCTCTCTCCCTCCTTCCTTCCTCTCCTTCCTTCTTTCCTTCCTTCTAAAGCATTTTAGGTAGAGCTAAAACTTCACCTCTTCACCCATCTCCTGTTCTCCCTGTCTGTTTTTCCCTTTGTCAAGGAACCTGCTTTCTAATGTGTTTTTGTCCTTTTACTACATATGATAAGATCTATAGATACTGATTTTTTGGTATCTATTGAGACTTGCTTTTTGACCCAGTACATGACCGCTTTTATAAATGTTCTGTATAATATAAGAAAGAATGTGCACTCTTCAGTTCTTTAAATGAGTTAAGTGTAAAGCACTTACAACCAGTGCTTGTTGCATCATAAGCACCATGCAGTGTCAAATTTTTAAAATAATAATATGAATGTACAGTTTTATATAAATCCAATAGCTCAAATTTGTTAACTGTCTTGTTCATATTTTGTATGTTTGAGCTCTCAATTTTTAGATAAGTTCATTAAAACCTCCCTGTGATTGCGATATGTACACTTTGGCATGTCTCCTACCAACTTTGTCTCCCTGGCGTGGGAGTGAGAGGTCCAGGCCAGTCATCTGGATCCTGTCCCCTGATACTTCCTGTAAGTGAGGGCTGTGCTTCACTACACAGCAGAGAATTAAGACAGAAGTCTGGGCACTGACTGAGCAGAAAGGGCATCACAAGGACATAGAGATTAATGAATTCAAACAGACTAAGAATCACAGTGGCGTTGCCATCTCCCCTTTTGTAAGCTTTTGCACTGCAGTCCAATCATCACTTGCTGCCCTCTGATATTTCTTCTCCGAAAATGCCTCTTCTGTTCTCTCAACACTAATTCCCAGAAGTTTAGGCCAATTTTTTGGATAGTAGTCACCAAATTCCCTGTTTTTAACATTTCAAAACTACATTTCAATATTCACCTGATACTTATGGGACCGGAAGCTTGAAGAGAAATGTTTCTTAACTGATTAGATAAATATTGAATATTGTTGGCTGTACAGTGGTAAACAAAATACACATGGAAATTTCAGAAGAGTGGAGACATGAAACAAATAAATTGCTGAGAGGATAGAGAGCTGGACTCTATAAGGGAAAAAATAAGTGGGGAAGGATGTGCCAAGAGTAACATCCCAACCGGCTCTCGGAAGGTCATGGACCAGGGCAGACCTTGGCAACTAAGCTCTGAAAGAAGCCACGAGGCTGGAGCACATGCAACCAGGTGGTGTCCGAAAGACAGGGGCTAGTTCCCAGAGGGCCACAGGAGAGCTTTGGGTTGTGTTCTAGGGATGGGAATCCATTGAAGGGTTTTAGGAAAAGAGTGAGGCCAGGTGCAGTGGCCCACACCTGTAATCCCAGCACTTTGGGAGGCTGAGGTGGGTGGATTATTTGAGGTCGGGAGTTCAAAACCAGCTTGACCAACATGGTGAAACCCTGTCTCTACTAAAAAATACAAAATTAGCCAAGCATGGTCGCGCATGCCTGTAATCCCAGCTACTTGGGAGCCCGAGGCAGGAGGATCACCTGAACCCAGGAGGCGGAGGTTGCAGTGAGCTGAGATCGTGCCATTGCACTCCAGCCTGGGCAATAAGAGTGAAACTCCATCTCAAAAAAAAAAAAAAAAAAAAAAAAAAAAAGAGAAAAGAAAAGAGTGAGATGACTGGATTTATGGTCTTAAAATGCAGCTGTAGCTAGTAGGTAGAGAATGACTAGAGAGGGTCAAGAGTGGAAGCAGGAGCCAGGTGTGGTGGCTCACGCCTGTAATCCCAGAATTTTGGGAGGTTGAGGTGGGTGGATCACTTGAGGTCAGGATTTCAAGACCAGCCTGGCCAACATGGTGAAACCCCATCTTTACTAAAAATGCAAAAATTAACTTGTGTGGTGACATGCACCTGTAGTCCCAGCTACTCAGGAAGCTGAGGCAGGAGAATCACTTGAACCTGGGAGGCGGAGGTTGCAGTGAGCTGAGATCACGCCACTGCACTCTAGCCTGGGTGACAAAGTAAGACTCCGTCTCAAAAAAAAAAAAAAAAGAATTGTTTACACAGTTCATGGTGACCACCATAGCCACCTTATAAGTCTGGAAGGTCTAGTATTATAACCATAATTCCCTCCCCTTATTTGAATATTTTGAATATTTTGTTAAAAACTTTTCATTTTGAAAAAGTCAAACTTAACATAAGAGAATAGCACAATAAACATCCATGACTTTGATTCAATAATTCTTGTTTGCCAATATTCACATCACCTGGCTTTTTTTTCTTTGCTGTAATATTTTAAAGCAAATCCTAAATATTATGTAATTTTGTTCCTTCATTAATCAAGGATCCATCTCTAAGATTAACATTTTCTTACATACTACAAAGCCATGTTCATGAAACTAATAATTTACTGGTGATATCTAATATCAATTCCATAACCAGATATCCCTGATTATGTCAAAAATATATTTTTACAGTTGGTTCGTTTGAATCAGGATCTAACTAAGGTCCACACAATGCATTTGGTTGTTAGATCTTTTAGTTCTCTTTTAATCCAGGACACTGCTTTTTTTCCCTCCTTTTTACTTTCACTCTCTTTAGAAAATGTATGTCATTGACTCATAGAAACTGAATTAATTGTCCTGTTAAAGTCTCAATACTATTATAAATAACAAAAATTCTTAAATTAAAAAAAAAGGACTAACCATGGTGTTTGAGGCTTAACTTTAAACTTCAGCAAGTCAGATTATCACTTTGGAATTGGAATGTTCTTTGAAGTATCTGGCATACAGTCCAGTCCAGTGAACCATAAAAACTTCCTACTTGGCACACATATTGCACGTTGTTTAATAAGAATGCTTATTGCACATTAATAAGAAAGCTTGTGCTTAGTGTTTTTTGTTTGTTTGTTTGGAGATGGAGCTTTGCTCTTGTCACCCAGGCTAGAGTGCAATGGTGTGATCACAGCTCACTGCAACCTCTGCCTCGTGGGTTCAAGCAATTCTCCTGCCCCAGCCTCCCAAGTAGCTGGGATTACAGGTGCACACGACCATGTCCAGCTAATTTTTGTATTTTTACTAGAGACAGGGTTTCACCATGTTGGCCAGGCTGGTCTCGAACTCCTTATCTCAGGCAATCCACCCATCTCAGCCTCCCAAAGTGCTGGGATTACAGGCATGAGCCACCACGCCCGGCCATACTTAGTGTTTTAATTTATCATCCAGTCTTCTCAGGTGCTTGACCTGCTTACTGTGATTTGACAACTGTTATTAAGTTAACAGAATCTAAAAATAGCACACAGTTTCTCAGACATTTTTAGAAACCATTAAGATGATGCTTCAGTTTGCTAACCTCAGCGTTCACTTCAGAAATTAGAAAACTAAAAATAGTTGAAATGAAGGTAGCATCAGTAAAAACCAAGTTTGTTTCTACTTTGAGGATATATAGAAGGAGCCATGACCAAATAACACATGTATTCTTCAACCCAGTGTCTGTCTTCACCAAGAAGAACGACTTTGATTGGCTGTAGTTGGCTACTGTTGCCAATGGAGTAGAGAGAGTCTTGCTACCTGCGGGAACTAGAATTACATCACTGGGTTTTTTGGCTTTATTTCTTCAGTGGGTTGTAGTGTATGAATATTATTACAAAATAAAATGATTTAAAAATATCCATCTAATGTTAACCATTTTGAATTATTTACTGATTTGATGATTCAAAGCCAGTGTATATTTACAGAAAATGGGGTTTTTGTCTCCCATTGAATTTGTGCTCATACGTTCTAGGCTTAATACTGATTCTACCACTTGCCAGCTCTATGACACTAGAGAAATCATTTAACTTTTCTGTTTTTTTTGTTTTGTTTTTTTTTTTTGAGACAGAGTCTCGCTCTGTCGCCCAGGCTGGAGTGCAGTGGCGCAATCTCGGCTCACTGCAAGCTCCGCCTCCCGGGTTCACGCCATTCTCCTGCCTCAGCCTCTCCAAGTAGCTGGGACTACAGGCGCCCGCCACAACGCCCGGCTAATTTTTTGTCTTTTTTAGTAGAGACGGGGTTTCACCGTGGTCTCGATCTCCTGACCTGGTGATCCGCCCGCCTCGGCCTCCCAAAGTGCTGGGATTACAAGCGTGAGCCACCGCGCCCGGCCTAACTTTTCTGAGCCACAGTATCCAATGTGTAATAACCACATCACAGTAAATGGAGTATCTATCACCTAAAGCATTTATCATTTCTTTGTGTTTGAGACAGTGGATTAAAAATTTAGCTTGGGTAATTCTGGGTGTGTTTATTGGATCAGGCCTTAAACTAGGAGGCATTTTACAGAGACACATTAGTTACTTTGAGATGAAAGAGGGTTAGGAGCCAAGATCCTTGAATTGTCAAACAGCCAGTTACTACGGCTTCAGCCACTCCTCCTTGATCCCTATAACAGATAAGCGTTTAGAGGACCAGGCTGGACAGACACTGGCCATCAATACATCCAGAACCTTGACGTAGTGTCTGGGATGAATTGAGTGGATGACCTCCCCACATCTTCACTGATAATTAGTCACTCCCAAAATTAGTGTTCCCATAGCTTTTTGGATTCATCATATCCTGCCTTGTATTATATTTGCTTGTATACAAATATATACCTTCCACTAAACTGTAGGTATCTTGAGTAGGGATCACATTGTTTATCTTTCTAACTTCCTGTGCTTAGCATAGCACTTTTAATGTAGTAAGAACTAGGTAAGTGTTTCATTTAATTGAATTGGCACTCAGAGCCAGAAAACATCATAGCCAGTTATCCTGGTGCTGTTTATTAAATAAGGCAGTCTTTCCTCACTGATCTAAAGTGCTACTTTGAACATGTATGAAATCTTAAATGTATGAACTTGAGTTATTTTGTGGATTCTGTTCCACCCCACCGCTCCACTTATCTTTTCCTGGTCAGTACCGTTCTGCCCTGCTTACAATGTAGTTTCATAGTTCATTTTAATATCTCATAGGTCAAGTCTTATTTTGTCACAGTTGTTTTTCAAACTTTCTTGGCTATTTTCTTTCTTTTCTTTTTTTTTTTTTTGAGATGGAGTCTCACTTGGTCGCCCAGGCTGGAGTGCAGTGGCGTGATCTTGGCTCACTGCAAGTTCCACCCCCCGAGTTCACACCATTCTCCTGCCTCAGCCTCCCAAGTGGCTGGGACTACAGGGGCCCACCACCACACCTGGCTAATTTTTTGTATTTTTAGTAGAGACGGGGTTTTACCGTGTTAGCCAGGATGGTCTCTATCTCCTGACCTCGTGATCCACCTGCCTCGGCCTCCCAAAGTGCTGGAATTACAGCGTGAGCCACTGTGCCTGGCTGGCTATTTTCAAACATTTGTCTTCCAAATAAACTAGAGAATCAACTTTAAAAAATTGCCATTTGGATTTTAATAAAAATGGCATATAATTTATAGGTCGATGTGAAGATACTTCCCTTTTTATTTTTATTTATTTTTTTGAGACGGAGTTTCGCTCTTGTTGCTCAGGCTGGAGTGCAATGGCGTGATCTCTGGCTCACTGCAACCTCTGCCTCCTGGGTTCAAGCAGTTCTCCTGCCTTAGCCTCCCGAGCAGCTGGGATTACAGGCATGTGCCACCACACCCGGCTAATTTTTGTATTTTTAGTAGAGACGGGGTTTCTCCATATTGGTCAGTGTGGTCTCAAACTCCCAACCTCAGGTGATCCACCTGCCTCGGCCTCTCAAAATGTTGGGATTACAGGTGTGAGCCACCGTGCCTGGCTGATACTTCCCTTTTTAAATGGATTTTAACATTTCTTTTTTTTTTTTTTTGAGACGGAGTCTTGCTCTGTTGTCCAGGCTGGAATGCAGTGGCGCGATCTCCGCTCACTGCAAGCTCTGCCTCCCAGGTTCATGCCATTCTCCTGCCTCAGCCTCCCGAGTAGCTGGGACTACAGGCGCCCGCCACCACGCCTGGCTAATTTTTCGTATTTTTAGTAGAGACGGGGTTTCTCCGTGTTAGCCAGGATGGTCTTGATCTCCTGACCTCGTGATCCACCCGCCTCAGCCTCCCAAAGTGCTGGGATTACAGGCATGATGAGCCACCACGCCTGGCCTAACATTTCTTATTAATTTTGTTTCAGGGTATTTTATAGTTGTGATTATTATAAATGGGATTTTAAACATATTTTTAAACTTTCTCATGTATACAGATAAGGAAACTGAGGCACAGAGAGGGGAGGTAACTTACACTGGCTCTCACAACTGGTAAGAGGCAGTCAAATGTGTCATGTTCCAAGGTCAGTGCCTCTTCCTGTGTCTTCCCCAATACCAATTATTTTCTTATTTTCTTTTTTTTTTGTTTCTGGGATGGAGTTTCACTCGTTGCCCAGGCTGGAGTGCAGTGGCGCAATCTCGGCTCACTGCAACCTCCGCCTCCCGGGTTCAAGCGATTCTCTTGCCTCAGCCTCCGAGAATTACAGGCATGTGCCACCACCCTGGCTAGTTTTGTATTTTTAGTAGAGATAGAGTTTCTCCATGTTGGTCAGGCTGGTCTTGAACTCCTGACCTCAGGTGATCCTCCTGCCTCGGCCTCCCAAAGTGCTGGGATTACAGGCGTGAGCCACTGCGCCTGGTCTATTTTCATTTTTCATTACATTTTGAAACTTTAAAAGATACATGAGACATAAGACTTTATGTTGCATTTCTTTTTCTTTTTTTTTTTTTTTTTTAAACAGAGTTTCCCTCTTGTCGCCCAGACTTAAGTGCCATGTTGCAATCTCGGCTCACTGCAACCTCCGCCTCCTGGGTTCAAGCGATTCTCCTGCCTCCAAGCGATTCTCCTGCCTCAACCTCCCGAGTAGCTTGGACTACAGGCGCCCGCCACCACGCCCGGCTAATTTTTGTATTTGTAGTAGAGACAGGGTTTCACCATGTTGGTCATTCTGGTCTCAAACTCCTGACCTCAGGTGATCCACCACCTTGGCCTCCTACAGTTCTGGGATTACAGGCATGAGCCACTGTGCCTGGCCGCATTTCTTAACTAATCAGTAGGCTGCCTGATAACATACTTTTTAAACTGCTTTTTCATCTCCTTTGGCCACTTGTCCAATAGACTAATGGTGTTAATTATGTATTTGTAAGAATGCAGTTTACATATTGGATAGAAAGTTTTTAAGGATTCTGTTTTTCCTCATATCTTAAATAGCCTTGGGTCTTCTTGCTCACTAATTCCTCCTTTCCTCTAACTATTCAAACTTACATGTTCTGTAACAACTTCTTATCTGAAAATTCTACTGCCAGCACATATTACAGTATATTAAGTATTTGTTGTTATATGGAACATCCTTATCTTGTTAATGTTATAATAGTAGTAATAGTAAATAATAATAATAGCTCTCAAATACTGAGTGCTTTCAGGTGCTATATCTCATTTAATCCTCACTGTGACCCAATAAGATATCCTCATTTTACAGATAAAGAAATAGTCGCAAACAGATTTACCAACTTGCCCAAAGACATGCTATTAACAAAAGGAAGACCTGTCAAATTCCAAAGCCCATGTTCTTCATTATCATGCTGTCTAGTCCTCAAGTGTAAAGTCAACTCTCCGTGGGGAAAACAAAAAGCTCTTTATTGTGTTAAGAAAGGAAACTTCCACACTAATTTATTAAAATTCCTACACAAATTTATTAAAGGCTTTAAATAAAAAAGATTTTCAGTTTTATGAAATATTTTCTCAGCATTTGTAAGAACTCTGCTGTCTCCCATCTCCCATGCTTACACTGGCTTCCCCTGTCTCTTGGGGTCCCGGGGCATTGCCACTATGACCTCCAGGGGGCACTGTTTCCCCTTTATTATTGAAGCTTAAGCATTTGACTCATTTCCTGAAGTACAGATGAAACAAGGCAAACTTTCAAAAACTTTAACAGGCCGGGCTGAGTGGCTCATGCCTGTAATCCCAGCACTTTGTGAGGCTGAGGCGGGTGGATCACTTGAGGTCAGAGGTTTGAGACCAGCCTGGCCAACATGGTGAAACCCCGTCTCTACTAAAAATACAAAAATTAGCCGGGCGTGGTAGCGCACGCCTGTAATCCCAGCTACTCCAGAGGCTGAGGCAGGAGAATTGCTTGAGCCCAGTGGGCGGAGGTGGCAGCGAGCTGAGGTCGTACCACTGCACTCCAGCCTGGGCAACAGAGTGAGACTCTGTCTCAAAACAAAAATATAAAAATAAAAACTTTACAAAGGGCTCCAGGCAAACAGAATGCAAAGAGTACAGGAAGTAATATACAACTAGATAATTCGGTTCACTAAATGCAGGGTAGACATTTCAGCATTTGACACTGTAAAAGGATTCCTCTTTACCTTGCTTCCCACTACCTGCACAAAGCAGAAGCCACCATTTCCTAACCTGCATAATGTCCTCAAGCAAGCTAAATTCTTCAAAAGCCAGCTCCAAGATTGGTAAGACCAGTTCCAGCTTTCTTCTAAATTCCAGTTTCCAGGCTCGGTATCTGCCTCCTCCCTAGATGGTGGGCCCTAAGCTTTTCGACCCTCTTCTAGGAAGACGGCATTGCTGAGCTCTAAGGTTCTAGTTTTACCCTGTTGTTGGGAGATAGTTATCTATGGGTCTCTGTGTCCCTGCTTGTCTGGCCTTAGAATGTCGAGAATGCAAGCCCTGACTCCTTTCATTATCTATTACTGCATAACAAATTACCCTAAAACATAGGGGCTTAAAACAACATTTATTTTCTGACAGTTTCTGTGGGTCAGGAATCTGGATGCAGTTTAGCTGGGTTCCTCTGGCTCAGGGTCTCTCACAAGATACAATCAGGGTGTGGGCTGGAGCTGCTGTCACCTCGAGGCTTGAGATGATCACTCATGTGGCTGTTGGTGGGCCACAGGTCCTCACTGACTGTTGGCTAGACATGCAGGTCCATCAATAAGGCAGCTTGCAACATGGCAGCTGATGAGATGATGCCCAACACAGAAGCCACAGTCTTTATAACCTCATCTCTAAAGCAACTTGTCATCTCTTGTGTCGTATTCAGTTAGTTAGAAGTGAGTCAATAAACTTAGCCCACAGTCAACTGGAGGAATTACAAGAGGCAAGAACCATTAAGGGCTACCTTACAGGCTTTCAGCCAAACTATGCTTGATCCAAGCCCTTTCCTATGGTTGTGTTTGCAGTGAGCAATCTTGAGGAATGAGGTAACATCTCCCTCTGGGACAAAAAGCAATCTCACTGCTTTTTATAATAGCAGTGGGTTCCCCAAGATTATTGTTGTTCGTCAGCTGCAATGCAAACCCACTGTCTGGGCCCATGCATGTCGCTCCTGTGAACTTGGGACTTGGGGGCAAGAGAAACTGATACAAACATTCTGATGGGCATGGCTTTTTTTTTTTTTTTCTGTACTGTGAGTAATAAAGTTCTTTTTCTCTGGCGTAGATGTCTCCTGTCTTCCTCCAGCATTCACAAACCAGGAACAGGCTAGCTTTTTGACCTGTAAGTAGCATAAAATCAAATCACAGACCTGACAGTTTGACTCAGCAAGACAACTTTAACAGAATTGCATATAGCCCTTCAAGAACCAGCATTCACATTTTATTTAACAAACATGTATGTTTGTTATTATACATTTTATTTAACAAACATGTATGTTTGTTATTATACATTTTATTTAACAAACATGTATGTTCCAGGTATTATTCTAAGAGTTAGTTTATAGATATAAACTCATTCTATCCATGAAGTAAGTACTATTACAAGTCCCTGTTTTATAGATGGGGAAGAAGATGCACAAAGATGTTAAGTAACTTGCCCAAATCAAGCAGTTTTTAAGTGTCAGAGCCCCATTATTCAAATAGAAACAAATACAAACAGCGGACACGATGGCTTATGCCTGTAATCCCAGCACTTTGGGAGGCTGAGGTGGGCAGATCACCTGAGGTCAGGAGTTCGAGACCAGCCTGTCCAACATGGTGAAACCCCATCTCTATTAAAAATACAAAAATTAGGCTGGGTGCGGTGGCTCACACCTGTAATCCCAGCACTTTGGGAAGCCGAGGCAGGCGGATCACGAGGTCATGAGATCAAGACCATCCTGGCTAACATGGTGAAACCCGGTCTCTACTAAAAATACAAAAAAAATTAGCGGGTGTGATGGCACACGCTTGTAGTCCCAGCTACTCGGGAGGCTGAGGCAGGAGAATTGCTTGAACCCACGATGCGGAGGTTGCAGTGAGCTGAGATCGCACCATTGCACTCCAGGCTGGGCCATAGAGCAAGACTCCATCTCAAAAAAAAAAAAAAAAAAAATTAGCCGCCATGGTGGCATACGCCTGTAATCCCAGCTACTCAGGAGGCTGAGGCACGAGAATTGCTTGAACCTGGGAGGCGGAGGTTGCAGTGAGCCGAGATCGTGCCACTGCACTCCAGCCTGTGTGACAGAGTGAGACTCCATCTCAACAACAACCACAAAAAAGAAATACAAACAACATTGCTACAGAGTCTATTGACCCACTGTATCATGCTGACTGTGTTAAGGGCTAGGAATGGATGGGGCAAAGAGAAGATAAGGGAAATGATCAAACAGTTTAATTCCTCAAAACACTTGTTGAGATCATCAATTTAAAGAGCTTTTTATTCCTAACATAATATTATAGTTTTTATTGCTTTATTATGTTTTTGAAGGATAAACTCTTCTGGTCATATTGATATACACTTTGATTTAGTGTGCTATACTTGGCTTGTTAGGATTTGATCGAGAAAATTTGCATCTATATTCAGACTATGTATTCAAAAATGGTTTGTCTGCAAAAAACCTACCCATGAACGTTTATAGCAGTTTCTTTATTTATAATAGCCAAATTGGCAGCAACCAAGATGTCCTACCCTAGGTGAATGGATAAATAAACTATGGTACATCCATACAATGAAATACTTTTGGCGCTAAAAAGAAATGAACTAGCAAGCCATGATAAGATGCAGGGGGACAACTTAAATGCATGTTGCTAAGTGAAAGAGACCAATCTGAAAAGGCTACATACTGTATGATTCTAACTACATGACATTATGAAAAAGGCAAAGCTATGGAGACAATAAAAGAACAGAGGTTGGTGGTAGGGAGGGATGAATAGGTGAAACATACAGGATTTTTAAGATAGCAAAACTAAGCCAGACATGATGGCTCACATCTATAATCCCAACACTTTGGTAGCCTGAGGCAGGTGGATTGCTTGAGCTCAGAAGTTGGAGACCAGCCCAGGGAAACATGGCGAAACCTTCCTCTCTACAAAAAATATAAAAATTAGCTGGGCATGGCAGCATGCACCTGTAGTCCCAGCTACTTGGGAGGCTGAGGTGGGAGGACTGCTTGGGCCCAGGAGGTCAAGGCTGCAGTGAGCTGTGATTGAGCCACTGCACTTGAGCTTGAGAGACAGAGGGAGACTCTGTCTCACATATACACACACAAAAAGTGAAACTATTCTGTATGATACTATAATAACAGATACATCATTATACACTTGTTAAAACCCATAGAATGTACACCACCAAGAGAGAACCATACTGTAAACTATGGACTTTGGGTGATAAAGATGTTTCAATGTAGGTTCATCAATTGCAACAAATATACCATTTGGGTGCAGATGTTGATAATGGGGGAGGCTGTGCATGTGTAGGGGCAAGGAGTAAGTGGGGAATTTCTGTACCTTCTCAGTTTTACTGTAAAGCTAAAACTGCTTTTAAAAAGTCTATTTTTAAAAATAGTCTATCTTTGAAACTTGCAGTGTACTTTAAAATGTAAAATATTGGTAAGGTGTGATTGTGTAGATCCAGTTTTTGTTAACTTCACTCTACCTGTGCAAGTCCCCCATGCCCTTGGCCTTTCCTTTCTGTCTGTTACCTCCTCCTTTCCTAGGAAGTGTAAATGGCACGGTCCCCACTTGGGCTCTCTTCCTTTACTCCATTGTCCTTTTCTTAAACCTTCCTAAGCCAGGTTCAATCCAGCTGTCTGCCTCCTCCATGGCTATATCAGGGCTGCAGAGCTTTGCTGGAGAAAAATCACGATGGTGAAGATGACACCCTGTATACAACTCACAGTCTCCCATCTGGACTCATCCTTCAGTGTTTCTTCCTTCCAATTATTTCTGTTTCTCAAATCAGAGCTTTCTACTTCAAACGTGTATAAGATTTTTTGGGTTTTTTTTTTTTTTTTTTTTTTTGCTTGTTTGTTTGTTTTGTTTTTTTGAGACAGAGTTTCGTTCTTGTTGCCCAGGCTGGAGTGCATGGCGTGATCTCAGCTCACAGCAAACCGCCGCCTCCCAGGTTCAAGCGATTCTACTGCCTCAGCCTCCTGAGTGGCTGGGATTACAGGCATGTGCCACCACGCCCGGCTAATTTTGTATTTTTAGTAGAGACAGGGCTCTCCATGTTGGTGAGGCTGGTCTCAAACTCCTGACCTTAGGTAATGCGCCCGCCTCGGCCTCTCAAAGTGCTAGGATTACAGGTGTGAGCCACCATGCCTGGCCCTAATTTGTTTTCTATTTGCTGCCATAATAAATTACCACAAACTCAGAGGCTTAAAACAACACAAATTTATTACTATACAGTTCTGTACGGTAGAAGTCTGACATGGGTTTCACTGGACTTGGCAGGACTGTGCTTCTCTTTTGGAGGCTCTAGGAGTGAATCCATTTCTTTGCTTTAACGAGCTTCTAGAAGCCACCTACATTCCTTGACTGTGGCCCTGCTGTCCACCTTCAAACCTAGCAATGTTGCATCTCGCTGGCTATTCTTTCATAGTCACATCTCTTTCTTTGACTCTTCTATTATTGCCTCCCTCTTCCACTTTGCCCAGGCTGGAGTGTGGTGACTTGATCATGGCTTGCTGCAGCCTCAACCTCCTCGGGCTCAGGTGATCCTCTCACCTCAGCCTCCTGAGTAGCTGGGACTACAGGCATGGATGTCACCAAGCCCAGCTAATTTTTTTGTAATTTTTGTAGAGATGGGGTTTTGCCATGTTGCCCAGGCTGGTCTGGGACACCTGAGCTCAAGCGTTCCATCAGCCTTGGCCTCCCAAAGTGCTGGGATTACAGGCATGAGCCACGGCACCTGGCCCGCTATTTTTTTTTTTTTGAGACAGAATTTCACTCTTGTTGCCCAGGCTGGAGTGCAATGGCCTGATCTCAGCTCACTGCAACCTCTGCCTCCCGGATTCAAGCAATTGTCCTGCCTCAGCCTCCCTAGTAGCTGAGATTACAGGGATGCACCACCACTCCCAGCTAATTTTGTATTTTTAGTAGAGATGGGGTTTCACCACGTTAGTCAGGCTGGTCTTGAACTGCTGACCTCAGGTGATCTGTCTGCCTCAGCCTCCCAAAGTGCTAGTATTATAAGCATGAGCCACCATGCCTGTCTTTGTGTTTTAGTGTTTTTTTTTTTTTTTTTTTTAAGAGACAGGATCGGCCAGGCGCGGTGGTTCACGCCTATAATCCCAGCACTTTGGGAAGCCAAGGAGGGCAGATCACAAGGTCAAGAGATGAAGAACATCCTGGCCAACATAGTGAAACCCGTCTCTACTAAAAATACAAAAATTAGCTGGGCATGGTGGCACATGCCTGTAGTCCCAGCTACTCGGGAGGCTGAGGCAGGAGAATTGCTTGAACCTGGGAGGTGGAGGTTGAAGTGAGCCAAGATCACGCCACTGCACTCCAGCCTGGCGACAGAGTGAGAGTCCGTCCCAAAAAACAAAAAAGACAGGATCTTGCTGTGTTGCCCAGGCTGGAGTGCAGTATCACAATCATATCTCATTGCAACTTCAAACGCCTGAGCTCAGGTGATCTTCCTAGCAGCTGGGACTACAGGCACGAACCCCTCTTCCACTTTTAAGGACCTTGTGATTACATTCAGCCCACCAAGGATATTCTATCTTAAGGTTAGCTGATTAGAAAACTCAATTCTATCTGCAACCTTTATTCTTTGCTATGTAATGTAATGCATTCACAAGTTCTGGGAAAGAGAACATGGACATCTTCAGGAAGCCATCAATCTGCCTATGATAATGGGTATATATTTTATATATGTCATTTACATAACAGTTCCCCTTATCCGCAGGAGATACATTCCAAAACCCCTAGTGGATGCCTGACGCTGCAGATAGTACCAAATCCCCTACATATACTATGTATTCTCCCATACAATCACATTGTATAGGGCAGGCAGTGTATATAGCATGAATACACTGGACAAAGGCATGATTCACATTCAGGGCAGGACAGAGTGGGATGGCACAAGATTTCATCACGCTACTCAGAATGGCGTGCAATTTAAAACTTATGAAGGGTTTGTTTCTGAAATGTTCCATTTAATATTTTTGGACTACAGTTGACCATGGGTAACTGAAACTGTGGGAAGTGAAATCGCAGATAAGGGGAACTACTGTATAATATATCTTATACAGTAGTTGGTATAAAATTTTAAATTTTACCATGAATTATTTTCTTACTATGGGTTTATCTCACTTAAACCTCACAACCCTATGAAGTAAGAGCTACATTTACAAATGAGAAAATTAAGGCTAAGAACGTTAGGAAATGTGGCCAGGCGCGGCGGCTCATGCCTGTAAACCCAACACCTTGGGAGGCCAAATCACCTGAGGTCAGGAGTTCAAGACCAGCCTGGCTAACATGGCAAAACCCTGTCTCTACTAAAAATACAAAAATTAACCAAGTTTGGTGGCATGCGTCTGTAATCCAGGCTACTCGGGAGGGGGAGGCACGAGAATGGCTTGAACCCAGGAGGCAGAGGTTGCAGTGAGCGGAGATCGCGCCACTGCACTCCAGCCTGGGCAACAAAATGAGACTCCGTCTCAAAAAAAAAAAAAAAAAAAAAAGAAAGAAAGTTAGGAAATGTTTCTGGGGCAGGGCTGGTAAGCAGCAGAATAAGATTTGAACCCAGGGCTGTTTAAAGCCATATTCTTCATCACTATGCTATGCTGAAATTGGTTCAAATTGTAGCTTTCTATTTTCCAAGAAAAAAGATTATTGTAACGAAAATTGGATTCTGTTTTGTCGGAAGAATAGTTCAAGGACTATGAATCAGTTAACATTTGAATAAACATATTGTCTTTCTGAATAACAAAATTGCCTTAATGTGCAGCTTATACTTTTTCGAAATGAATTTTATATGATCACAGACTTTTGGTAACTGTTTTTTTTACTTTTTATCCCATGCCCTACATTTCTAAATTGTTAGTACTGCTTGCTTTTAAGAAACCAGGCCGGGCGCGGTGGCTCATGCCTGTAATCCTAGCATTTTGGGAGGCCGAGGCGGGCGGATCACGAGGTCAGGAGATCGAGACCATCCTGGCTAACACAGTGAAACCCTGTCTCTACTAAAAATACAAAAAATTAGCC
>NW_026652284.1:33473511-33596284 GCF_009828535.3 Hylobates moloch | reverse complement strand
ATATATAATATATATTTGTATTATATATGCTTACATATTATATATATTATATATGCTTATATATAATATATATTTATATTATATATGCTTATATATAATATATATTTATATTATATATGCTTATATATAATATATAAAAATATATTTATATATAAATATATATTTTTTTTGAGATGGAGTCTCGGTCTGTCACCCAGGCTGGGGTGCAGTGGCACGATCTCGGCTCACTGCAAGCTCCACCTCCCACGTTTATGCCATTCTCCTGCCTCAGGCTCCCGAGTAGCTGGGACTACAGGCGCCCGCCACCACGCCCGGCTAATTTTTTGTATTTTTAGTAGAGATGGGGTTTCACCGTGTTAGCCAGTATGGTCTCGATCTCCTGACCTCATGATACACCCGCCTCGGCCTCCCAAAGTGCTGGGATTACAGGCGTGAGCCATGCGCATGGCCTAGACATTACATTCTTAGATGATATCAACCCAAAGGGATGTAGAAGGTAACTAACATTATGCATTTTTTGTTTGTTTTGAGACAAGGTCTCACTTTGTGGTCTAGGCTGGAGTGCAGTGGTGCAATCATGCCTCACTGCAGCCTTGACCTAACTAACTCAAGTGATCCTCCCACCTCAGCCTCCTGAGTAGCTGTGACCACAGGTGAGCGCCACCACTCCTACCTAATATTTCTATCCTTTTTTTTTAATAGAGATGATGTCTTGCCATGTTACCCAGGCTGGTCTGGAACTCTAGGGGTAAAGAGATCCTCCCACCTCGGCCTCCCAAAGTGCTGGGACTACAGACATGAGCCACCTTGCCCAGCCACATTATCACATTTTGCTTTTTTATGCATTCCATTCATATAAATGTTGAAACATGTACACTCACATATAAACTATGTATTTGTGTGTGTGTTTGTGTGTGTGTGTGTGTGTGTGTGTGTGTGTGTGTGTGTTGTGTGTTTTGAGATGGAGTCTTCCTCTGTCACCCAGGCTGGAGTGGCAGGGGCGCGATCTCAGCTCACTGCAACCTCCCAAACTGCCTCAGCCTCCCAAAGTGCTGGGATTACACGCCGGGCCTAAACTATGTATTTGTGACCTCTTATATTAATACGTTGTATGTGTTGTAAAATATAAACCCCAAATTTTAAAATATAAAATAACCAATATATTTAAAGTAATTTAATGATATTTAATTTTTTTTTTTTTTTGAGACAGAGTCTTGCTCTGTCAGCCAGGCTGGGGTGCAGTGGTGCAATCTTGGCTCACTGCAACCTCCATCTCCCAGGTTCAAGCAATTCTCCTGCCTCATTCTCCCAAGTAGCTGGGATTACAGGCATGTGCCACCACGCCCGACTAATTTTTGTATTTTTAGTAGAGATGTGGTTTCACCATGTTGGCCAGGCTGATCTCAAACTCCTGACCTCAGGTAATCCGCCTGCCTCGGCCTCCCAAAGTGCTGGGATTACAGGCGTGAGCCACTGTGCCTGGCTTAAAAAATTTCTTATAGAGACAGGATCTCATTCTGTTGATGTGCTCTCCACCTTCAAAGCCTGCAATGTTGCATCTCTCTGACCATTCTTCCATAGTTACGTCTCTTTCCCTGACTCTATTCTATCACCTCCTTCTTCCACCTTAATTTTTAATTTTAGAGATGAGGTCTTACTCTGTCACACAGGCTGGAGTGCAGTCGTGCCATCATAGCTCACTTCACTCCAGCCTTAAACTCCTGGGCTCAAGTGATCCTCCTGCCTTAGCCTCCTGGGTAGCTAGGACTACAGGCCTGCACCACCACAGCTGGCCAATTTTTTTTTTCTTTATTGAGACAGGGTCTCACTCTGTCACTCAGGGTGGAGTGCGGTGGTATGATCTCAGCTCACTGCAACCTCTGCCTCCGGGTTCAAGTGATCCTCCCGCCTCAGACTCCCAAGTACCTGGGACTACAGGCATGTGTCACCACACCTGGTTAATGTTTTCTATTTTTGGTCAAGACAGAATTTCACCATGTTGCCTAGGCTGGTCTCGAACTCCTAAGCTCAAGTGATCCCCCCACCTTGGCCTCCCAAAGTGCTGGGATTATAGGTGTGAGCCACCACACCCAGCCCCAGCCGTTTTTTTTTTTTTTTTTTTTTTTTTTTGTAGAAATGGAGTCTTGATGTGTTGCCCAGGCTGGTCTTGAACTCCTGGTCTCAAGCAATCTGCCCACCGCAGCCTCCCAAAGTGCTGCGATTACAGGTGTGTGTTGCTGCACCTGGCCTTAATAGTATTTTTTTTTTTTTTTTTTTGAGATGGAGTCTCGCTCTGTCACCCAGGCTGGAGTGCAATGGCGTGATCGCGCCTCAGTGTAACCTCTGCCTCCCGGGTTCAAGCGATTCTCCTGCCTCAGCCTCCCAAGTAGCTGGGATTATAGGCGCCTGTCACCATGCCAGGCTAATTTTTGTATTTTTAGTAGAGACAGGGTTTCACCATGCTGACCAGGCTGATGTCAAACTCCTGACCTCGTGATCCACCCACGTGGGCCTCCTAAAGTGCTGGGATTACAGGTATGAGTCACCACGCCCGGCCCAATAGTATTTTATTAATAGTAGAAAAGACTTTTTGTCCAGGCACTGTGGCTCAGGCCTGTATATCCCAGCACTTTGGGAGGCTGAGGCGGCAGATCACGAGGTTGGGAGATTGAGACCATCCTGGCTAACATGGTGAAACCCCATCTCTACTAAAAATACAAAAAATTAGCCGGGCGTGGTGGTGGGCGCCTGTAGTCCCAGCTACTTGGGAGGCTGAGGCAAGAGAATGGCGTGAACCCAGGAGGCGGAGCTTGCAGTGAGCCGAGATCGCACCACTGCACTCCAGCCTGGATGACAGAGCAAGACTCCATCTCAAAAAAAAAATCTTGATTTAACACTTTGTGATACAGTCATTAGAAAGTCTAATTTTGTTTAGTTATTCTAATACTTCACTTTAATGGCTGTCATAGCTGAAAAGATATTTTGAAGAGATATTTCATAAAGATATTTAGATTTAAATAGAAGAGATGCATTGTTATTGGCTATATCTATTAAAGTACTCATTTTCTTTTTCAGTCCCATCATCCAGTTCTGTAAAGGTTTTTGTCAAAGTTTGACTAGTAAATTTCCATTCTCTCTGCTGTCAGTCAGTAATTCCTTCCTTCCTTCCTTCCTTCCTTCCTTCCTTCCTTCCTTCCTTCCTTCCTTCCTTCCTTCCTTTCCTTCCCTCCCTCCCTCTCTCCCTCCCTCCTTCCTCTCTCAATCTCTTTCTTTCTCTTTAATAGAGATGGGGTCTCACTGCATTGCCCAGGCTGGTCTCAAACTCCTGGGCTCAAGTGATCCCCCACTACTCAGCCTCCCAAAGTGCTGGGATTACAGGCATGAGCCACTGTGCCCAGCCTCAGTCAGTAATTCTTGCAAACGACTTTAAAGACACTGCCTTTTATTTTTTCATCAAATAAATTTTAAGATCCACTGAAATGCATGAATTGGAAAATGTTTAAACAAGTAGAAAATTGTGTTTCAAAAATTCCAGTGCAATGTATATATTAGAGTTTTAATAGGACACGAACACACACACACACAGTTTCCCATGCAACAAAGTCACATACTGATAGAAATATTTCCAAGACACTCTCTCCAAACTGTTTATTTCAAAACCCATCTACACTAAAGGGAGTGGGAAGGAAGGAAGTTAATCTGTCACTCATTGCTAAAACTTTACCTTAAAAGAAAATGTGCAGCCGAGCACTGTGGCTCACATCTGTAATCCCAGCACTTTGGGAGGCCGAGGTGGGCAGATCACCTGAGGTCAGGAGTTCGAGACCAGCCTGGCCAACATGGCGAAACACTATCTCTATTAAAAACACAAAATAAGCCAGGCGGGGTGGTGCATGCCTGTAATCTTAGCTACTCAGGAGGCTGAGGGCAGGAGAATCACTTGAACCCAGGAGGCAGAGGTTGCAGTGAGCCAAGATCATGCCATTGCACTCCAGCCTGAGCAACAGGAGCAAAACTCTGTCTCAAAAAAAAAAAAAAAAAAAAAAGAAAAAGAAAAAGAAAATATGTATGTTTAATATCCTCTATAGAGAATAAAACCCACAGGGATTATCACAGAAAAGGTAAAGAAATCTGAATCACTTGTATTTTTTGTCAGCAAAAATGCATAATTCTTCTTGATAGTCAAATACTCTTTTAAGTAATAACAACCAGAGCTTGTGTAAAGCTGATTTTGGTAGTAGATATTATACTAAGAGATTTCTTATATACATATGTATCAACTCACTTCATCCCCAGAACAACTCAATGCAGTAGATACTATTATCTCCATTTCACCGATGAAGAAACTGAACCTCAGAGAGTTAAATGATTTTCCCGGGATTACATGGCTGGTGATGGCAGAACTGTGGTCAGAACCTAGGCAGTGTGTGTCCAGGATCTGTGCTTTTGACCTCAAGTATCTTGAATACTTTGCTAGAAAATAAAAAGTTTTCACAATCACTCCCCATCTCGGTATAAAGTATTATGTAGATTCTATTGAAGGGATTTAGTTTTACAAAATCGACCACATCAGTGACATCCTGTACTACACAAAACTGCAATAGACTGATTGTGGATGAACTAGAGCACCCACTCAACCCTTTTAATTGTGAAAAGTCTGTCCTTCTCAGGTTACCTCACACAGCACACCTCTGACATGACTGACAAAGGACTGTATGAGCATGCCAGTGTTACATTTATGTTAAATAATAAAGCTTAATTTCTTTCTTTCTTTCTTTCTAGACAGGGTTTCACTCTGTCACCCAGGCTGGAGTACAATGGTGCGATCTTGGCCCACTGCAACCTCTGTTTCCCAGACTCAAGCCATCCTCCCACCTCAGCATTCCGAGTAGCTGGGATTAGAGATGCACACCACCATGCCCAGCTAAGTTGTATATTTTTGTAGAGACGGCATATCACCATGTTGCCCAAGTTGGTCTTGAACTCCTGAGCTCAAGTGATCCGCCCGCCTTAGCCTCCCAAAGTGCTGGGATTTCAGGCATGAGCCAACCTGGTCTGTTTCTTACTTTTTAGAGAAAACAAATGGATGTCGCAATATTTTCTTTCTGTTCTTTCTGAACTTGTAGTAGATTGCCTTGAGCACCCTTTGGATGTCCAGTCTCCACTTTCAATACCATTTGCCTTAGCAAATATGAAGAAATTTAAAATTATCCAGGAGAAATACAGTTTCAGTAAAACAAATGCAGAGGAATTACATAGGATAATCAAAACAACTTCTTATATATAATTTGAGAAATAAAAGGAGGCTGAGTTTAGATTTTAAAATCTGATAATAATGAAAGGTAATTTTTTTGAAATGTAATTTTAAATGTAAGATTAATACAAGGCTGCATTATAAGAGTGTGAACTGGCCAGGTGCGGTGGCTCACGTCTGTAACCCTAGCATTTTGGGAGGCCAAGGTAGGCGGATCACCTGAGGTCAGGAGTTTGAGACCAGCCTGACCACAAGAGTGAAACCCTGTCTCTATTAAAAATACAAAAATTAGCTGGATATGGTGGCAGATGCCTGTATTCCCAGCTACTTGGGAGGCTGAGGCAGGAGAATTGCTTGAACCCAGGAGGTGGAGGTTGAAGTGAGCTGAGATCGCACCACTGCACTCCATGATACTAAGGACTCACTTGATCCTTTATAGAGTTCCATGTCTCATACTGGGCATCTCCTCTAAAATCTAAAGAAAACATGGAGAATTTGGGAAAATCTCCTATGAGAGTCATAAAATATTTTTTAAAATGACAGAAAAAGTTAAAAGAGCTGGGGTTGTTTATCTTAGAAAACTTAAGGGAATTTAAGAGTCTTCTTGCGTATGAAGAGTTATAATTCCTTAAGGTCTACTTAAGTCTTTGACACATCTGGCTGGGCCAGACACAGATTCCTTAGAGAATTTGTTAAGGAAATAACAGCAATGCACCTCTTTATGCCAGAAGCTATTAAGCCCTTGCATTTGAAATAGGTTCAATCATTAATTGCACATAACAGAAGTAAATAACTGAGTCACCAAATGAACAGTGTTTAAGAAAAGCTATTATTCCCCACTGATAAGCAACTAAAATAATAGTTATCTTCAAAGTCCACCTAGCAGGTTTAGTCCACCTACCCTAATATGATCCCCTGGACATAGAAACTGCTGACACGACTTATGTAAATAAATTATTGTCAACTATTAACAGCCTTTTATTTTAGGTACATAATAGACTAAATGAGATACAGAAAAAAAGAGAAGAATGATTTATATTTTATTCTTGACAGTCATAAAAACTAGATTGGAAGACAATGAGATTTCCCTAATAGGAAAGTATAATAATATTATTTTAGATAATTAATGGTCTTAGGGAAATTTAAAATAATTTCTAGCTACTTTTTATCAAAAAGCTGATGCTAGCAGTTTAAGGGTTCTGATATCCTAACACTTCCCCTTGATTTTTCTCATGAGTCTAATACAGAAAGTGAGAAAGTCCTGTGATCTGAAAAGCCTTATATTTGATCCTAATGTAGTCTTGTTTTAAAATAGAGTTTCCTCCCTATTATGAAACACACTTGAACTTCAAGCATTTCAGTTTTGAGTTTGAACTTGGCTAATTTGGCCCAAGAAATGATGTTCAGCTTTGGACCTCCCACCTATACACCACCCCACAAAATGAACACATGCTGAACCATTTTCAAATCATAGAAACAAGTTAATTCTGCTCTGTGCTAAAGAGGCATTAATTGCTCTCAATTTCAGTTCCCATGAGTATCTGAGGTGTTTTTGTTTGTTTGTTTGTTTTTTTGATAAGGAGTCTCACTCTGTCGCCCAGGCTGGAGTGCAGTGGCACGATCTCGGCTCACTGCAAGCTCCACCTCCCGGGTTCACACCATTCTCCTGCCTCAGCCTCCCAAGTAGCTAGGACTACAGGCACCCGCCACCATGCCCGGCTACTTTTTGCATTTTTAGTAGAGAAGGGGTTTCACTGTGTTAGCCAGGATGGTCTTGATCTCCTGACCTCGTGATCCACCCGCCTCGGCCTCCCAAAGTGCTGGGATTACAGGTGTGAGCCACCGCGCCCGGCCCCTTTTTTTTTTTTTTTTGAGACAGAGGCTTGCTCTGTCCCCCAGGTTGGAGTGCAGTGGCGCAATCTTGACTCACTGCAACCGCCCCCTCCCGGGTTCAAGTGATTGTCCTGCCTCAACCTCCCAAGTAGCTGGGATTACAGGTGCACACCATCACGCCCGGCTAATTTTTGTATTTTTAGTAGAGACAGGGGTTCACTATGTTGGCCAGGCTGGTCTTGAACTCCTGACCTCAAGGGATCTGCTCACCTCAGCCTCCCAAAGTGCTGGGATTACAGGTATGAGCCACTGCACCTGGCCAACTGAAGGGTTTTTTGTTTTTGTTTTTGTTTTTTCAGACAGAATTTTGCTCTTGTTGCCCAGGCCGGAGTGCAATGGCGCGATCTCAGCTCACTGCAACCTCCACCTCCCGGGTTCAAGCGATTTTCCTGTCTCAGCCTCCCAAGTAGCTGGGTTTACAGGTGCATGCCACCATGCCAACTAATTTTTGTATTTTTTTTTTGAGACGGAGTCTTGCTCTGTCTCCCAGGCTGCGGGGCAGTGGCGCAATCTCGGCTCACTGCAAGCTCCGCCTCCCGGGTTCATGCCATTCTCCTGCCTCAGCCTCCTCAGTAGCTGGGACTACAGGCGCCTGCCCCGGTGCCTGGCTAATTTTTTTGTATTTTTTAGTAGAGACGGGGTTTCACCGTGGTCTTGATCTCCTGACCTTGTGATCCACCCGCCTCGGCCTCCCAAAGTGCTGCGATTACAGGCGTGAGCCACCGCGCCCAGCCTAATTTTTGTATTTTTAGTAGAGACGAGATTTCATCATATTGGTCAGGCTGGTCTCGAACTCCTGACCTCAGGTGATCCGCCTGCCTTGACCTCCCAAAGTGCTGGGATTACAGGTGTAAACCAGCGTGCTCGGCCACTGAGGGTTTTTTTGGTTGTTTTTTTTGTTTTGCTTTTTGTTTTGAGATGGAGTCTCCCTCTGTTGCCCAGCCTGGAGTGCAGTGGTGCTATCTTGGCTCACTGCAAGCTCCACCTCCCAAGTTCACGCCATTCTCCTGCCTCAACCTCAGGAGTAGCTGGGACTACAGGTGCCCGCCACCACGCCCGACTAATTTTTTTGTATTTTAGTAGAGACGGGGTTTCACCGTGTTAGCCAGGACGGTCTCAATCTCCTGACCTCGTGATCCTCCTGCCTAGGCCTCCCGAAGTGCTGGGATTACAGGCGTGAGCCACCGTGCCCAGCCAGTTGTTTTTAAACAGAGGGTCTCCCTCTGTTGCCCATGCTGGACTGCAGTGGGGCAATCATAGCTCACTACAGGCTTGACCTCCTAAGCTTAAGTGATCCTCCCACCTCAGCCTCCCAAGTAGTTGGGACTACAAGTGTGCACCACCATACTCAGCTAATTTTTTTTTATAGAGACAGGGGGAGGGGTCTCACTTTGTATGCAGGGTGGTCTCAAACTCCTAGGCTTAAGGGATCCTCCCATGTCGGCCTCCCAAACTGCTGGGATTATAGGCATAAGCCACCACTACTGGCCTGAGTTTTTCTAACTGTATCTTGGGCTGCTTTATGTTTTATTAAATTGTTTTGCTCAGAAAATTTAATAAATTAGTCAGCTGGGCATGGTGGCTCACACCAGTAATCCCAGCACTTTGGGAGGCAAAGGTGGGAGGATGACTTGAGCACAGGGGTTTGAGACCAGCCTGGGCAACATAGGGAGACCCTGCCTCTACAAAAATAAAAAATTAGCCAAGCATGTTGGTGTGCACCTGTGGTACTACTTGGGAGGCTGAGGCGGGAGGATTGCTTGAGCCCTGGAGGTTGAGGCTGCAGTGAGCCATGGTTGTGTCACTGCACTCCAACCTAGGCGACAGAGTGAGACCCTGTCTCTAAAAAAAAAGTGAGACCCTGTCAAAAAAAAAAAAGAGAGAGAAATTTAAAAAAAAGAAAAGAAAATTTAGGCCAGGCTCGGTGGCTCACACCTGTAATCTCAACACTTCAGGAAGCTGAGGTGGGCGGATTAGTTGAGGTGCGGAGTTCAAGATCAGCCTGGCCAACATGGTGAAATCCTGTCTCCACTAAAAATACAAAAATTAGACAGGTGTGGTGGTGTGTGCTTGTAGTCCCAGCTACTTGGGAGGCTGAGGCAGGAGAATTGCTCGAATCCAGCAGATGGAGGCTGCAGTGAGCGAGATCGCACCACTGCATGCCAGCCTGGGTGACACAGCAAAATTCTATCTCAAAAAAAAAAAAAAAAGAAAATTTAATAATCAGTCACTTTTGTTTCCCCATATTTTTACCCATCTTTAGAGCAAAATTCTCCTTTTAATTATTACAATCTGAGCCAATTCATAGTTAGGATTATGTTTTTAACTATCTTCTCGACAAAAATGGGTTTCTTTTATTTGATACTGTGGGATGTTGTGATTAGAATGTCAGCTGATTAAACATAGCTAGAAACTGTAGCAACAACTTATGGTGTCTGACCCACTTAAGCAGGTGAGTCTGTAGCAGAATGAGGGAAAAGATACTCCAAAGGCAATGCAAATAATATGAATCAAAACCATCCTTTGTGAGGCTGGGCAAGGTGGCTCACACCTATAATCCTAGCATTTTTCGAGGCCGAGATAGGAGGATCACTTGATGCCAGGAGTTCAAGACCAGCCTGGGCAACATAGTGGGACCCTGACTCCACAAAAAATTTTAAAAATTAGTTGAAGTGGTGGCGCAAGCCTGTAGTTCCAACAACTCAGGAGATGGGAGGATGGCTTGAAAGCGGGGAGTCAAGGCTGCAGTGAGCCGAGATCACACCACTGCACTCCAGCCTGGTAGGTGACAGAATGAAATCCTGTCTCAAAAAAACAAAACAAAACAAAAAGTATTTTGCTTTTGTAAGCATATAGTTGGTAGGATTATTCTTACCTCTCTAGACTTAATATTTTATCTGCTATAAAACACGTATTCTTTTTTTTTTTTTTTTGATGGAGTTTCGCTTTGTTGCCCAGGCTGGAGTGCAGTGGTGAGATCTCGGTTCACTGCAACCTCCGCCTCCTGGGTTCAAGCGATTCTCCTGCCTCAGCCTTCTGAGTAGCTGGGGTTACAGGCATCCACCACCACATCTGGCTAATTTTGTATTTTTAGGAGATACAAGTTTTCACCATGTCGGCAAGGCTGGTCTTGAACTCCTGACCTCAGGTGATCTGCCTGCCTTGGCCTCCCAAAGTGCTGGGATTACAGGCATGAGCCACCGTGCCTGGCAAAAAACAAGCATTCTAATGAATACCAGCCCTCACTAATGGAAGTGGTATTTCTTGTATTTTTATGCCCCTCACTTCTTCGAAGGTTCTGATAAAAGAACTACAAATAATAGAGGGCTTTATTATGATATAAAAAAGTAATAATGCTTCCACATAAGGCACCATTTTACAGAAAAGGTTTCCCATTTTGAATAGTGGAGGATGAAAACCAAGCATTAATTTCATTGGAATATGATCTAAAATAATCGTAATAACCATATTATGTGGCTCGGTAGTTTTTTTTTATTATTATTATTATTTGAGATGGAATCTCACACTGTTGCCCGGGGCTGGAGTGCAATGGCGTGATCTCAACTCACTGCTACCTCCACCTCCCAGGTTCAAGTGATTCTCCTGCCTCAGCCTCCCGAGTAGCTGGGATTATAGGTGCCCACCACCACGCCTGGCTAATTTTTTGTATTTTTAGTAGAGACGGGGTTTCATTATGTTGGCCAGGCTGATCTCGAACTCCTGACCTCGTGATCCACCCAGCTCGGCCTCCCAAAGTGCTGGGATTACAGGCGTGAGCCACCCTCAAAATTTCTAAAATCTGGCCATTTTAATACTATTACAAATGAAACATATATAATATTGGCATTTTAATATATGTTTTAGAGCTAATAATGATGAAGATAGCAGTCACTTGATATTATGTTCTAGGCATTCTACTAAATTCATTTGATCCTCATAGTAATTTCATGAGATTAGCACTATTATCTCCGTTTTACTGAAGACGAAAAAGCACCATTATCCCCAGGTTACTGATGAAACCAGTGCTCAGAGAAGTGAAACAATTTGCCCAAAGCAGAAAGTGGCAAACCAGGAGTTAAACCTGGGTCTGTCCAATTCCAAAGCTTGTGTTCAAAATCTCTACACTATAGATAAAACAGATGAACAAAATATTTGCCCTATCTGAATGAACAGAATCATATTTTCAAAGAAAGTATTGGGACCCATAGTCTGATAAAAAGCTCTATTTTTAAAATTTATTTACATGAAATAGTTCATAAAGGTATAAACATCAGCTAGACATTTAGCTGAACATTCAACAACTTTTTTTTTATAGTCTAAACTTGGAAACATAACAGAAAATGGGGATATAACCTATATCTCTATCAATAGGTGAACACAATTAATCAAAGTGATCAGCCTTAGCCAGGTGCGGTGGCTGAAGGCTGTAATCCCAGCACTTTGGGAGGCTGAGGCAGGTGGATCATTTGAGGTCAGGAGTTCAAGACCAGCCTGGCCAACATGGTGAAACCCTGTCTCTACTAAAAATACAAAAATTAGCCAGGCATGGTGGTGCACACTTGTAATCCCAGCTATTGGGGAGGCTGAGGCAGGAGAATTGCTTGAGCCTGGGAGGCAGAGGTTGTGGTCAGCGGAGATCACGCCACTGCACTCGTCTGGGCGACAGAGTGAGACCCTGTCTCAAAAAAAAAAAAACAACCAAAACAACAACAACAAAGTGATCAGCCTTAAAATTTGCCCTTAAAACCAATTTTAGACTGGGCATAGTGGCTCACGCCTGTAATCCCAGCACTTTGGGAGGCTGAGGAGGGTGGCTCACCTGAGGTCAGGCGTTCAAGACCATCCTGGCCAACACGGCAAAAACCTGTCTCTACTAAAGATACAAAACATTAGCTGGGCGTGGTGGCAGGCGCCTGTAATCACAGCTACTCGGGAGGCTGAGGCAGGAGAATCGCTTGAAACTGGAAGTCGGAGGAGGTTGGAATGACCTGAGATCGTGCCATTGCACTCCAGCCTGGGCAACAAAAGTGAGACTGTCTCAAAAAAAAAAAAAAAAAAAAAAACTAATTTAATTACAGTGAAAAAGTCCTTAGTAGTTTGTGAATATATTTACCTCGTCTAGCTTTTTGAGAAATCTAGCTATTAAACTGCAGCTCTCAGATTGTAAAGGCAAAATGCCTAACATGTTGTCTGTTGATCAACTGAACCCAGCCTGGGCAACACGGTGAGACCGTCTCGTCTCAAAAAAAAAAAAAAAAGAAAACACATAAAATGTTTGTGGGAGGTGATCTCCTTGTGTGTGTGTGTGTGTGTGTGTGTGTGTGTGTGTGTGTTCTTCACAATAGGACAAATTTATCTAGAAATGTTGTAATGGTTCCCAGATGTTTATTTTTTTAAAAAGTCAAAATGTGGTGATAGCCAGGTATTTGTCTCTAAAGTGAGAATGATGTCATTCCACTTAGAGTTTATTGACACAGAACTTCCTTTTGTCTGAGAAATCTTCAGCACTGTGAATATGGCTTTAATTAAGAGATACACTCATCACTTGTTGATTTTGTTACAAGGGAAGAACTTCTCTAATGTATGTGGATTGCTTTCTGGACCATAGTAAAACATATAAAGGACCACCGGTAATGTATTGTTTTGTATCTACTGCATTCTTGTATTCATTTCTGAAAACTACTGTTTAGAAAGTTGTGTAGGATTACTGAAGTACAAAAAGTATCTGGATTCACAATCCACTTTTTAAAGAGAGGCCACATTGTGGTTATTGACATTAAAAATGAATGTTCTTATCCATACCTGTGGGGCTAAATCTTTGAATATCATTTTAAAACATGAGGAAATGCCTTCTGAATTTAGGGAAGTCACATATAGATCCCAGTTCCTCTAATAACCTTTGGCAGTTTATTTGTTCATAGATTTGTGGCAAATTCTCTGGAATCATATGATCTAAAGTACAAATCATTGTCTCAAAATCTAAGGCATGATATGCACATGGGAATCTTTAAGTAGTTGTCTCAGTCTATCTTCAAGTGATATCTGATAAGACCTAAATTACAGTAGTGTTGTGGGACGAAGAAAACAACCCACTCTACTTCAAAATCTTAACCACTTGACTCCACATCCATTGAAGCATGTAATTCTTAGTTCTCCATTCAGCTTCTCTATCTGTTAAAAGAGATAAACAGATCTAAAACGCAGCTTCTGTAATTCAAGAATGAGTAATAAGGAGCTGTAAAGTGTGCACTCAGCTGACTTGGAGATTAATGGGAGTTAAAAAAGAGTCAGTAGATCTAAAAAGATGTGTGGAAAGGAAATTTCCCTGCACACAGGATCTGCCAGTTTGTGAAAGTTCTCGACTGTTTATAAACACAAGGGCCGTAACTCTGCTAATGAAAAAAGTGGAAAACTGTCCAAATAATGCTAAATGAATCACAGTTGTTCTTAATTATCTGGATATTTAATTCACTCCTCTGAGTTTCCAGTTTACACCAAGCCAGCCCCCCAACACCCCGGGCCCACCCGGGGGGTCCTGATCCCTGCACACACCAGGTCATCTGCTGGGCCCCGGCGCTCTGGCCCGCGCGAGTCTTGGGCCCCAGGGTAGCGGCTACTGCGGGCAGAGCAGAGGGAAACACCAGAGTCTGTGACTCCAGACGGGACCCACCGTGTCCTCTTGAACTTTGCACAGCGCGTGACGGGGGCAGACGGCGCACCGCGGCCCGGCCTTTCGCGGGGGTCCTCGGGGAAGAGGAGCGCGGGTTTCCTCGGAGGCCTGAGAGGGACGCAGCCTGCAGCCCCTCCCCGCACGGGCTGCCCCCGGCCCGCCGTTCGCGCCGCTCGCGCCGCTCTGCTGGGATCCGGCGCCTTCCCCGGCTGTCCTCGGCCTCCCGCGCGCTCCGCGGGAGGAGCCGCCAGCGGCCGTGACGCGTCAGGGAGGAAACGCCGGCGCCCGGCGGCCCTGCAGGGAAGGAGGAAGCGCAGTGCGTTCGGCTCCGCGCCCGCCGCGCCGGGAGCAGCACCGCCGGGTCAGGTAGGTCCGGGGCCGGCGGGAGGGTCCGCGCGCCTGGGACTCGGCGGCCCGGGGCGGGGCGAGGGCTGCCCGGGCCTTGGCCGCTGCCTGTCCTTGGAAAAAGCCCAGCCCCCGGCTCCCGGAGAGTTTGTGGTCTTTGTTTCCACGAGGTGAATTCAGATCCTGCCTCGAGATTCCTAAACGCCCAAGGGGTGTCGGTGGCTGGACCTTGTTAACCCGCACGCAGCCGCCGAGCCTGGAGGAACTGGGAACGCCGAGCGGGGAGACCCTATCTGAGGTCGAAAGTGGGTGCAGGTCATCTGCGAGGGTCGGGGAGGGGGCAGCCGCCACAGTGGGGTGGATGGAATCGTTTAACCTGTTGTCAGCGGATCTGTAGTAAGAGACCTTAATACGTTGCGTCTTTTAAGTTCTCTGTGATTTGAACCCTTACGTCTCTTCAAGTGAATCTGGCCCTGTTAATTCTCACAGTTTTAGCATTGGAATGTACCCACTAGAAGTGCTTTGAGATTTTTAGATTCTGTCATTTTTAGTCATCGTTACTTGGAAAGAGAAAAGAGAAAGGAATCATCTCTTGAAACTTAAAACGCTTTCACTGAGTTGTGCACAGTGACTTCTGAACCATGAGTAGAATTTCAGTCCTGCACCAGAGACTACTTAGGGTGCACTTGGGTGCAAAATAAATACAGAGCACTGTAATTTCTAAATCTTTGTCAAAGTGAAAAACAGACTGTTGTGTATTTTGATTCTCTCCCTTCTCACCAGATTGAGACTTCACCCAGCCAATCTGGTGGGTGCCTTCTTTATTTACCAAACACTTACATAGCTCTTACTATGCGCTGGGCTCTTTCTAAGTGCTTTATAAATATTAAATCAAACTCTTAACTCATCATATTATAGCGGTTCTAGCAATGAAAAGGCTATCCATACTTTAGTTCCCCAAATGTCATTGGAAGAGCTGCAAACATTAGAGGAAGTTTTAGGCGTGTTTTAGCACCGGGTGTGCCTTCTGGTCCCCTTGGCTACCACTTCTGTAAGACAAGCCACCACCCCTGCATTTCCCTGGGGTAAGGCAGCCTGGAGCTCCTGGGAATGCGACCTGTTCAAAGTAGATGTTGGCCAGAACCTAAATGACTTGTCTAACATGGTCTCTCTCAACTGCCATTGTGCCCATGGGCTAACTCTGGAGACACCAGAACTTCCCCTTTAACTGCTACTGCATGGAGCGTACTTTTGTTTTTGAAAAGAGCTTTGTTCCTAATCTGTTCGAAACTATTTATATGACATTATTTATATGACATAGTTTAGATATGAGGGTCAGATTGAACTTGAAATATACTATAAAATAGAACATTTTTGTTTGCACACGTCAACATAACAAATAACGTTTTGTAATTTCACTGCTATTTGCTCTTGGAACATTGAATTGGTAGGTCAGCCTCATAGGTGTACATTTTGTGATATGCAGATATGCAGAGAATATTTTTTCAGAATAACATGCCCTCTTCAAATGTGCACCATTAGAAACCCAATGTGGTGACTAAGATAGACATGATTCTTGTTATTAATTATGGTGACTATGAATGTAATGTCAAAATCTGCACATCAAACTACCTTTCTGACTCCCTCTCTCCCTTTCTGTGCCCCCCTCCCTTATCTCTCTCTCATATATTTAACTTTTCAGGGAGATGATTAAGTGAGCCGATAAGCCTTATTTAATAGGATTATGAAGTGTCTCTTGAAGCAAGAAGGCTCATGTTCCTCTGATATATTAGTAATTTATGACACAACAAGCATTAGTGTCATTTGTGAATTCAGTTTAGTCGGATGACCCCTAGCATTTTCATGGCTTACAAAGTTCTTCCAGACATACTCCTTTACCCTTCAGAGAGATCTTGTGTGGTTGATCTCTTAACTACTTTTTATTACCTGTTTTTACAGATGAAGAAACTGAGGCATAGAAATGTTAAAGTGCTTCAGCCTTGATTGCACAGTAGGTGAGAGGCAGAGCTTGAATGGAGGGCAGCTGTGTAGACAGTGCCTGGCACGTGCAGACCTGTAATAAACATCTGTGGAATGAATGACTCCAAATGGCTTCAGATATCTTGCTCTTTCAAAACATGTCTCTCAAAATACCATAGTAATTGATTTATGCCTGAGAGATTTCCAGGCCTAATCCAATGCCTCTCTTATTTCAAACAGTATCTAATACAGCACATTTTCTACAAAAGAGATGGGAATGCCTTTTGGACTCATTTCTTAAGATTTGCCACCTCTGGTTTTTGAAAAAGAAAATAGGTTGAGTATTTTTTTATCCTACCTTTTTTCTCTGGTTTTGAGAGTTTAGAACGGACACATGGTATTTATGTTTATGTTGACAGCTTTCTTTCCTTTTTTTTTTGAGACGGAGTCTTGCTCTGTTGCCCAGGCTGGAGTGCAATGGCACAGCCTAGGCTCACTGCAACCTCCGCCTCCCGGGTTCAAGCGATTCTCCTGCCTCAGCCTCCTGAGTAGCTGGGGCTACAGGTGCATGCCACCACACCTGGCTAATTTTTGTGTTTTTAGTAGAGACAGGGTTTCACGATGTTGGCCAGGCTGGTATCAAACCCCTGACATGATCCACCTGCCTTGGCCTCCCAAAGTGTTGAGATTACAGGCGTGAGCCACTGTGCCTGGCTACAGCTTTCTTATCTCTCTAAACTACTTAGATTTATGATCAAGTTCAAACTCAATGATCATAGGTATTGTAAATATTTTTGAAATAAAGCTATGTGTTTTATTGAAATGTTGCAATGACTTTAGCATAAAGGGTCTTTAAAAACACACACAAAATTCCTCAAATGTTTATATGCTTTAAGCATAGCCCTTGGTACCTAAAGTATGTGATTTCCAGGTGGCTAACCTTCAATTAGAGGAGATAATATGGCCATTACTTGGCAGGAGGAATTGAGAAGAGTTATCAGGGAGAGATGAGAGATGGGATGGCCTTTCCCATGAGGTGTATTAGGCAGTAAGAAACCCTTAATGAAGCCAGACTGAGTCATCTGCCTGTCAATGTTCTTCTGTGTGGGAGTGGAATAAAATACCTTTGAAGCCTGCCTTGTTTCAGAAACCACTTTACCTTTTCCAGTTCTCATGTTTTCTCTTTTTTAAAAAAATTAATGTAAATTACTGACTAAACTGCTGATTCATGAAACTCTAATTATGTAACATGTTATTTCTGACAGATGTAACAGCTCCCATATTATTTTAAGCGACTCAGTGTCTCTGTTTTCCTTTACCTTTTCCATTTCTCATGGTGGAGACTTTGCTGTCATTTCACTCTCCCCTGCCCAGTTTCATGGAGAAAAGTGGTAAATCTAAGAGGTGCTACTTCCACATCTTGTAGTTCACGTCAAAGTAGTTTTAACTCAATGCTAACTTTCAGTTGTCATTGCCAAGGAAGACAATGTGGAAATCAGATGTTGAAGGCCAATTCAAAGTGTCACCCAGTAAAATTGTACTGGCTGTCTGAAGCCGAGCCAGAGGGTTTTCAAAGGGAATTAGGGCAGTGTGCAGTATCCTTGCCTTTGGAGAAATAGTAAAGGACTTGAGAAATTGGACAAAGTCCTGAAAACCTGCCTAAGTTCACCTCCTTGTAGCCATTGTTCTTCTATTACGCTAAACCAAAATCTGCTTTCCTTGGGTGGGGGGGTTGGGGGTGACTGAAAGAAACATGAAGATACAAGGGGAATTGTTAGAGGGTGAGGGACTGATAATAGGTAAGACGGAAAATGGAGATGTGTGTGAAATAAGTGATGTTAGTGAGGTCTTGTGGCAGAGGATTCCTGTGCAGTGCAGCTGTGCTTCCCCTGAGAGGGCCATACATATAGGAAAGACTTATATGGAATGAAAGTTTGAGAAGAACTAGAAACATCTCTTGGCATGATGTGATATTGGTGGGCAGAGTTACTTTGTACCATCAAGTGCAGAAGCTACAAAGTAGGTAGCTTTCTTCAAGCCACTAAGTGAGTTTGTTGGCAGATAATTAAAATGTAGAGGCCAGGCACGGCTCACGCCAGTAATCCCAGCACTTTGGGAGGCCAAGGCGGGCGGATCACCTGAGGTCAGGAGTTTGAGACCAGCCTGGCCAACACGGTGAAACCCTGTCTCTACTAAAAAAAAAAAAATACATAAATTAGCCGGGCGTGGTGGCACGTGCCTGTAAGCCCAGCTACTTGGGAGGCTGAGGCAGGAGAACCTCTTGAACTCGGGAGGTGGAGGTTTCAGTGAGCCAAGATCATGCCATTGCACTCTAGCCTGGGCAACAAGAGTGAAACTCTTTTTCTCAAAAAAAAAAAAAAAAAAAAAGGCCGGGTGTGGTGGCTCACGCCTGTAATCCCAGCACTTTGGGAGGCTGAGGCTGGTGGATCACCTGAGGTCAGGAGTTTGAGACCAGCCTAGCTAACATGGAGAAACCCCGTCTCTACTAAAAATACAAAATTAGCTGGGGATGGTGGCACATGCCTGTAATCCCAGCTACTGGGGAGGCTGAGGCAGGAGAATGGCTTGAACCCGGGAGGCAGAGGTTGCAATGAGCGAGATCGCACCACTGCACTCCAGACTGGGCGACAGAGTGAGACTCCTTCTCAAAAAAAAAAAAAAAAGAAAAGAAAAGAAAAGAAAACTGGATTTCATATGTAATATATTTATATACAAAAGTAGGACTCACTGATTAGCCAGTCTACAGACTGCTGAATGAAACGTATTCAAGTACAGTGGTGCTTCATAAGTTTGAAAATGAGAAGGAACTTTATTATTCCAGTTCTGTTTTTAATTAATTATTATTATTATTATTTGAGACAGAATCTCGCTCTCTTGCCCAGGCTGGACTGCAGTGGCATGATCTCAGCTCACTGCAACTCCCACCTCCCAGGTTCAAGCGATTCTCATACCTCAGCCTTCTGAGAAGCTGGGTCTACAGTTGTGCACCACCATGCCCAGCTGATTGTTTTTGTATTTTTGGTAGAGATGGGTTTCACTGTGTCGGCCAGGCTGGTCTCGAACTCCTGGCCTCAGTTATCCACCTGCTTCAGCCTCCCAAAGTGCTGGGATTACAGGCGTGAGCCACTGCGCCTGGCCTACTCTAGTTATTTACCTCCCTATGTTTTTTTTTCTTTTTTTTTGATATGGAGTCTCACTCCGTTACCCAGGCTGGAGTGCAATGGCATGATCTCAGCTCACTACAACCTCCACCTTTGGGGTTCAAGCGATTCTCCTGCCTCAGCCTCCGAAATAGCTGGGACTACAGGCGCCTACCACCACACCTGGCTAATTTTGTATTTTTAGTAGAAACAGGGTTTCACCATGTTGGCCAGGCTGGTCTCAAACTCCTGACCTCAAATGATCTGCCCACATCGGCTTCCCAAAGTGCTGGGATTCAGGCATAACCCACCGCTCTCGGCCTACCTCCCTATTTTCTAACCAAAAATAGATAAAGATTAACTTAAAATGATTCAATTTCCAACTCAGCAACTATACATGCAGATAAACATATATATGTGTGTATATATATATACACACATATATATTGTGTGTGTGTGTGTGTATGTGTATGACCAGTATATAGTCTGTAGAATCTAATGCACATGTATGTGGTTTTTGCTTTGTTTTGTTTGTTTTTTTGAGACAGACTCTCACTGTGTTGCTCACACTGGAGGGCAGTGGCACGATTTTGGCTCACTGCAACCTCTGCCTCCCAGGTTCAAGTGATTCTCCTCCCTCAGCCTCCTGAGTAGCTGGGATTACAGATGTGCGCCACCACGCCCAGCTGATTTTGTATTTTTAGTTGAGACGGGGTTTCTCCATGTTGGTCAGGATGGTCTCGAACTCCTGACCTCAGATAATCTGCCCGCCTCAGCTTCCCAAAGTGCTGGAATTACAGGTGTGTGCCACCGTGCCCGGCCACATGTATGTTTTATATATGATCAGCTCAAAGAGAATTTTGGAATCATATTCTTAGTTTCCCGAGAAAACACATGCATCTTTCCCCCCCATTTTAATTTTAGTTTTGTCTTCCATTTTTTAAACTTTAAATTATAAAGGTATACAAGGCTGAGGTGGGAGGATTGCTTGAGCGCAAGAGTTCAGTGTTACAGTGAGCTATGATTGTGTCACTGCACTCCAGCCTAGGTGACAGATTGAGACCCTGTCCCCCCCAATAAAAAAAGTATGTATACTCTTAAATTCAAGCAATTGAGAATTATATGTAATTAAAAAAATACATCCTCTCCACTCTGATTTTATCCACAAAGATAACTACTGCTGCTGCTGATTTTATACCCTTCTAAACATTTTTCATGCTTACATAAGTTTGTGTATCTATATACGTACACAAGAGTTTTTTTTTAATGGGGATTGTTTTGCACTATTTATTATTTATTTATTTATTTATTTATTTATTTAGTGACAGGGTTTTAGTCTATCTCACAGGCTGGAATGCAGTGGCACGATTGTGACTCACTGCAGTTTCGACCTCTAGGGTTCAAGTGATCCTCCTGCCTTGGCCTCCTGAGTACTGGTGTGTGCCACCATACCCAGCTAATTCTTTTTAATTTTTAGTAGAGACAAGGTCTTACTATATTGCCCAGACTGGTCTCGAACCCCTGGGCTCAAGTAATCCTCCTGCCTCTGCCTCCCAAAGTGCTGGAATTGCAGATGTCAGCCACTGTGCTGTGCCCATCCTGTTTCTTATTTAACACTATATATAGACATCTATAGATCTATATCATTAGTTTTGATAGCTGCATAGTATTCCGCTTTATAGTTGATTATCCATTTTCTGTTATTTCTATTGCTGACATGTTTACCATTTTGAATCTTTTAAAATATATTTAAATCATCAAAGTAATACTTTTTTGGACAAATAAAAGAAGAAATAGAGAAAATAAGAATTACCAGTAAATCTATCACTCATTGGCAAAGCACTATTAGCATTTTAGAGTATATCCTTCTAGGCTTTTATTTGTGTGTGCATGTGCATATTTTCAATGACATTTTTAAAAGTTTCTCTTATACAGGCTTGCTTTGTTGGTTAGAGAATCACACTTATGTAGCCAGCCAATGTCACAGATTCCGTGCACCTTTGAACCAGTTATTTTACTGTTTCCTGGCCACTTGCCATGCCCCAGCCCTGGCTAACACTCTTGGAAATTTATACTGCCGCTCATAAAGGGAATGAGGGTGTGTGGATAGACTGACAAATCCATCCAAATTAACATAAAGCACATGTTTTTCTAATGAGAGTCCATCAATATTTATATTATAAGTTCATCTAAGATACAAGATATTTAAGAAGAGAAATGATAGGATGTTCACATGTAATTGATTGTAATCACTAAAGGAGAAGCAGAAATAATTGACTTGAACCAAGGAAAAAGTGGCTGTTCTAAATTTCAGTTAGGAATTAGAACAGCTGGCATGGTAGCTCATGCCCGTAACCCCAGCACTTTTAGAGGTTGAGGTGGGCAGATCGCTTGAGCTCAGGAGTTTAAGACTGACATGGGCAACATGGTGAAACCTAGTCTCTACAAAAAATATAAAAAATTGGGCCAGGCACGGTGGCTCACGCCTGTAATCCCAGCACTTTGGGAGGCCAAGGCGGGTGGATCACCTGAGGTTAGGAGTTTGAGACCAGCCTGGCCAACATGGTGAAACCCTTTCTCTACTAAAAATACAAAAATTAGCTGGGCGTGGTGGTGGGTGCCTGTAATCCCAGCTGCTTGGGAGGCTGAGGCAAGAGAATCGCTTGAACCTGGGAAGTGGAGGTTGCAGTGAGCCAAGATCGCACCACTGCACTCCAGCCTGGGTGACAAGAGCAAAACTCTGTCTCAAAAAAAAAAATTATATATATATATATATATAAAATTAGCCAGGTGTGGTGGCACACACCTGTGGCCCCAGCTACTGGGAAGGCTAAGGTGGGAGGATTGCTTGAGCTGCAGAGGCAGAGGTTTCAGTGAGCTGGGATCATGCCACTGCACTCCAGCTTGGGTGAGAGAGTGAGACCCTGTCTCACAAACAAAACAAACAAAGAAATTAGAACAGGTCAACTTGAGATGTTTTGAAATACTCGTCTAATAATGGCAGTACATTGTTTATAGTATAATTGGTTTAAACAGCACCGCCACCAATGGTGGGAATAGGTGACCTTGAAGTTTCTTGTGATCCTATTATAGGCTGTCTCAGAGTCAGTAACACTTGACTTAGTATAATTTCATGCACACAGCTCCCTCTTCACATACTAAAGCCACCAGTCTTTCCAGATAGCATCGGTCTGTGCTGACCTCTCTCCATCCATCCGCTTTTCTTCCCCCAAGGTGTGAGTACACAATCTACAACACACAGTCTACAGCAGGTGCGGGCTCCTGCACCCTTTGTGGCCTCCCCTGCTCTCTGAGAGTTTGCTCTCCTTTATAAACCTTTTTTTTTTTTCTCTTCTTCTACCTCTTGCATTAAGAAAAGTTCTGTCTTTTCTCTATCCCACTCTCTTCATGTTGATCTTAAGCAAAATGGATACTAATCATGGTAATACATTTAAGAGCAGGCCTTTAATAAGGAAAAGAAAGCTTTTAGTTTGGGAAGAAACATAGACATTATAAAGAACTAGTGGTTTCAACCTTTGAAGCCCTTAAGAATACCTAGTAATTCCTTTCAAAATATCCACAGAAGTCCACACCCACCTCCTCTTCTCTAAATAAGCTCTTTTTCCTTAAGCATTGGCATGAACTATAAAATTTAAAGCTATATATATATATATATATTTATTTTTTTATGCCATTTTTTTTATAATATGCTGTGCATTCTTTTGGTGCAATTTTTTTTTTCCCAGTTAAAGATGTCAGTCATGTTATGGGTTGAATAGAATGTTTTGGTCTCGAAAGCTAACTCTCAGATATGACCACTGTTCCTTTTAGAAAACATATCCAAAGTTCTATTAGGCTTTAAAATAACCTTTTTGTTTTCAAGTAAGTTAAAGACTAAGAAGGGTATCTTGGGCCAAAGGTTAGCAATCTTTGAGAAGTGGTATGTCAGGATTCCCAACCACTTCCTTCCAGATTTTTATCAGTAGAGATATGCACTGGTGAGAGCTTGGATCAGATCCTTGGGACTTACAGAAGAAGCATTGCTGGTTCAGGAATGCTAGGTCCCTGCTGGAAACTCTTACAAGAGTTAGGGATAGAGGATCAGGCCCTGGAAACTGACTGCATACCAACTTCAGCTTGCCTGTAAAGGTGCGTGGGCCAGATGGTATAGGAACCTCCGCACCAAGACAATAGCTACTTAAGCTGCACTGAGAGTAAAGGCTTATTTTCTCATAAACATCATTGGAAAAGCTTTTGTAAGGATGTTTTTGTTTTTCTTGTTTTTTGTTTTCTTGAGATGAAGTCTCACTCTGTCACTGAGGCTGGAGTGCAGTGGCGTGATCTCGGCTCACTGCAACCTCTACCTCCCGAGTTCAAGCGGTTCTCCTGCCTTAGCCTCCCAGGTAGCTGGGACTACAGGCATTTGCCACCACGCCTGGCTAATTTTTGTATTTTTAGTGGAGATGGGGTCTCACCATGTTAGCCAGGATGGTCTCGATCTCCTGACCTCATGATCCGCCCACCTCGGCCTCCCAAAGTGCTGGGATTACAGGCATGAGCCACTGCGCCCGGCCTCTGAAAAGATGTTTTTATTCAGCCTCCCAACAACACGGTGCTAAAATTGATGATGGCTTAGACATGAAAGTACTATATCATTTACTTATTTAAACTGGTATTGTATTAGGTCGTTCTTGCATTGCTATAAAAAAAAAACCTGAGACTGAGTAATTTATAAGAAAAGAGGTTTAATTGGCCCATGGTTCTGCAGACTGTACAGGAAGCATCTGCTTCTGGGGAGGCCCCAGGAAGCTTACAATCATTGCAGAACACGAAGGGGGAGCAGGGACATCACGTGGCAAGAACAGGAGCAAGAGCAAGAGTGGTGAGGTGAAGGTGCCACACACTTTTAAATAACTCACTGTGGTGAAGACAGCACCAAGCCATGAGGGATCTGCCCCATGATCCAAACACCTTTCACCAGACTCCATCTCCACCATTGGAGATTACAGTTCAACATGAGATTTGGGCAGAAACAAATATCCAAACTATATCAGGTACCATTGTTAATAAACATTCAGAAGTAAGATTTTGTGTATATATATATAATATATATATATTATATATATATATATATATTTTTTTTTTGTAAAAGGGTCGGCTGGGCACGGTGGCTTACGCCTGTAATCCCAGCACTTTGGGAGGCTGAGGCGGGCAGATCACCTGAGGTCGGGAGTTCGAGACCAGCCTGATCAACATGGTGAAACCCTGTCTCTACTAAAAATACAAAAAATATTAGCCAGGCATGGTGGCGCATGCCTGTAATCCCGGCTACCCAGGAGGCTGAGGCAGGAGAATTGCTTGAACCCGGGAGGCAGAGGTTGCGGTGAGCCAAGATCGCGCCGTTGCACTCCAGCCTGGGCAACAAGAGCGAAACTCCGTCTCAAAAAGAAAAGAAGAAAGATCTTCCTCTGTCACGTAAGCTGGAGTGCAGTGGTGCAATCTTAACACACTGCAGCCTCAACCTCCCAGGCTCAAGCAGTCCTCCCACCCCAGCCTCCCAAATAGCTGGGAATACAGGCACGCACCACCACACCCAGCTAATTTTGTTTATTTTTTGTAGAGATGGGGTCTTACCGTGTTGCCCAGGCTGCTCTCAAACTCCTGGGCTCAACTGTTCCCACATCCTTAGCCACCCAATGTGCTGGGATTATAGACATGAACCACTTTGCCCAACTGTTATAATTTGTTAAAAATAGCTCTCATGTTTTATAATTCTACATGTCTGTAGTTGTATACAGTTGACAATTTAGTCCATTCTGACACAAGTACCTTTCTCTCATTTCTAATTGATCTCTTTTTATCCCACTCTCTCTTCTCACCAATATTTGTTTTAATTTTTTGTGTATCTGTAAGGAGATTTTTTTACTGATGAAAGACAAGATAGTCCAATGTTTTAGCAGAGAAAAGTTTTTAAGATTTGTTAGACTGCACCCCCTTTTCCCTTTGAACTTTGTCTTCCCTTTATATTTCTATTATTTCTGACTTTTGCTAACGTTAACATCATTTATTTCTAGTCTTCCTTTTAATTTTTTTATTAGGACTACAGGCTCATGCCACCATGGCCAGCTATTTTTAAATATTTTTTTGTAGAGACAGGGTCTAGTGAGGATCCTGTTGCCCAGGCTAGTCTCAAACTTCTGGCCTCAAGCTATTCTCCTGCCTCAGCTTCCCAAAACACTGGGATTACAGGCGTGAGCCGCCATACCCAGCCTATTTCTCCTTTTAAAAGTCCACTAAGGCTGGGTGCGGCGGCTCACGCCTGTAATCCTAGCACTTTGGGAGGCTGATCATGAGGTCAGGAGTTTGAGACCAGCCTGGCCAATATGGTAAAACCACGTCTCTACTAAAAATACAAAAATTAGCTGGGCGTGGTGGCGGACACCTGTAGTCCCAGCTACTTGGGAGGCTGTGGCAGGAAAATTGCTTGAACCAGGAAGGTGGAGGTTGCAGTGAGCCGAGATCATGCCACTGCATTCCAGCCTGGGTGACAGAGCAATACTCTGTCTCAAGAAAATAAATAAAAACCAATAAAAAATAAAATAAAATAAAGTCCACTGAAGTGTAAACTAAAGTCTTTGTCCCATTGAAATTATTTATTGCTTTCACTGGACATGTTGGGATTAAAAATTTGCCTGTGAGATGCAGAACATTGTGTATAAAATGCTACCTTTTGTGTGGAAAGACCAGGAAAAAATAAGAATATATTATGTTTTGCTTGACTACATATAAAGGGACTCTGGAAGGACACATAAGAAATTGGCATTGTTGGTTTGGCATGGTGGCTCACGCCTTGGAGGCCAAGGCAGGTGGATCACCTGAAGTCAGAAGTTCGAATCCAGCCTGGCCAATATGACGAAACCCTGTCTCTACTAAAAATACAAAAATTAGCCGGGCGTGGTGACTCACGCCTGTAATCCTAGCACTTTGGGAGGCTGAGGCGGGCGGATCACGAGGTCAGGAGATCGAGACCATCCTGGCTAACATGGTGAAACCCCATCTCTACTAAAAATACAGAAATTAGCCGGGTGTGGTGGCAGGCATCTGTAGTCCCAGCTACTCAGGAGGGTGAGGCAGGAGAATGGCGTGAACCCCGGAGGCGGAGCTTGCAGTGAGCCGAGATCATGCCACTGCACTCCAGCCTGGGTGACAGAGTGAGGTTGAGGCAGGGAGAATTGCTTGATCCCAGGAGATGGAGGTTGCAGTGAGCCGAGATGGTGCCACTGCACCCTAGCCTTGGGTGACAAAGTAATACTGTCTCAGAAAAAAAAAAAAAAAGACAGTGTTTATCTCTTTGGGGTGGGGGATGAGAACTGGGTGGATAGGGATGGGTGGGAAGCCGACTTCTCACTATGTTTTTTTTTTTAACCCTGTGAATATGTAACCCATTGTTAAAATAATGTTTAAAATCATGTCCCGGAGTTTCCTGACTTAAAAAGTAGATCTATATATATCTAGTGTTTTTTTCCATATAAAGTCATTAGTAAGGCTGTGTTTTAAATTTTTTTTTTTTTTAAGAATGCTTGTATAGTCTAGTCTCAAAGGACCAGTAGTAATTTGCAGGCGCCTTGCCATGGCTTTGTTCTCCTTCAGCACTCTCAAATGCTGTGACTAAGATTCATTATGAAGCCTTCCATTAGGAAATTCTCATACTGCAAATACAGCCAAACCTTAAATTATTGCTGGCTTATTGGAAGAACCATTTAATTGAAATTATCTGCAGTATTTTGCCAACTGGATACTCAGTTGTTTCCTAATAAAAACTCTTAGATAATACCAGTGCAATTACTGCAACATCAGTTTATCTTGCCCCCATGATATCTTGTATCTTATCATCATGGTTATAATTTACCTACTTAAGATTATATGAGTTTGGTGCTTTTAGAAAATAAAGGTTGGTTTACTTTTGGTATTTAGATAATTGCGCCCTTTTCAAGTTGTACACGCTAAGCCAAATATTTCCTTTCATCAGGATTTTTGTAGTTTTTATCATGTATGACCTGTATTTTACCTCTCAGAGAACAAAGAAAAAGGCACGAATATTTATTGAGTTTCTACCATATGCTGGGTGCTTTAGAGACATTATTTTCTTAAATACTCATAATAACGCTGTGGGATGGGTAGGTCGTTTTATTTTGCAGATGAGCCACTTGAGCATAGTGAGGTTTCCAAGGTTGCTGTTTGTGGCGACATGAGGCAGAGCTGATCTGAACAGGTCTCTCTGGCTTTACCATGAGGTTCCCCTGTGTTAACTGATAAGGAGGTAAAAGCTGACTCCTCTCAAAGCCCCTCATCCAAAAGAGCAGGCAGAATTTATTAACAAATAACCCATAGTACCAGCTGCTGATGAGGCAGTGGTTAAATGAGTTTGAAAATGGGCTTTCATTTTTACTTTATCATTGTGAAATCATATTAATGTTTTAATCTAGAAACTCATGCCAGATTTCAAGAAGAAAGCTGATTAAAATGTTTTAAATATGTATTTTGTACCTAATAGAAAAAGACTAAATATTTTACATTTAGCTGGGTGTGGTGACATGTGACTGTAGCCCCAACAATTTGGAAAGCTGAGGCGGGAGGATCGCTTGAGCTCAAGAGTTTGAGGTTACAGTGAGCCATGATTGCTCTGCTGCAATCCAGCCTGAATGACAGAGCAAGACCCTGTCTGTAAAAAAAAAAAAAAAAAAAAAAAAAAGATTTAAAAGCTGATTGTTAAATCCTGAACCTATAGAATTTGAATATCTTATGCTGTTATCTGCAGAACCGTCAAACTCTTGCTATTAGTAACCAATGTCCAGTGAACTTTACCGGTGATAACAAGTACTGTTGTCATATTCTAAAATCTAACAATGATAACCAGTACCACTTACATTAATCCGTGGAAATAGAGCAGTAACTTTGTTGATTTTTGTTGCATGTTAGCTAAGTTCCTATTAACCAAGTAAAGATGATAGAACATGTGAGATCTGAATTCCTTTTTGTTTTTTTTGAGACAGGGTCTTGCTCTGTTGCCCAGGGTGGAGTGCAGTGGTTCAATCTCAGCTCACTGCAGCCTCGATCTCCTAGGCTCAAGTGACCCTCCCACCTAAGCCTACTGAGTAGCTGGGACTACAGGTGCACACCACCTGGCTAATTTTTGTATTGTGGGTTTTTGTAGATACTGGAATAAGTTCCTATTAACCAAGTAAAGATGATAGAACATGTGAGATCTGAATTCCTTTTTGTCTCTTTTGAGACAGGGTCTTGCTCTGTTGCCCAGGGTGGAATGCAGTGGTTCAATCTCAGCTCACTGCAGCCTCGATCTCCTAGGCTGAAGTGACCCTCCCACCTAAGCCTCTGGAGTAGCTAGGACTACAGGTGTGCACCACCTGGCTAATTTTTGTATTTTTTGTAGACACAGGGTTTTGCTGTGTTACTCAGGCTGGTCTTGAATTCCTGGGCCCAAGTGATCCACCCACCTTGGCCTCCCAAAGTGCTGGGATTCTAGGCATGAGCCACCATGAGCCAGGTCTGAATTCTTATTTATTTTTATTTTATTTTTTTTGAGACGGAGTCTTGCTCTGTCGCCCAGGCTGGAGTGCAGTGGCACGATCTTGGCTCACTGCAAGCTCCGCCTCCCGGGTTCACGCCATTCTCCTGCCTCAGCCTCCGGAGTAGCTGGGACTACAGGCGCCCGCCATCGCGCCCGGCTAATTTTTTGTATTTTTAGTAGAGACGGGGTTTCACCGTGGTCTCATCTCCTGACCTCGTGATCCACCCTCCTCGATCTCCCAAAGTTCTGGGATTACAGGCGTCAGCCACCGCGCCCAGCCTGAATTCTTATATACTACATTATCCTATGATTCTTTTATCTAATAAAAAATATTATGATTCTGGGCAAAGATGGTGGTATGGTCTGGATGTGTCTCCCACAATGCATGTGTTGGAAACTTAATCCCCAATGCAACAGCATTGAGAAGTGGGGCCTTTTGGGAGGTGTTTAGCTCACGAGGGCTCTGCCCTCGTAAATGGATGAATGTTGTCATGAAAGTGGGAGTGGTTTTGCCCTCTCTTGCTTTCTGCCATATGAGGACACAGTTTGTCCTTTTTGCCCTTTCTACCTTCCTCCATTCAGGGACACAGCAAGAGGCCCTCAACAGGTGCTGGCACCTTGATCTTGGACTTTCCAGCCTCTAGAACTGTGAGACATAAATTTCTGTTCTTTATAAATTACCCAGTATCAGGTATTCTGTTATAGCAGCACAAATGGACTAAGACAGATGGTGAGAAAGACACTGAGAAAATTCAAATGATTGGCAAAGTTTAAAAAGAAGTAAAAAGTCACAAATAGTAAATGGAGAAGACAGAATAAACCCACAGCATACACTAGAGTAATTTACACTTAACACTTAAAAATAACAGCTTTATTGAGATATAATTCACATACCATTAAAGTTTTTTTTTTTTTTTTTTTTTTGGAACGGAGTTTGCCCTTTTCCCCCGGGCGGGGTGTGGTGGGGTGATCTCGCGGCTCACTGCAAACTTCGCCTCCCGGGTTCACGCCATTCTCTTGCCTCAGCCTCTCCGAGTAGCTGGGACTACAGGCGCCCGCCACCACGCCCAGCTAATTTTTTTGTATTTTTAGTAGAGACGGGGTTTCACCGTGGTCTTGATCTTCTGACCTCGTGATCCGCCCGCCTCGGCCTCCCAAAGGGCTGGGATTACAAGTGTGAGCCACCGCACCCGGCCTTCACTTAGTATAATGTTTTCAGCGCTCATCCATGTTGTAGCATGTGGTACTTCATTTCTTTTTTTTTTTTTTTTCGAGATGGAGTTCCACTCTTGTCACCCAGGCTGGAGTGCAATGGCGAAATCTCAGCTCACTACAATCTCCACCTCCCAGGTTCAAGCATTTCTCCTGCCTCAGCCTCCCGAGTAGCTGGGATTATAGGTACCCACCACCACGCCCAGCTAATTTTTGTATTTTTAGTAGAGACAGTGTTTCACCATGTTGGCCAGGCTGGTCTCGAACTCCTGACCTCAGATGATCCACCCACCTTGGCCTCCAAAAGTGCTGGGATTACAAGTGTGAGCCACTGCTCCCAGCCATTTCTTTTTATTGGTGAAAAATATCCTGTTGTTGGGATGCCAAGGTGGGAGGATTGCTTGAGGCTAGCAGTTCAAGACAAGCCTGGACAATAGAGTGAGACTCCACCTCAACAACAGGAACAGCAACAATAAATAAATAAATAGCTGGGTGTGGTGGTGTGTACCTATAGTTCTAGCTACTTAGGAGGCTGAAGTGGGAGGATTGCTTGAGTCTAGGAGTTCACCCAGTGAACTATGGTCACACCACTGCACTCCAGCCTGGGCAACAGAGCAAGACTCTGCCTCTTAAAAAAAAAATAAATCTGGACTGGGCGCAGTGGCTCATGCCTGTAATCCCAGCACTTTGGGAGGCTGAGGCGGGCAGATCACAAGGTGAGGAGATGGAGACCATCCTGGCTAAGATGGTGAAACCCTGTCTGTACTAAAAATACAAAAAATTAGCTGGGCATGGTGGTGGGCACCTGTAGTCCCAGCTACTTGGGAGGCTGAGACAGGAGAATGGAATGAACCCAGGAGGCAGAGCTTGCAGTGAGCCGAGATCGCACCACTGCACTCCAGCCTGGGCGACAGAGCGAGACTCCGTCTTAAAAAAACAAACAAACAAAAAAAAGAGCTGGGCGCAGTAGCTCACGCCTGTAAGCCTATAATCCCAGCACACTGGGAGGCCGAGGCGGGTGGATCACGAGGTCAGGAGATCAAGACCATCCTAGCTAACACGGTGAAACCCTGTCTCTACTAAAAATACAAAAAATTAGCCAGGCGTGGTGGCGGGTGCCTGTAGTCCCAGCTACTTGGGAGGCTGAGGCAAGAGAATGGTGTGAACCAGTGAGCCGAGATTGCGCCACTGCACTCCAGTCTGGACGACAGAGCAAGACTCCATCTCAAAAAAAAGAAGAAAAAAAAATTCTGTTGTATGAATATACCATATTTTGCTTATTCATTCATCTGTTGATTGATGTTTGGGTTGTTTTCACCTTTTGGCTATTACATATAATACTGCTATCAATATTTTTGAATAAGTTTTTGTATGAATATACATGTTTTATTTTCCCTTAGAGGTATACCTAGGAGCAGAAGTGCTGGGTCATATGGTAACTCTTGTTTAACTTTTTGAGGAGTTGCCAGACTGTTTTCTAGAATGCCTACATGCATTTATTGATTGATTGATTGATTGATTGAGACAGTTTCACTCCTATCGCCCAGGCCAGAGTACAGTGGCGTGATCTCGGCTCACTGCAAACTCCACCTCCTGGGTTCAAGTGATTCTTCTGCCTCGGCCTTCTGAGTAGCTGGGATTACTGGTGTGCACCACCACACCCCGCTAATTTTTTATATTTTTAGTGGAGACAGCGTTTCACCATGTTGGCCAGTCTTCAAACTCTTGACCTCAGGTGATCCACCTGCCTTGACCTCTCAAAGTGCTAGGATTACACCAGCCACCCAGCACTTTGCATGAGCCACCACACCCAGCCCTACCTTATTTTACAATCTCACCAGTAATGTATGAAGTTTCACATTTCTCTACATCCTTACCAACACTTTTCTTTCTATTTTAGCCATTTAAGTGCATGTGAAGTGATATTTCATTGTGGTTTTGATTTGCATTTTCTGAAAGTCTATTGATGTTGAGCATCTTTTCAGGTACTTATTGGCCAACTGTGTATCTTCTCTACATAAATGTCTATTCAGATTCTTTCCTTATTAAAAAAAATTTGGTTTATTGTTTAATTATATGAATTATTTACATATTCTGAATATATGTCCCTTATGAGATATATAATTTACAAATATTTTCTTTTATTCTATGGGTTTTCCTTTCACTTTCTTGGTTTCCTTGGAGCACAAAAGTTTTACATTTTTTTTTTTTTTTTTTGAGACGGGTCTGGCTGTGTCACACAGGCTGGAGTGCAGTGGTGCCATCTCGGCTCACTGCAAGCTCTGCCTCCTGGGTTCACACCATTCTCCTGCTTCAGCCTTCTGAGTAGCTGGGACTACAGGCGCCTGCCACCACGCCCGGCTAATTTTTTTGTATTTTTGGTAGAGATGGGGTTTCACTGTGGTCTCAATCTCCTGACCTCGTGATCCGCCTGCCTCAGCCTCCCAAAGTGCTGGGATTACAAGCGTGAGCCACCGCGCCCAGCCAAAAAGTTTTAATTTTTAATGAAACCCATTTTCTCGGTTTTTTTCTTTGTTGCTCGTGCTTTTGGTGTCACATCATCTAAGAAATTATTAACTTAAGGTCACAGAAATTTACTCCTATGCTTTCTTCTAAGAGCTTCATAGTTCTAGGTCTTACTTTTAGATCTGTGATCTGTTGAGTTAATTTTTGTTTATGGTGTGAGGTAGGGGTCCAGCTTCATTCTTTTGCATGTGTATATCCAGTTGTCTCAGCACTGTTTTTTGTTCATTTGTTTGTTTTGAGATAGTCTTTCGGAGTGCAGTGGTGCGGTCTCAGCTCACTGCAGCCTCCTCCTCCCATGTTCAAGCAATTCTCCTGCCTCAGCCTCTAGAGTAGCTGGGATTGCAGGTGCCCACCACCAAGCTTGGCTAATTTTTTGTTTTGTATTTTTGGTAGAGACGGGGTTTTGCCATATTGGCCAGGCTGGTCTTGAACTCCTGACCTCAGGTGATCTGCCCACCCCAGTCTCCCAATGTGCTGGGGTGTTTCAGGCGTGAGCCACCGCACCTGGCCGAAAGTATTTTTTAATTTTCTTTGTGATTTCCTCATTAACCCATTGATTACTTAAAAGTATATTGTTTAATTTCCACATATTTGTGAATTTACCAGATTTCCTTTGTTATCCGCTTTCTAATTTAATTACATTTTTGTCAGAGAACACACTTTGTATGATTTTTGTACTTTTTAATTTAATGAGGACTTCTTATGGGATAATATATGGACTATCTTGGAGAATGTTTCGTGTGTACGTTAGAAGAATATGTATTCTGGTGCTTTAGGTGGAATGTTCTATAGATGTCTATTAGGTTTAGTTGGTTTATAGTGTTGTTCATATCCTTTTCCTTGTTGATCTGTCTAGTTATTCTCCTAAATACTTTTCAAAGCACTCTTTTAATGTTTCATATTAGAATAAATATGAAAATTCATTACCAAGATAAAAGGCTCAAATGGAAACATATGTTGTTTTAGTGGGCTAGTCAAACCAAATTAAATTTGAAAATTATTTACTTTCTTTACCTTTGGATATTAGCATTTATTTATTTGTTTATTTATTTATTTTGTTTGTTTGTTTTTTTGAGATGGAGTCTTGCTCTGTTGCCCAGACTGCAGTGCAGTGGCTCGATCTCAGCTCACTGCAAGCTCCGCCTCCTGGGTTCATGCCATTCTCCTGCCTCGGCCTCCCGAGTAGCTGGGACTACAGGCACCCACCACCACGCCGGGCTAATTTTTTGTATTTTTAGTAGAGACAGGGTTTCACCATGTTAGCCAGGATGGTCTCCATCTCCTGACCTCATGATCTGCCCGCCTCGGCCTCCCAAAGTGCTGGGATTACAGGCATGAGCCACCGCACCTGGCCGGATATTAACATTTAAATGTAGCTTATGTTTAGTGATGTTTTCTTAAGTCAGTGATTCTTTTGTGTCTATTAGGAGTTACTAGTAGAATGTGCTGGAATTTTTTTTCAAGTATTATTGCCACCCATCTCAAACTAGCGTTCATATTTTGAGAACCTTATTTGTTAGGAATTAAAAGTTTATTTGCTAACATGGTTGAGAGGACATCTCAAAAAAAAATGTGACAGAATGCGCTCTATCTTCATGACAATTAGAAATGGTAAGCAGTTAAATTTTCTTGTTTTTCATTGGAACAGTATTTAATTTGCACCTACAAGAATTATATGAAATAGACATGTCAAAATTTGCAGTGGTAGAAAGGCCATGTGAGGTCTAGTTGGTGGAGGCAATTAAAAATGTTTCAAATATAAACACTGGTAAATTCTTTTCCTCAACTAAAAATATTTGGACATTTTAGTACCATCAACCATGAGTTTGTGAAAACAATATAATTTAACTTTGCTTAGCTGGGCATGCTGGTGTGTACCTGTAATCTCAGCTACTTGGGAGGCTGAAGCAGGAGAATCACTTGAACCCAGGAGGCAGAGGTTGCAGCATGCCAAGATTGTGCCACTCCACTCCACTCCAGCCTGGGTGACAGCACAAGACTCTGTCTCCAAAAAAAAAAAAAAAAAAAGATTAACTTTGCCTTGTAGCACATATAAAAGTTATTTTGTATTTTAAAAATAAATTGTTGTCCGGGCACGGTGGCTCATGCCTGTGTTCCCAGCACTTTGGGAGGCCGAGGTGGGTGGATCACCTGAGGTCAGGAGTTCGAGACCAGCCTGGCCAACATGGTGAAACCTCCTCTCTACTAAAAATACAAAAATTAGCTGGGTATTGTGGTACGCATCTGTAATCTCAGCTACTCAGGAGGCTGAGGCAGGAGAATCGCTTGAACCTGGGAGGTGGAGGTTGCAGTGAGCCAAGATCGTGCCACTGCACTCCAGCATGGGCAACAGACTGAGAGAGACCACATTCACATAACTTTTATTAAAAAAATAAATAAATAAATAATTATTTTGATATTATAAAAAAGCAAATATACACATTGCAGTGATTTTTCAAACTGCACTTGTAGTTAGAGTGATCTCTTATTTAATTAATCCTATTGTATAATAATGACCATATTGGAAGGCCATTCAGCCTAGGCTGGTAGAGTGTATCAGTCAGAATGCAGAGGAAGAATTCTACGAAGTGTGCATGGTATGTATAGCCAGAAAAGCTGAATCATTTCGGTAGTATTGGAGGGGATAGCAATTCAGGAGAAAGTGTAGATTGGATAACAAACAGAAGAATCAATCAAGAATGTGATAGTGGGAAAAAGTTACAGAAGAATTGGGCAAGAATGTAATAGTGGGAAAAAGTATAGAAGTGGATGAAGGAGGAAGCTGCAGTAGTCTTTGCAGGTCTTGGCAAAGAGGCTGGTGCCAAGAAATGCATTCCTGGGTCTTCTAAATCTATTTCTACTTCTGGGAGGGAAATTTCTGAGAATGAAGTGTTGTTGAAATACATCTTCTTCAGTAGTATAGTTATTGTTGTAATTGAATTATCTCTTTCCATTTTGATCATGTGGCAATTGCCCCTGTTAGCAACACTGAATGTCCAAAGGAGTAAATGTGATTGTTTTAGTAAGTCTTTTCTAATCCTATGAAATGATTTAGGAAAGAAATGATGGGTGTAAAAATGCTTGGCATAGTGAAGGGCACAAAGTAGCCATTTGATAAATGTTGGCTGATATTAATCTGTTCATCATATTTAATAGCTGTAGGGAATCTAGAAGGCTTGGGTTCTACCATTAGATTCACTGATTTCAGTAACTCTTAGTAAGTGATGTTATTTTCTTAGATTTTAAATTACTCAAAGTTCCTTCTACCTCTAAAATTCTATGGTTCTATTAAACTCATGTAGAAAAAAAACTTTAAAGATTATTATTTTAATAGAGGTGGAAGTTTTTGTTCCCAACTTTTTCCATTTTAACTAGGGTACACTGCATGAATAAGATTCTTTATAGCATTATCTAAATCCAAGCACTGATTTATTTGAAAACAAAGGGTTTCTTTGCAGTGTCATTTAGCTTGGCATTGCTATGAATCCAAGAATTATTCTACATGAACCAGAGAACAGTAATGCAGTTGTACTTAAATTTAGAGTTCCACACAGCCATTCACCAGAGATGAATTGAGGTGAACAAGTACATCTACTTTAATTTGCAAAAGTTCTAAAATGTACTGATGGAATTTGTTGCAGGAATCACAGTGAAAAGCAGTTTGGAAATGTGGCTCAGATCATGCAAAGCTGTTGGAGAAACTATCGCTGCTTTTTGTTGTATTTTTTTCTGGATCTGTGTGATTTCTAGTAAAAATTGATAGTAACATCAATTTTTTAATGCTTTTTTTTTCTTTTTCTTTCTTTCTTTTTTTTTTTTTACCATTTTGAAATGATGTATGGTGTGATTGTTAGAGATGGATCAGCATGATTGGTCATCTTTGTTTTTAAAGGAAGCCAGTGCTTGGCTTCAAATAATGCTATGTGGAATTTTATTTATGTGGTATACCTTGCTTAAAAATTGTAAAAATTGTTAAAATTGTGAAAACCAAAATAAATTTTCTTTCCACTTCTATTAAAATTTTCTTTCCAACTCTTTACACATTCATTTGAGGTTTCCTGAGAAAAGTAGGAGGCAAACCATCCAAAGGTACTGTGGGTTTTCTAAACAAATTTTAAATTCTTGCTATTAAAGTTCATTTATCATAATTCTATATACAGTATTCCCCCTTATCCATAGTGTTGCTTTCTGCAGTTCAGTTACTGGAGGTCAACTGTTGTCAAAAGTAGGTTCAGGGCCAGGCACAGTGGCTCACACCTGTAATCCCAGCACTTTGGGAGGCCGAGGAGGGCAGATCACTTGAGGTCAGGAGTTCGGGACCATCCTGGCCAACATGGTGAAACCTTGTCTTTACTAAAAATACATAAATTAGCTGGGCGTGGTGGTGCATGCCTGTAATCCCAGCTACTCAGGAGGCTGAGGCAGGAGAATCGCTTGAACCCAGGAGGTGGAGGTTGCAGTGAGCCAAGACTGTGTCATTGCACTCCAGCCTGGGCAGCAGAGCAAGACTCCATCTCAAAAAAAAAAAAAAGTAGGTGCATACAGTACAATAAGATGTTTTGAAAGAGACCACATTCACATAACTTTTATTACTGTATGTTGTTATAATTGTTCTCTTTATTATCAGTTATTGTTAATCTTTTACTGTGCCAGATTTATAAATTAAACTTTATCCATAGGTATGTATATATAGGAAAAACATAGTCTATGTAGGGTTTGGTACTATCTGTGGTTTCAGGCATCCACTGGCAATCTTGGAATGTATCCTGAGGATAAGTGGCCAATAGTGTAGACTGTTGATATATATAGTTCAGTTTTAAAAGGAAGGAAAAGTGGAAAACAAGTTGCAAAACACAAAATTAAGTAGTGAATTGTGGTTACGAATCATTATTGTTGATTGTGTAAGTTTGTACAGAAGTAGAAGAATCTATCAGGCGTATAGCTCTCTTAAAATGACAGATTTCCCAAATCCTTAATGAAAAGGATGTTGTATATGTTTAGTGGAAGTCTCTTCTCATGCGCTTTTAATGGTTAAATTATAAAGCTTGGGTCCCCTGGAGAAGGTTTCTGGGTAAGTGATTGTGCTGAGCCTATGTATCTGTTGGGCAATTCTGTACTACCCTATGTGGCATTTGCCCCTAAGCCTTTCTAGGACCTACCAGATCTAGCCCTTTTTTAATAGACAGTATTAAATAGAGTTTCAGACTTATTTTTATAGATGAAAAAGCAAGAAGCACTTTCCCATTTCACCTGAGGTAGTTAGCTACAGACTTGACATTTTGACATTAAAAAGCCATTTTTTTAAATGTCATTAAATTGTGTTTTCTTATTTTCTTTTTTTCTTTACTTAACCCTTCAGAATTACATCCAAAATATCATTAAATTTTACTTCTCAGGTTTCAATTTAGATGTTTCTTTCTATGATTAAAGAAGGATGAATCTTTGAACAGTGGTACTCAACAGATCTATGCAAATGTTGGTGTAATAATATGAAAAACAGAATACTGTCTCTAAAATTTACATGTTATAAGATGGTCACAAATGAAATGAACGTCATTGATGCAGGCATTGTTATGTGTAGAAGTAGCAAGTTGGCTTCAGTGACTCATTATCTATTTTTAGCTGCTGTGGGGGATTATGTTTAACAGTAGTTAAGAATGGGGGCTGTGGACTTACCCAGATTATAGGTCGAATGGTGGTTCATCTATCATGAATTTCTTCACCTATAGAATAGGTATAGTAATGTGACATACCTCACAGGGTTGTTATTAAGCTTAGAATACAGTTGGTCCTCCATATCTGAGGATTCTGCATATGCAGATTAAAAATATTTTTAAAAATTAATATAACAATAAAAATAATACAAATAAATGCACTACAGCAATTACTTACATAACATATACATTGTATATAGGTATTTTAAGTCATCTAGATATGATTTAAAGTATATAGGAGGATGTGCGTAGGTTATATGCAAATACTGTTTTATTTTTGTAACAAAGTATGTGCTCAATAAATGTCAGTAATTAATAATATATATATATTTTTTGAGACAAGGTCTTGCTCTGTTGCCCAGGCTGGAGTACAGCGTTGCCATCATAGCCCACTGCAGCCTTGAACTCCTGGGCTCAAGCAATCCTCCTTCATTAGCCTCCCCAGTAGCTGGAACTACAGGCACATGCCACCATGCCCAGCTTTTTTTTTTTTTTTTTTTTTTTTTTGAGACCGAGTTTCACTCTTGTTGCCCAGGCTGGAGTGCAAGGCGCAATCTCAGCTCACCACAACCTCTGCCTCCAGGGTTCAAGCGATTCTCCTGCTTCAGTCTACCGAGTAACTGGGATTATAGGTGTGTGCCACCACGCCCAGCTAATTTTGTATTTTTAGTAGAGACAGGGTTTCTCCATGTTGGTCAGGCTGGTCTTGAACTCCCGACCTCAGGTGATCCGCCCATCTCAGCCTCCCAAAGTGCTGGGATTACAGACATAAGCCACCGTGCCCGGCCCACCCAGCTACTTTTAAAAAATTAAAAAAAAAAAAATTTAGTAGAGAAGAGGCCCTGCTATGTTCCCCAGGCTGATCTTGAACCCCTGGGTTCAAGGGCTCCTCTTGTTTTGGCCTCCCAAAGTATTGGGATTACAGGCAAGAGCCAATGTGCCCAACCAATAATATTCCTTTTTTTTTTTTTTTTTTTTTACAGGCGTGAGCCACCACACCTGGCCCGATATTCTTAATAGATAAAATTTTATTGCCTTGACTTTGTTTCTCTGTTAATTATTTCAAAGGAAGGTATATAACACAACTTTTTCTTCATTAAATCCTAAGAAGCCAGCCAGGTGTGGTGGTTTATGCCTACAATCCCAGCACTTTGGGAGGCTGAGGCAGGAGGATCGCCTAAGCTCAGGAGTTCAAGACCAGCTTGGGCAACATGGTGAGACCTCATCTCTTAAAAAAAGAAAAAATTCTGAGAAGCAATAAGGAAGAATTCTGGATAACAGCAGAGGAAAATTCTTTAAAGATGACTCCTGATATTAGGTGATAAGCCCATTCCTCCAACATTGAACCTCAGGTATCTGACTTTAGCCTATTGCCCTTTCTTTGGGCTACACTAGCTCTCTTTGAACGATTAAAGCTAGTCTTCAGGCTGTATTGTATGCATCTCATGTGGATTAGCAGATGCATGACTCCTACCTGGACCCAGACCCCTTTATCTTTTTTTTTTTTTTTTTTTTTGAGACAGAGTCTCGCTCTGTTGCCCAGGCTGGAGTGAAGTGGCATGATCTCGGCTCACTGCAGCCTCCACCTCCCAGGTTCAAGTGATTCCCTTGCCTCAGCCTCCAGAGTAGCTGGGACTACAGGCACACGCCGCCACGCCTGGCTAATTTTTTGTGTTTTACTAGAGATGAGGTTTCATCATGTTGCCCAAGCTGGTCTTGAGCTCCTGACCTCAGGCCATCCGCCCACCTTGGCCTCCCAAAGTGCTGGAATTATAGGTGTGAGCCACCGCACCCAGCCCCGGACCTTTATCTTTTATCCTTCAGAGTGGTATGTCTAATTGTCTAATACTAGATAGCTAGCTTAATATAGTTCTACCCCACAGGTAGTTCAAATTCAACATTGATAAAACAAAATATATTGTCTCTACTATTCTCCTGATGTTCCACCCCCATATTTTCACCAATTTCATTTTCCTTTTACTGTCCGTCTTCAATTTGTGGTCTCATCATCCACCCAGAAACCTGAGAGTCATTCTAGACTTCTTGGTCTCCTTTACTACCTGTATTTCATCATTTACAAAGCTCTCCTGATTTTACTTGGTAAATATTTCTCAAGTCTATCCCATCTGTACCATTTCTACCATAGTATTTTGAAACCCTCATGATTTTCTGCATCTTTCAGTGGCCCCCTCTTAAATGATATCTCTATACTTAATCTTGACACCCCCATTCTCCATATTGCTTTAAAAGTGCTCTAAAGTGCAGATGTGACCATTGTCATTCCTATGCATAAATACCATCTTCATTTCCTGCAAGATCAAGTCCAACATCCTTAGCATGGCTCGTTAGCCACATTGTGATCCTCTGACTTCTGCTTATCTACTGGCATTCCCAGGCTTATGCTCTCAGCTCCAACAATGGTAGTTACTTCTGCACAGACTATGCTAATGAACCCCACTTGTGCTTGGAATACTGTCCTTCTGTTGTTCACTAGGCAGAACTGGCTCAAGATCAGCTTTCTTTTTTTTTTTTTTTTTTTTGAAACGGAGTCTCGCTCTGTCACCCAAGCTGGAGTGCAGTGGTGTGATTTCAGCTCACTGCAAGCTCCGCCTCCCGGGTTCACACCATTCTCCTGCCTCGGCCTCCCGAGTAGCTGGGACTACAGGCACCTGCCACCACACCCAGCTAATTTTTTTTTGTATTTTTAGTAGAGACGGGGTTTCACCATGTTAGCCAGGATGGTCTCAATCTTCTGACCTCGTGATCTGCCTGCCTTGGCCTCCCAAAGTGCTGGGATTACAGGCGTGAGCCACTGCGCCTGGCCTAGAGCCACTTTCTTTAGGACATCTTTCCTGTAACCATTTTTACCCTTCATATGCTGCCTCCCAAAACTGAAATACTTGCCTTTCCCCTGTGTTCCCACTGTCCCACCTCTGGATACATCTATCTTAACAAATTGCTGTAGTTCATTTTGTCTTGCTGTAACAGAATGGTTGAGGCTAGGTAATTTATAAAGAAAAGAGAAACCTCTTTATTTGATTTGGCCCATTGTTCTGAAGGCTGGGAAGTTCAAGGACATGGCACTGGATTCTGACAAGAGTTTTCTTCCTGCTTTATAACATGGTGGAAGGTCGAAGGGGAAGCAGACTCGTAAAAGGAGCCAAATATGAAGGATGTCCTTACTTTATAACAACCTGCTCTTGTGGGAAGTAATCCATTCCCGAGAGAACTAATCCAGTTTTGTGAGAGCAAGAACCCACTCAATACCACACAAATTTATTTATTTATTTATTTATTTATTTTTTGAGACAGAGTTTCACTCTTGTTGCCCAGGCTGGAATGCAATGGCACGATCTCGGCTCACTGCAACCTCTGCCTCCCGGGTTCAAACAACTCTCCTGCCTCAGCCTCTCAAGTAGCTGGAATTAGAGGCGCCTGCCACCAGGCCCAGATAATTTTTTGTATTTTTAGTAAAGATGGGGTTTCACCATGTTGGCCAGGCTGATCTTAAACTGCTGACCTCAGGTAATCTGCCTGCCTCAGCCTCCCAAAGTGCTGGGATTACAGACATGAGCCACCGTACCCAGCCGACACTGGGTAATTTATAAAGGAAAGAGGTTTAATTGACTCACAGTTCAGCATGGCTGGGAGGCCTCAGGAACCTTACAATCATGGTGGAAGGGAAAGCAAACATGTCCTTCTTCACATGGCATCAGGGGAGAGAAGAATGAGAACTGAGCGAAGGGGGAAGCCCCTTATAAAACCATCAGATCTCGTGAGAACTTATCCACTTACTTACTATCATGAGAACAGCATGTGGGAAACTGCCCCCATGATCCAATTACCTACCACTGGGTCCCTCCCACATGTGGGGATTATGGGAACTACAATTCAAGATGAGATTTGGGTGGGGACGTGGCCAAACCGTATCAGTTACGCTGACAGTTAAATTTCCACATAAATTTTGGCGGGGACAAACCTCATAGAAACAATAGCACACATTTTTGTACCAGAATTATCTCTTTCAGATGTCATTCTCTATACTCCTGTAGTCCATAAGGAAGTCTGCAACTCCCTAAGGCACATTCAGCTCATCTCTAGAGGTGGGAGTCATAGTTGTCATTAAAATTACTTATTGATACAGAAACATTAACAAATTTAAAAAAGAATAAGAAAAATGCGATTTGGTTCTATGAAAATAATGTTAAGTTCCATCATTTTATATGGTTTCTTTCTCATTTGTACTTAAGCATCATTGACTTCCCTTACTATACCAGACACATTAATATAGCTTGAGTCTCAGCAATTTTTATCCATTTCATTATATGTCAGCTTATAGTTTATGATTTTTTATTATAATATAGTGCAGTTCATGGAACATAGTAACACCTCAAAAATATTTGTTGAGCTAATGAATACTAAGCTCTGTTCATGCAAACTCAGCCTTTGTGCTTGATTGCTCATGTTAGTATGGTCATCTGCTCACACCTTAAAAAGTAGGCTGAGGCCGGGCACAGTGGCTCACACCTGTAATCCCAGCACTTTGGGAGGCTGAGGTGGGTGGATCACCTGAGGTCAGGAGTTCAAGACCAGCCTGGCCAACATGGCGAAACCCTGTCTGTACTAAAAATACAAAAATTAGCCAGGTGTGGTGGTGCATGCCTGTAGTCCCAGCTACTCAGGAGGATGAGACGAACGAATCACTCGAACCTGGGAGGTGGAGGTTGTGGTGAGCCGAGATTGCACCACTGCACTTCAGCCTGGGGGACGGTGAGACTCTGACTCAAAAAAAAAAAAAAAAAAGTAGGCTGAAGAAAAATGGAGGAAAAAATTTCCCCCATTCTATCCTGCATACCAGAAGAGACTAATCTTCTTAAAGCCCTGTTTTAATTGCATGCCTACCTTTCTTAACCCACAATAGTCCTTTATTAGTTCAAGTCCAAACTCCTCAGCTTGCCTTACTTATTTAACTTAATTTTGGGTAGACTTTCTACAGAGTAAGTCTAGACAGTTTGATCAGTTTACTTAATAGGCAGAGTAGGCAGGGAGTACAAATTGGTTGCTCTTTCTTGGAGCAGATTTTGACTTTTCAAGTCTAAGCTTTAGTCTCAGAGTATAGACTTTAAAATTATATGTTGGGGCCAGGCACGGTGGCTCATGCCTGTAATTGCAACACTTTGGGAGGCCTAGGTGGGCGGATCATTTGAGGTCAGGAGTTTGAGACCAGCCTGACCAACATAGTGAAACCTGTCTCTACCAAAAATACAAAAAGCCACATGTGGTGGTGGGCATCTATAATCCCAGCTACTTAGGAGGCCTCTGAGGCATGAGAATTGCTTGAACCTGGGAGGTGGAGGTTGCAGTGAGCTGAGATCACAACGCTGCACTCCAGCCTGGGCGACAGAACAAGACTCCATCTCAAAAAAAAAAAAAAAATTATGTGTTGGTGGGGCTGTGTACAGTGGCTCATACCTGTAATCCCAGCACTTTGGGAGACCGAAGCAGGCAGATTGCTTGAGCCTAGGAGTTTGAGACCAGCCTGGGCAACATAGTGAGACCCTGTCTGTATTAAAAATTCAAAAAAAAAGAAAAAAATAAAATTATATGTTGGTGCACTAAACAAAAGCTTTGTATTCACCAAATATTTATTGAGTGTCCCCCAAGGAATAGGCACAGTACCAGTAGATGGGGCTTTGGTAATAATCAAGATCAACATAGCCTCTGTCCTCAAGGAAGTTATGGTCTTATTGTACAGGTAAATAAACAATTATAATCTAAGGTAAAAGGTGCTAGGATGGGGGCAGTGCCCCAGGGCCCCTTAGCAGGGGCATCTGATCTAACTTTGGGATCAGGTTTCTCAAACTCAGTGACGTCTAGTTTGATGTCAATCCTTGGGAAGTACATTACAAGTCAAAGGAACATCAGGTACAAAAGCCTAGTGGGAAGAGAGCCCCACATGCTTAAAAAAGTGTGCAAAGTTTCTTAAGGCTGAATCTTAGGTACAAAGAGCTATCTTTATTACCGTAATAGATCATGAAATGAAAGAAAGGATATCTCTTTTTCTTATCAGAGACTTGCTTGCTCTTTTCCTCAGGGCCTAAACTGTTCAAATCATTTTTTTTTTCATGAAGGTTTAGGAGAAAAAAAATCAAAATGAATAAAATGAACTTCATTTGGTTCACTGAACACCTATCTTCATTTCTAGTCACATGTTATATATTTCTCCATTAATTTTTTGTTTGTTTGTTTGTTTGTTTTTTAGAGAAAGGGTCTCACTCTGTTGTGCAGGCTGGAGTGCAGTGGCATGATCATGGCTCACTGTGCTGCAAACTCTTGGCCCCAAGGGATCTTCCCACCTCAGCCTCCTGAATAGCTGGGACTACAGATGTATGCCACCGTGTCTGGCTGATTTTGATATTTTTTGTAAAGATGAGGTCTCACTATGTTGCCCAGGCTGATCTTGAATTCTTGGCTGTAAGTGATCCTCCCACCTCGGCCTCCCAAAGCACTGGAATTATGGGCATGAGCCACCATGCCTGGCTCTATATTTTTAATTTATGTAATTTTTATGCATATAAAATTAATAAGTCAGTCTTTATGAGATGATATAGACATCACTGCAGTTTGCTGGCATACCACTGCCCCACATTTTTTGTATCTCCATTGCTGTTGGAGTAAGATCAGACTCAGCATATTGGTCAAGTCTATGACCTTTCATGGTTAGTCTCCCATCCTGCCTTTCTGTCTCCATTTTCCACTCCTCTCCTTCAGTCAGACTTACCATTTTCTCTGCTATGCCTTTAGCACATACTTTGTTTTCCTGCTTTTGAGACTTTACTTACCTTCCCTTCACCTGTAACAGCCTTTTTCCCATTCACTGCCTATCAGTCTGTAATTCTATCAAGTCTGTAATTTTCTTGCCATCCTCCCTGCCTCCACCAATTCTCTACTCAGGAAGTGTTTTATTTTTTCTTTTTAATAGAAGAGACCATAGTTTTTTGCAGTGTTTTTAAAACTGTGGGTGGCAACCCATTAGTGACTCATGAAGTCAATTTAGTGGGTTGTTAGCAGCATTTAAAAGCCTGGAATAAAAGAAACTTGAAAATATCAAAATGTATATAAAAAAGAGATAATATTGTTTCATGGCACTTTTGTTGCACTTCTGGCTCACCATGTAAAATGCTTCTGGCTTATAATGTAAAATGTATTTCATACTGTGGGTCTTGGTCAAATAATTTGAAAAATACCAGTCCATATCCTATCTATCACTCTGCAATTACGTTATATATTACTTAAGGACAGGGACTTCTCACTCAGGCTGTAAATATTCCACCCCCCCCACTTCATATAGTAACTAGGGTGCTCGTTTGTCCACTATGTTCATTGTTAAGTGCTAATGTAATTTTTGTTTTTGTTTTTGTTTGAGACGGAGTTTCGCTCTTTTTGCCCAGGCGATGGCGTGATCTCAGCTCACTGCAACTTCCGCCTCCCAGGTTCAAATGATTCTCCTGCCTCAGCCTCCTGAGCAGCTGGGATTACAGGCATGCCACTATGCCTGGCTAATTTTTGTTATTTTAGTGGAGATAGGGTTTCACCATGTTGGCCAGGCTGGTCTTGTACCCCTGACCTTAAATCATCCACCCGCCTTGGCCTTGCAATGTGCTGGGATTACAGGCATGAGCCACCACGCCCAGCCTTTTTTCTTTCTAGATTTTTTATTAGTTGTGTGTGGGACCTTTTGGATTGGTCCTTCAATTTTCTTAGTTTTTTTCCTCTTGCCAACCTTGGCATTTTTTGTCTGTTTTCTGTAAGACTTTGTCAACTTTACTTGCCAACATTACTATTGAGGTTTTTGTTCTAACTGTAATTTTTAGTTTCTAAGAGGTCTTTCTTATTCTCTGTGCTTTTTTAGTCTTTCATTTTTTTAAAGTTTCTTGTTCGTGTTTCGTACATATACCTTCTATCTCTATGAAAATTGGTTTTTCTTTTAATAGACAAAACCCATTTTTCTATTCCTAGCATTCTATTTCCTGATTTTATTTATTCTAGTTTTTTTGTTTCATTGTTTTGTTTGTTTGTTTTCACTTTGGTCCCTTGTGTTAGAGGTTTTCCTCAAGTGCCTGATGATTATTTAGGAATGAAACATTAAAAGAATTTGTTAAAAACTGAGTAACAGTTGGCCGGCACAGTGGCTCACACCTGTAATCCCAGCACTTTGGGAGGCCGAGGCGGGTGGATCACGAGGTCAGGAGATCAAGACCATCCTGGCTAACTTGGTGAAACCCCGTCTCTACTAAAAAATACAACAAAAATTAGCCAGGTGTGGTGGCGGGCGCCTGTAGTCCCAGCTAGTCGGGAGGCTGAGGCAGGAGAATGGCATGAACCTGGGAGGAGGAGCTTGTAGTGAGCTGAGATCGCACCACTGCACTGCAGCCTGGGCGACAGAGAGAGATTCTGTCTCAAAAAACAAAACAAAACAACAACAACAACAACAAACAAACTGAGTAAAAGTTTTGTGTATCTGGGTGGGACTTTATCTTAGTCCATTTGTGCTGCTGCTATAGCAGAATGCCTGAGACTGGGTAATTTATAAGGAACAGAAATTTATTTCTCACAGTTCTGGAGGCTGGGAAGTCCAAGAACAACGTGCCAGCAGGTTTGGTGTCTGGTCTCTGCTTCCAAGATGCTGCTCTGAATGCTGCATTCTCCAGAAGGGAGGAATACTGTGTCCTCATATGGCAAAAGAGTTAGTGGAAGACAGTAAACCCTCTCCTGCAAGCCCTTTTTTTAGTGGCATTAGTCCTAAACACCCCCTAAAAGAGCCCACCTCCCAAAACCTTTGCTTAGGGGATTAAGTTTCAACTTGGGTTTGGAGGGGACAAAACGTTCAAGCCATAGCAGACTTATTAAAGCTGAGCCAGCTTTTTTGATAGGGACCGCCATAGATTATAGCAGCAGCAGCTATTTTCTCCAGGACTGTTCAGGTTTTCTAGAAAAGCAGCCTCTTATCTCTTGCCCGTTGCATCAAATTCCGGGCCTTTTCTCCAATTCTGCAGATTAGGTTAGCTCATTCCTGTCTGGTGTTCTCTGCAGGCTCTTAGGTTTCGCCCTGTACCCTCTGCCTGTTCTCCACTCTTCCATTAGCTTTCTGTCTTCAGGTAGTGTGGACTTTTTCTTTTCTTTTGCATTTTCCCTCTTATTTTGAGGGGAATTCTGAGAGAAAAGATGAAGCATCTTTTTGCCAACATTTTAAAACAAGTCATTTCCTGAACCTTTCAACTGACCAGTTTCTCTGTCTACATCATTTAAAATGGAGAGAGCTGGGCATGGTAGCTCACACCTGTAGTCCCAGTTACTCAGGGAGGGGAAGTGGGTGGTGAAATGAGAGGATTGCTTGAGGCCAGGAGTTTGAGAACAGCCTGGCAACAGAGCAAGATCCTGTCTCTACATTTTTTTTTTTTAACAGCAAAATCTCATTCGGTCACCCAGACTGGAGTGCAGTAGCATAATCATAGTTCACTGCAGCTCTGAACTCCTGGGCTCAAGAGATCCTCCCACCTCACCTTCCTGAGTGACTGGGACTATAGGCACGCACCATACTACACCTGGCTAATTTTTCTTAATTTTTTTTTTAGAGACCAGGTCTCGCTATGTTGCCGAGGCTGGTTTTGAACTCCTGGCCTCAAGTGATCCTCCCACCTTTGTCTTGAAAGGTACTGGGATTACAGGTGTGAGCCGTCATGTGGGCCTAAAAAATATATATTTTTTAAATGGAGAGACTATGCTAATGTTTCTTCTACTCAGGGCTGTTGACACCTAATTAGTCAATGTTAATGTATTTACAAAGATGAAATCCTGATGGAAGTATTCACTGGCATACTGTTTTCCAGAGGGTATAGAAAGGGTATTATATAGATTGTAAATTGCCTTTTAGAATTTCTCATTTCAAAAAAAAAAGGTTTTTTTTCCCCATGGTAATTTTAGATTTTGACAGGCTAGTGTTTGTTGATCTTTCATGGCCAATTCAAATATCCAGAGTATGACATCAGGAGAAGATTCATAATTCAAAGCATGCTGAATGTAGCTTTCTGAAAGTTGTTCTCATGGTATTAAGGTGTGAGGTTTATTTTTAAAATAGACTTTTATTCCCTAACCTCATTTTAATGTTTTTGTTGTTGTTGTTGTTGTTTTTGAGCATAGAACCATGGTTTTTCCATCTCAGCAACTTCTGTCAAGTTTCTTACCAAGTAACTACTTAGAATAAAAGACTATCTTCAAGTAGTTTAAACAGCCACACAGTTTTCTGAATATATGGTACAGAATGCCTGTTTTAGAAAGTCCAGGGCTAGACTTGCAGGAGAACTAAAGGAGACCAAGATCTGGTATGGTGCCATATTATGAAAGAATGGTCCTATGTGTGATCATTTAGACTTAAATGACTTTTCTTTTGCCATTTTTTTTTTGAGACAGGTTTTCACTTTGTCACTCAGGCCAGGGTGCAGTGATGTGATCTCAGCTCACTGCAGCCTTGACCTCCTGGGCTCAAGTGATCCTCCCATCCCAGCCTCCTGAGTAGCTGGGACTACAGGTGTGCGCCACCACGCCTGGCTAGTTTTTAATTTTTTTGTAGAGACAAGGTCCCATTATGCTGCCGTTTTGTACCACTTTAATATAAAGCTAAAAATCTTCCTTATCTTTTAAACTTTTAGCCACTTAGTAATCTCATTTTTTAAAAGTCTATTTGATTTGTTAAGTCTCTGTTAAAAATGATGCAATGTGCTTTTCTGTGTAGCACAGCAGACAGAACACAAGCGTTAGTGTTGGACAGGCCTGGGCTTGGATTCTCGCACTGTGGATCACTAACTGTGAATCTCAGTGAGTTACTTAATGTTTCACTTTCCACATCTGTCCAATGGAGAGTTCATAAGGTTTTCCTTATTGGGATTGCATGAGGTAATGCCTGTAAAGGCCTCAGCACCAGGCTCAGCTCTTGTTATTGAGGTATGTGAAGCATCTAACACACTGCCTTTTCCTCCTACTCTGCCTCCTACTTACTCAGGATGTTCTGCTGAGTCAAAGCTAGCAGTAGAAAATTATATAATATAAATCCTTTCTTCTCATTCTTAGAAGATTTAATTTGGAGATCGTTTTGGTGAATTTAAAAAATACTGCCACTAAAGTAGTATTTATTTATGCTCATAGGTTTCTAAAGAATTGATCCCTGACTGTGCTGAACTGGCAACCTGTAAAAACAACAGTGAGTTGCTGGAGGGAACTCTAGTTTTGAAATAATTTGTTTGCTAAGCTACTCGAGCTTTGGGTATTACCTAGGGGAATTTATAAATATGTCAAGCCTTGATAGATTTTTCCTTCTTATGTTAATGCACTATTAATATGCTGGGCTCATCCTGCCTGTGGGCCATGTGTCATCCCTGCTGTTACCGACATCACCAGCATCTCGATCCTCCTGGACCTGACCTCGTGCTCATTTGCTGGTGAGGAACCCACAGGACCAGGCCAGCAGTGCCTTGGATTCACATTTCCTTCTAACACCACTGATTTAGAGATCAATAAACTCTCTATCCTGACAAGTAGAAGGAGTAGGCTCATCAATTTTAATTTTGAAAATTGCCTACATACTGTTGTCATCACTTTGAGTTACTTTTAAAAAGATGGTGGACTCATCAATTTGAAATTTGTCATGTCAGAGTTGGCCATTAGGGACTTCTGATTTTGATGTTAAATTATTTCCTGTTAAATTCTCACTAGATTTTATTTATTTATTTATTTATTTATTTTAGACAGGATCTCTCTCTGTTGCCCAGGCTGGAGTGCAGTGACACTATCTTGACCCACTGCAACCTCCGCCTCCCAGGCTCAATCAATCCTCCCATCTCAGCCGCTTGAGTAGCTCTGGGACTACAGGTGTGCATCACCACGCCCAGCTAAATCTCTAGATATTCTAAATGAATGAATGCTTATGAGAGAATGGTTGAGAAAATATGAGAGTGGAAGGGATGGATCCATATTGCATTATTCAGAAAATTATTCGCTCAATATACGTCAAAATAGGCAAAATTGGACTTGTTTCATCTTATAGAAAAGTTATTTTTGGCCGGGTGCGGTGGCTCACACCTATAATCCCAGCACTTTGGGAGGCCAAGGTGGGCGGATCACGAGGCCTGGAGTTCGAGACCAGCCTGGCTAACATGGTGAAACTCCATCTCTACCCACTACACTCCAGTCTGAGCTACAGAGTGAGTCCCTGTCTCAAAAAACAAAAACAAAAACAAACAAAAACAAAGAATAACAGTAAAAACTCAGCTATTCAGTTTCCTTTTCTCTTGATGGACACTTGGGTTGTTGCTATTTTTTCACTAGTACGACGTTGACTTCTGGCACACATCTATTGGTGAATGTGAGCAAGAATGGAATTGCTAGACCAGTTGCTTAATTTCTGAATTTCATATGAAACGTGATTTGCTTTTCTTTGAATTTAAGGAGGATTTGAGATTGAGATAATTTGGTTCAAATCAGTGGTTTGATAATGTTATATCAATTTTAGTAATTTTTCTAGGAAGAATAGTTTGCTTTTGAAATTAGAGATGATTGATTTATTCAGAAAGGCCAGCAAGTGAGGAATTTGAGATAATTTAGATATGTTTATATATAGATGCAGAAATATAAAGATATGAGACATGGTTTCAAGAGTTGGAATATAATAATAATAATGGCCAAATTATATTAAGTATGTACAAAATAGAATGACTGTCTTGGTACATGGCAACTGAGTATCAGCCTCTGCCCGGAAATAGTTTTTGGGGTGTGTGTGTGTATGTGTGTGTGTGTAAATCTCTAAATATGGGAGGTGAAAAAATTACCTTCAGATTTCTTGGGTTTGGGATAAAAAAGGAATTCTTTTCTATACATTCAGCCTACCTTGATTCCCAGTGCATCTTCTACTATATGGAAGTAACATACTGAATCAGTTTTTACTGTGACATTTGAAATTCTGCAAATTCAAGAAGAGATGAGTCAATAATGGCTATCATGATAGTCAACTTTGCAATTAGTGTTTATTGCCAATGCTGTCCTTTGTACATATCTGGAAATGTTTTACAGATAAAATGTATGTACATTTCTGATATAATGCCTTCCTTTCTGGAAAATTCTTATAACAATCTAACATCGCTCACTTTAAAAATGTCCTCCCTTCCTTCCTAGTTCTCTGCTTAAGACGTTTATTTTGCCCCAGCCTGAGCCAGGCACCTATTTATCTAGGTGCTAGAGATACTATCCAATCCTGCCCTCAAAGAATGTAGAGTTTAGTGGGATAGAAGAATATGTAAACAGGCAATTGCTAGGCATTATTCTTTGATGAGGATTGGTTCATATTTAGTCTTAAGAAATGTGATAGCCAGGTGTGGTGGCACGTGCCTGTAGTCCCAGCTACTCAGGAGGCTAAGGCAATGAGCATCACTTGAACCTGGGAGGCAGAGGTTGCAGTGAGTTGAGATCATGCCACTGCACTCCAGCCTGGGCAACAGAGTGAGATTCCATCTCAAAAAAAAAAAAAAAAAGAAAGAAAGAAAAAGAAATGCGAGGGGCTGGGTGTGGTAGCTCACATCTGTAATCCCAGCACTTTGGGAGGCCAAGGCAGGTGGATTTCTTGAGCCCAGGAGTTTGAGACCAACCTGGACAATATGGCGAAACCCCATCTCTACCAAAAGATATAAAAATTAGCTAGGCATGGTGATGGTGCACCTATAGTCTCAACTGCTTGGGAGGTTGAGGTGGGAGGATTGCTTGTGCTCAGGAGGCAGAGGTTTCAGTGAGCCAAGATAGCGCCACTGCACTCTAGCCTGGGTAATAGAGTGAGATCCTGTCTCAAAAAAAAAAAAAAAAAAGACCAGGCGCGGTGGCTCACGCCTGTAATCCCAGCACTTTGGGAGGCTGAGGTGGGTGGATCACGAGGTCAGGAGATCGAGACCATCCTAGCTAATACACGGTGAAACCCTGTCTCTACTAAAAATACAAAAAAATTAGCCAGACATGGTGGCGGGCGCCTATAGTCCCAGCTACTCAGGAGGCTGAGGCAGGAGAATGGTGTGAAAAAAAGAAATGAGAGGAGTTGTGGGAAAGCCTCTGCTTTTAGGATATTAAGAAAATCTCTGTTCTTTGGCTTAAAAATACTCATTAAATTTAAGTACTGGTTTACATATTCATTTTTATAGGTCATTTCTGTACATATATTTTCAGAGCTTAAATGAAAAAGAAAACCCATTTGTTATGAGCTTCTTAAAATACCATTCTATTTTCTTATTTGTACTTCATGAAAAAGGAGAACTGTTTTTCTCATTGCCTTAAGTACTTTTTTAATATCATGAGTCATCACTTCTGGAAAGTTCTTATTCAGAAAACACTTAGCTGTCATTGATCACATCTTATAATTATTTTAATGAATCATAAATATGGTATGACATTTTGAATTATTTTGAATTATTTAAAACAATACATGGATTCCTTGAATCTATCTATATTTAATAAATGTGGATATATTAATACTATCTTGCTTCACTATAAGAAAGAATAGGTACACAATAGGAATAATCTCTGATTATTAAAAATCATTTATTTTATTTTATGTATGTATGTATGTATGTATGTATGTATGTATGTATTTATTTATTTATTTATTTATTTTGAGACAGAGCTTCACTCTTGTTGCCCAGGCTGGAGTGCAATGGCACGATCTCGGCTCACCGCAACCTCCGACTCCCGGGTTCAAGCAATTCTCCTGCCTCAGCCTCCCGAGTAACTGGGATTAGAGGCATGCGCCACCACGCCCAGCTAATTTTGTATTTTTAGTAGAGATGGGGTTTCTCCATGTTGGTCAGGCTGGTCTCGAACTCTCGATCTCAGGTGATTCACCCACCTCAGCCTCCCAAAGTGCTGGGATTACAGGCATGAGCCACCAAGCCCGGCCTAAAAATCATTTATTGAAAGGTCAATCTTTGAAGGACTATAAAGTGTCCAGTAGATTTTGGCCACAAGGAGAGCATTGTGCCATATGCCAACAAAATGGGGTGTCAGGGTGGAAGTTGATGACGTTGGGTTGAAGAGTGAGTAGTAGAGGGGGAAGACAAGACAGCAGGTGCGGACTTACTGCGTGTGTAAAACTTACTGCATGTGTAGTATGGTGACCAACCACCCTTGACTGCGGTAGTTTCCTGGAATGCATGACTTGGCAATGTTAAAACCAAGAGTCTGGGGCAATCTGGGGCAGTTAGTTGGTCACCTACAGGGCAGATATTGTGCTAGGTTCTAAGGATGTAAAGGAAATAAACATGCAAAGAGAAAATACCCCCCATGTTGCAGAAGATGGTCAGCGAAGGCTTCAGGGAGAAGGTGATATAGTTGAAACGAATCTAGAGAAAGGAGTAAGAGTTACCCTGTGAAAAACTGGGGGGGTGGGAGAGACAGAGCATTTCAGGCAGAAAAGTGTGCTGCATGTGGTTTTTAGAGAAATGCAAGCTGTTTTTTTCCAGAAAGAGAAGAGGAAGTAGCTAAAGGGGGCCAGGTGCTTATCCACAGTAGTTTGAGGATGTAGGGGATGCTGAGGGAGATTAAGCCTGATGTTTTCGGTGAGACAAGGACATTGCTTGGGGAGAGGGGAGAGTAAAGGGAAGTGGGGAGTTTGAAGGGAGTGGGAAGTCACAGGTTTCTTTATTTTTTTAGAGACAGGGTCTCACTCTGTCGTCCAGACTGGAGTACAGTGGCCTGACTGTGGCTCACTATAACCTCGAATTCCTGGGCTCAAGCCTCAGCCTCCCACCTCAGCCTCCCAGGGTGTTGAGATTATAGGTGTGAGCCACCACGCCTGGCCAGAAGTTTCAGATTTCTGAGGTAATCAAATGAGAGCATATTAGGTGAAAAAGCTCTGAATATTACAAAGCATTAAAAGAAATAGCTAACATTTATTGGATGCTTGTTTCAGGTATAACAACATTATTACATTTAATTATCACAACAATCACAAGAGATAGGTACCATTATTATTTCCATTTTACAGATGAGAAAAACTAGGCAAAAAAAGTTAAAACATGCCCAAGGTTACACAGTTCCTAAGAGGTGGCAGCCAGAATTCTCAGGCTTCTATGAAGCTCCCAACCTCTGCATTTAATGCATTTCCATATGTGACCTTATGTGATACTCATAACCACCTCTTGTGCTAGTATTATTCCTAGATGAACCAAGGTAGAATCTTGTCCCAAAGCACATGGGTAGTCAAGATATACAGTTAGGCAAATGCATAGGAGAGGACTAGGAGTAGATACTCGTAAATTGCTGAGACTTTGCTTTTCTCTGTATTACATACTTTCCCAGCTTGCAAAAACTATTTTAAGAAAGAATATGGGCCAGGTACGGTGGCTCACACCTGTAATCCCGGCACTTTGGGAGGCCCAGGAGGGTTGATCACCTGAGGTCAGGAGTTCGAGACCAGCTTGACCAACATGGAGAAACCCCATCTCTACTAAAAATACAAAATTAGCTGGGCGTGGTGGTGCCTGTAATCCCAGCTACTCAGGAGGCTGAGGCAGGAGAATCACTCGAACCCAGGAGGGGGAGGTTGCAGTGAGCCGAGATCGTGCCATTGCACTCCAGCTTGGGCAACAAGAGCGAAACTCCATCTCAAAAAAAAAGAAAAGAAAAGAAAAGAAAAGAATATGATCTCCCCCTCTCCATACCTCCAAAATATTCTAGCCACTCATTTGAATTCAAATCCACATTCTCCTAGAAGTCATGGATATAACTTCTTAACTCCTAACCAAGTCACAAGATTGTTAATAGACTTTAAATGCCCTTATGACCTCTGAACTCCAATTGCCCTCTAGGCCCCTGAGTCTTTTGGCAGTGCTGGAGGCTCTTTGGAGCTTTGTTTGATTTGTAACCCCCTTTTGCAGCATGGGAGAAAACTTTAGAGGCCTGGAGGTGGGACTCACATAAATTTCAGCAGAATCGGTTGTTAAAGGAAAGGTTGGGATTAACACTCCCATCAAAGGCACACAAGGGTCTCGGCAGCATGGGGTAGAGTTGGTTTGGGATATTCACAGATCAGGGATTTTCTGTTTAAATTGTGACCAATGTTGGCTTTAGATAATTTCCTGCATTTGCAAATGAGGAATGAGAGATAATGCAAAAACTAAGGAACATTGCCCCATTTTTACATTGCTAATTAATGATTGAGACCGGACTGGAATTAAGACTCTACCCCCTTAATTCAGTACTCCAGTGGGATTAAAAGTCAGTGAGGCTTGACCACCAAGATTACTGATTTGCTGGGACAGGTTGAGTATCTTTTATCCAAAATGCTTGGAACGGGAAGTGTTTTGGATTTCGGGTATTTACAGATTTTGGAATATCTGCATATACATAATGAGATCTCTTGGGGATACGAATCAACTCTAAAGATGAAATTCCCATTTATATTTCATATACACCTTATGCACACAGTCTGAAGGTCATTTTATACAATATTTTAAGTAATTCTGTACATGGAACAAAATTTGTATACATTGAACCATCAGAAAGCAAAGGTGTCACTATCTCATCGCCCACGTGGACGATCTCATCACCTATGTGGTCGATCTGTACTTGTTTGGCATCACCATCATTTCTGACTCTGAATTTATATACTGGTGATAAGCAATCATTTTCTCCCACTTATTCACACATTAATACTTAACAGTAACCAATATGACACACCATTAATACAGTGAGAAAATAATGTGTTTAGGGTAACTAGGCAGCACATTAGCATCCCCAGAATACCTGCATCAGCTGTTTAACAACAGCAACAAGGCCAGGCGTGGTGGCTCATGCCTGTAATCCCAGCACTTTGGGAGGCGGAAGTGGGTGGATCACCTGAGGTCAGCAGTTCAAGACCAGCCTGACCAACATGGCAAAACCTCATCTTTACTAAAAATACAAAAATTAGCCAGGCATGGTGGAGCACTCCTGTAATCCCAGCTGCTTGGAAGGCTGAGGCAGGAGAATCACCTGAACCCAGGAGGCAGAGGTTGCAGTGAGCCGAGATCACACCACTGCACTCCAGCCTGGGGGACAGAGTGAGACTCCATCTCAAAAAACAAACAAACAAAAAACAAAAACGAAAAACAGCAACAACAAATAACAACAGGCTCTTGGTCTCTGCCTGTGATGCTGTGTTTTGACTAAAAGATTGTTGTAGCCGGGCGCGGTGGCTCACGCTTGTAATCCCAGCACTTTGGGAGGCCGAAGCAGGCGGATCACGAGGTCAGGAGATCGAGACCACGGTGAAACCCCGTCTCTACTAAAAATACAAAAAAATCAGCCGGGCGTGGTGGCGGGCGCTTGTAGTCCCAGCTACTCGGAGAGGCTGAGGCAGGAGAATGGCGTGAACCCAGGAGGCGGAGCTTGCAGTGAGCCGAGATCACGCCACTGCACTCCAGTCTGGGCGACAGAGCGAGACTCCATCTCAAAAAAAAAAAAAGAAGAAAAAGATTGTTGTACAATAACCCCCTTGGGGATGTTGAGTAAAACTGATAAAACTGTGTGGTGCACCTGCGTTTTAACTGCAACCTGTCGCATGATGTCAGGTGTGGAATATTCCACTTATGGCATCACGTAGACAATCAGAAAGTTTTGGATTTTGAAACATTTTAGATTTTTTGAGTTAGGGATGCTTAGCCTGTACACCTCTTCCAGATGGTTGCTGGTCTCAGAATCCTTCCTGGTGGGCTTGCAGATCTTGTTTTCATCTCTGAAACTCCCCCATTTTATAACACCGTACAGCACTCCCGTACTCATTGAGTGACCCCAGTATGTCAGGCACTATTCTAAACCCTGTGGGCCCAGTGGTGAACATGACAGACACAGTCCCTGCCCTCATGGCTCTTAGGGTTTGGTAGGTGAAACAGTTATAAAACAGTTAAATGACTATTTAATTTCATTTGTATGCTAAATGATACGTATTAACAGGATAAGTGTAGGCTCCTATGTAAGTATAACAGGGACCTTCACTTAAGTCAGGGGTCAAGGAAAGCTTCCCTGAGAAAATCCAATTTAGGCTGATTCACAGAGAGCAAGGAGTTAGCCAAAGTGTTATAGCCTGAATTGTGTCCCCTCAGATTCATATGTTGACGTTCTAGCCCCCAGTATCTCAGACTGTGACTGTATTTGGAGACAGGGTCTTTAAAGAGGTAATAAAGTTAACATGAGGTCCCATGGGTGGGCCCTAATTCAGTATCGCCATTGTCCTTATAAGAGGAAATTTGGACTTAGCTATGTACACAAGGAAGATGCTGTGAGGACACAAGAAGGCAGCCGTCTACAAGCCTAGGAGAGGAGGCTCAGGAGAGACCAGCTCTGGTGGCACATTGATCTCAGACTTGTGCCTCCAGAATTGTGAGACAATACATTTCTGTTGTTTAAGCCACCCAGTCTGAGGTACTTGTTTATGACAGTCCAAGCAAACTATATACCAAACAAAAAATAGAGATGTGTGTTCCAGATGGAGTGAAAAAAATGTATGAAGACTCAGAGGAGGGTTATGTGGGCCTGGTTTAGTACTTATAAGGACTCACTCCATCTATGAGGAGCACAGGAATAAGGGGAGGAAAAGCATGGTATCCACATTTACAAAACCCCAAATCCTTTTAAGTTATGGGCTTACAAAAGACAAACCAAGAATCTTGAAACTGAGGCATGCATGTACTTTTTTTTTTTTTTTTGAGACAGGGTCTTACATTGTCATGCTGGAGTGCAGTGGTGCAAACACAGCTCACTGCAGCCTCAATCTCCTGGGCTCAAGTGATTCTCCTGTCTCAGCCCCCCAAGTAGCTGGGACTATAGGTACATGCCACCATACCCGGCCACTTTTTGTATGTTTTAGTAGAGATGGGGTTTGGCAGGGTCTCCCTGTTGCCCAGGCTGGTCTCGAACTCCTAAGCTCAAGCAGTCTGCCTGCCTCGGCCTCCCAAAGTGCTGGGATTACAGGCGTGAGCCACTGTGCCAGGCCAGCATCAACTATTTTTAAAAAGATAATAATCTGGACATGTAAGATTACATATTTATGTATTTATTGATGACCCAGTCTCCCTTAACCTTATCACATATAGATCTGCTTCTAAGTTTATTATATACTTCTGAGGTTCTTTGCCTAGAAGGACATTTGTCTACCTTTCTGTCCTTGAAGATCCAATGCATAGTGCAAAAGGGCAGGAATCTTACCTATGTGATCCTTTTCCTAACTACTCAGGCCCTTTTTTTTTTTTTTTGAGACAGGGTCTCACTCTGTTGCCCAGGCTGGAATGCAGTAGCATGATCATGGCTCACTGCAGCTTCAACCTCCTTGGCTCAAGTGATCCTCCACCCTTAGCCTCCTGAGTAGCTGGGACTACAGGCATGTACCACCACACCCAGCTAATTTTTGTATTTTTTTGTAGAGACTCAAAAAGATCTCACCATGTTACCCACGCTAGTCTCGAACTCCTGGAGTCAAGTGATCCTCCTACCTAGGCCGCCCAAAGGGCTGGGATTACAGGCGTGAGCCACTGTGTCTGGCCCTCAGTCCCCATTTGTCTTTCCTCTTTCAATGGTTGTATGGACCAGTGTTTCTCAAACATTTTGGTCTCACAGAACTCCTTACACTCTTAAAAATTATTGAGTACCCCAAGGAGTTTGTATTTATATGGGCTATCTATTTATACTAGAAGTTAAAACTGATAAATTAAAAAATATGGCCAAGTACGGTGGCTCACACCTGTAATCTCAGCACTTTGAGGGGCTGAGGTGGAGAGATCACTTGAGGTCAGGAGTTTGAGACCAGCCTGGCCAACATGGTGAAACCTCGTCTCTACTAAAACTACAAAAATTAGCTGGGCATGGTGGGGGGCACCTGTAATCCCAGCTATTTGGGAGGTTGAGGCAGGAGAATCGCTTGAGCCCAGAAGGCAGAGGTTGTAATGAGCTGAGATCACGCCACTGCACTCCAGCCTGAGAAACAGAGTAAGACTCCATCTTAAAAAAAAAGTGTGTGTGTGTATATATATATATATATATATACACACACTATATATATATACACACACACACACTATATGTGTGTATATATACACACACACACTATACACGCACACACACGCACACATACCCTTTACATGTTAACATTAAAAACATATTTTTAAGGCCGGGCGAGGTGGCTCACGCCTGTAATCCCAGCACTTTGGGGAGGCCAAGGTGGGTGGATCACCTGAGGTCAGGAGTTCGAGACCAACCTGACCAACATGGCGAAACCCTGTCTCTACTAAAAATACAAAAATTAGCCGGGTGTGGTGGTGGGTGCCTGTGATCCCAGCTACTTGGGAGGCTGAGACATGAGAATAGCTTGAACCCGGGAGGCGGAGGTTGCAGTGAGCCGAGGTCACACCTTTGCACTCCAGCCTGGGCAACAGAGTGAGACTCTGTCTCAAAAACAAACAAAAAAGTATTTTTATAAAAAATAACCTTTTCCAAAGCTGAAAAAATTAGTAATTAGCATTATATTATTTGTTTGCAAATCTCTTTAATATCTGGCTTAGTAGGTGACAACTGAATCTTTAAACCTGTTTCTGCATTCAAACTGTTACAATATGTTGTTTTGAGTGAAATATCTCTCTATATCTGTATATATCTATATATAGATATATAAATCAGGTCTTACAGAGATATGTAGTTGGAAAAAACAGGGTATTTTTAAAGCCTTTTCAAAAATCTTGGCTAAGTAGTAGTTTCTTAGATATTAGATACAATGTGGATCCTGAATCCATATTAATGCTCTTTTTTTGAGATAGAGTCTTGCTATATTGCCCAGGCTGGTCTCAAACTCCTGGGCTCAAGCAGTCCTCCTGCCTCAGCCTCCCAAGTAGCTGGAACTACAAGCATGCACCACCACTCAGGGCTCCATATCAATACATTTTTATGCTCAATTACATTAACAGGCATTTGTCATTGTATTAGTTTCCTAGGACTGCTGTAACAGATGTAACAGATTTACACCAGCTTAAAGCAACAAAAATTTATTCTGTTACAGTTCTGGAGGCTGGAAATCAAAGGCTACACCCCCTCCAAAGACTCTAAGCCCTCTGCCTCTGTCTTAATAAGGCCTTCTTTTTTCTTTTTTCTTTTTTTTTTTTTTGAGACAGAGTCTCGCTCTGTCTCCCTGTCTCCCAGGCTGGAGTGCAGTAGCACGATCTCGGCTCACTGCAACCTCCACCTCCTGGGTTCAAGTGATTTTCCTGCCTCAGCCTCCCAAGTAGCTGGGACTACAGGCGTGTGCCACCACACCCAGCTAATTTTTTATTTTTAGTAGAGATGGGGTTTCACTATGTTGGCCAGGCTGGTCTCGAACTCCTGACCTCACGTGATCTGCCCACCTCAGCCTCCCAAAGTGCTGGGATTACAGGCCAGGCATGAGCCACTGTGCTGGGCCAATGAGGCATTCTCTTCCACGTGTCTCTGTGTCTTCTCATCTTCTGTCTCTCTCTTTTTTTTTTTTTTTTTCAAGACAGAGTCTGGCTCTGTCGCCCAGCCTAGAGTGCACTGGCATGATCTTGGCTCACTGCAACCTCCACCTTCTGGGTTCAAGCAATTCTCCTGCTTCAGCCTCCCAAGTAGCTGGGACTACAGGTGTGCACCACCACACCTACCTAATTTTTGTATTTTTAGTAGAGACATTGTTTCACCATTTTGGCCAGGATGGTTTTTTTGTTTTGTTTTTTTTGTTTGTTTTTTTTTGAGACAGAGTCTCGCTCTGTTGCCCAGGCTGGAGTGCAGTGGTGCGATCTCGGCTCACTGCAAGCTCTGCCTCCCAGGTTCACGCCATTCTCCTGCCTCAGCCTCCTGAGTAGCCAGGATGGTTTTAATCTCTTGACCTCGTGATCCACCTGCCTCGGCCTCCCAAAGTGCTGAGATTACAGGCATGAGCCACCACGCCCAGCCCCTCTTCTGTCTCTTAAAAGAACCCTTGCCATTGGGTTTAGGGTTTACCTGGATAATCTGGGATGATCTCCTCTCAAGATCCTTTTTGGTGGCCACCATTCAATCTACTACAGCCACTTACATTTTGAGTGGATTTTTGATGCATGCAAGGCTTTGTAATTTCTTTAATTATCATTTGGAAAATAGTGGTCCACTGATTTATGCAGACCTTCCAAATATTGACACATTTAATGTAACAATATTATAAAAATCACATTTGTTAGTATCACTAAGTGAGTGCCTCAGAAAAATTTCTCAGTGGAGGAGAGCAGACGAGGTCATGGTGGCAGAAACTAATTTTCCAAAGCTCTACATTTGGCTTGAAAGCTTGAATTTTATCACTGCCAGCAAATACATTGAGTTGTTTTCCTTAATGTGACAGGCTTTGTTCATTTTCTTTGTTTTTTTTGAGACAGAGTCTCGCTCTGTCACCTGGGCTAGAGTACAGTGGTGCGATCTCGGCTCACTGCAAACTCCGCCTCCTGGGTTCATGCCATTCTCCTGCCTCAGCCTCCCGAGTAGCTGGGACTACAGGTGCCCACCACCATGCCTGGCTAACTTTTTGTATTTTTAGTAGAGACAGGGTTTCACCATGTTAGCCAGGATGGTCTCGATCTTCTGACCTCATGATCCGCCTGTCTCAGCCTCCCAAAGTGCTGGGATTACAGGTGTGAGTCACCGTGCCCGGCTACTTTGTTCATTTTCAAGAAAATGTCTGCCAAATACTTAAGTTTGGCAGATACCATCATTTGTCAGTCATCATTTCAAGTAAAAATGAGATTCTATGAAAAAGCAGCTAGTTTAGATTGCATCTCAAACAATCACACAAGGGCTTTTCTTCTAATCATAGGATTTTGATATATAGCAGAAGTGCTTTATGTATACTTTCTATTTTGTCACACAGGACATTAAAAAGAAATGTACTCAGCCGGGCATGGTGGTGCAGGCCTGTAATCCCAGCTACTTGGGAGGCTGAGGCAGGAGAATCACTTGAACCAGGGAGATAGAGGTTGCAGTGAGCCGAGATCTCACCATTGCACTCCTTTCTGGGCAATAACAGTGAAACTCTGTCTCAAAAAAAAAAAAAAAAAAAAAAAAGGAAATGTACTCAAAGGTCAAGATTGAATAAAATTAGTAATCTTTAGTGCTTTATCAAGGACATTCCTTTTAAATTTTTGTTTAATTTTTAGAGACAGGGTCTTACTCTGTTGCCCAGGCTGGAGTATAGTAGTACCATCATAGCTCACTATAACTTCAAACTCCTGGCCTCAGGCAATCCTCCTGCTTCAGGTTTCAGCCTCCTGAACAGCTGGGACTACAGGTGCATGCCACCATGCCCAGCTAGACATTCTTAACTGAACCTGATTTTTGGGTTTTTTGTTTTTTAACTACAAGTGATGGTGAAGAATACAGTGACTACAGGAAATGTGGTTTCACTGCCTGGATTCCTGCCAAGTCACCAGTAGTTCTAGTCACTATTGTTTTTGTACCATCAGTGCAAATGTCAACACAGAGAAAAAGGCAAATAACATCTTTGTGTTATAAAAAGAGTTTGGGCTAGGCATGGTGGCTCACGCCCCAGCACTTTGAGAGGCTGAGGCGGCGGATCACAAGAGGCTAGGTGTTTGAGACCACCCTAGCCAAAATGGCAAAACCGCGTCTCTATTAAAAATACACAAGTTAGCTGAGTGTGGTGGTGCATACTTGTAATCCCAGCTATTTGGGAGGCTGAGGCAGGAGAATCACTTGAACCCAGTTGGCAGAGGTAACAGTGAACTGAGATTGCCTCACTGCACTTCAGCCTGGGTAACAGAGTGAGACTCTGTCTAAAAAAATAAATAAATACATAATAAATGTTTTAAAAGAAAAAAACCCACCTTTTTATTATATAAAATTTCAAACATAAAAAAGTCATCTGAATAGTATAATTAGCCTTCATAAGCCTACTGCCCCGTTTCAACAGTTAGCTAATTATGGCTAAATCTTATTGCACTCCCCTGCCCCTACACACACATAATTTTGAATCAAATCCCAAACATCAGATTGTTTCACCTGTAAATATTTAAGTATTAGCTCTATAACATAGACTTTTTAGACTTTTATTTTTTGAGACGAAGTCTCGCGCTTGTCCCCCAGTGCAGTGGTGTAATCTCAGCTCACTGCAACCTCCGCCACAGGCGCCTGCTACCATGTCCGGCTAACTTTTGTAGTTTTAGTAGAGACAGGGTTTCACCATGTTGGCCAGGCTGGTTGTGAACTCCTGACCTCACGTGATCCACCCACCTCGGCCTCCTGAAGTGTTGAGATTACAGACGTGAGCCACCGCGCCCGGCCTATAACATAGACTTTTAAAAAACATAACATCAGCTGGACGTCAGGAGATCGAGACCATCCAGACCAACATGGTGAAATCCCATCTCTACTAAAAATACAAATTAGCTGGGTGTGGTGGCATGTGCCTTTAATCCCAGGTACCCCGGAGGCTGAGGCAGGAGAATTGCTTGAACCTAGGAGGCAGAAAGGTTGCAGTGAGCCGAGATTGCGACTGCATTTCAGCCTGGGCGACACAGCAAGACTGTCTCAAAATATAAATAAATAAATAAATAAATAAATAAATAAATAAATAAATAAAATCTCAAGTTGGTTAATAGTGTTGTTTATGTCTTCTATATACTTGCTGATTTTCTCTCTACTTGTGTTATTATGAAAGGGGTTTTGAAACTTCTAACTATAATTGTGGGTGTGTCTATTTCTTCTTGAAATATTTTCAGTTTTTGTTCATATATTTTGAAGCTCTGTTATTAGGTACACAAATGTTTAGAACTGTTATGTCCTCTTGATAAATTGGCCCCTTTACCATTATGAAATGACCTTCTCTTTCCACGGTAATATTATTTGCTTTGAAATATTCTTGATATATTCATATAGCTGCTCTAGCTTTCTTCTTTTTTGAGACGGAGTTTTGCTCTTGTTGCCCAGGTTGGAGTGCAGTGGCGCGATCTCTGCTCACCGCAATCTCTGCCTCCTGCGTTCAAGCAATTCTCCTGCCTCACCCTCCTGAGCTGCTGGGATTACAAGCATGGGCCACCACACCTGGCTATTTTTGTATTTTTAGTAGAGACGGGATTTCTCCATGTTGGTCAGGCTGGTCTCGAACTCCTGACCTCAGGTGATCCACCTGCCTCAGCCTCCCACGGTGCTGGGATTACAGGCATGAGCCACCACGTCTGGTCAAGTTTGTCTTTCATATTGCTATTTGTTTTCTATTTATCTGTTCTTCATTTCGTTTTTCTTCATTTTCTTTTTTTTTTTGAGACAGAGTCTCGCTCTGTCACCCAGGCTGGAGTGCAGTGGCGCAATCTCGGCTCACTGCAAGCTCCACCTCCCAGGTTCACGCCATTCTCCTGCCTCAGCCTCTCCAAGTAGCTGGGACTACAGGCGCCCACCACCACGCCCGGCTAATTTTTTGTAATTTTTAGTAGAGACGGGGTTTTACCGTGGTCTCGATCTCCTGACCTCGTGATCCGCCCGCCTCGGCCTCCCAAAGTGCTGGGATTACAAGCGTGAGCCACCGCGCCCGGCCTTTTCTTCATTTTCTGCCTTATTTTGGGTTAAGCATTATTATCCCATTTTATGTCCTTTGTTCCCTTATTAGTTATAACTCCTGTTTTTCCTTTTAATGGTTATTTTATTTTAGGATTTACGTATATATCTTTTTTTCTGTTAAATAATGCTTTATTAATAGAAATATACACAAACTGTAAAGCACTAAGAAATTTAAATATCTATGTCAGAGCAAACAGGTGGCAATTCAACATCCAGGGTCAACAGAATGCTTGAAGGAGACTGCAACAGATTGGATTCCCATGGTGGAGAGGGCATCTTCAAAGGTGAAGGGGGGTCCAGCTGAAACAGCTTTTCAAGCTCTCTCTCCTCGTCAAGGATCATGAGAGGCACACTCAAGGAGAGATGTGCAATCTGGTGCTCTTCAGGCAGGTCAAAACTCTCAAAGCCTAGAGGATTGAAGGGAAATAATTTTTCTATTTCTGGATAGGCATAATCTGAGGCAGGAAGAGAGCTTTTTGCTTTAACAGTCTTCTCAGTCATCTTTTTGGCAGAAAAGCTTGGCTGTTTTTGTTTGAGGGGTCCATTGGTCTTTACTGACTTTTCTGTAGCTCTACTGACAGTTCCCAAAGCCTTTCTGGTAGCTTTAGGTAAGGCTGTTGGAGCATTGAATGTTTTGCCAAAACGTGATGTTGAAACTTGAGATCTCCCATCTAAGGCTTTGATTGAAGGTCCAGACGCCAGCTTCAGCCCATCCTTTGTAGCCACAAGGGTGCCTGGTTCTTCATTTTCCTTATCAACATAGATCATAGTAGCCATTCTGGATTATTGCCACTCTCCACCGGATTTAAGTATATATCTTTAATTTATTACAGTTTATCTTCATTTGAATTATACCACATCACTTATAGAATACTTACACTTATAGGATATATCTTACAATAGTATACTTCCATGTCTCTAATGCTAGCTTTTATAATACTGTTGTCATATATTTTACTGATATATTAGATATAAACCCACAATAAGTTATTACTATTCTTGTTTAAATTTATTAACTTTTAGAGATTTAAATTATTAAAAAATCAAAATGTGTTTGCTTCTGTTGTTACTATTTCAAGTGCTCTTCATTTCTTAGTAGATCTTTATTTCCAGAAATCTGGAATAACTTTTCTATGTCTAAAGGGCTTCCTTGAATGTTTCTTGTTGTATGAGTCTACTGGTTATGAATTTTTTAGCTTTTTTTCTTCAGTCTGAAAAAATCTTTGTGTAGCTTTATATATCTTTGATTTTGAAGGATGTTTTTGGTAGGTAAATAATTTTAGGTTGACAGTTTTTTTTATTCAGTACGTTATAGATGTTGCTCCACTTCTTGTACTGTTTTTTTTTTTTTTGAAATGGAATCTTGCTCTGTCACCCAGGCTGGAGTGCAGTGGTGCCATCTCAGCTCACTGCAACCTCTGCCCCCCAAGGTTCAAGTGATTCTCCTGCCTCAGCCTCCTGAGTAGCTGGAATTACTGGCGTGCGCCACCACACCCGGCTAATTTTTGTATTTTTAGTAGAGTCAGGGTTTCACCATATTTGCCAGGCTCATCTCGAACTCCTGACCGCAAGTGATCTGCCTGTTGCCCTCCTCAGCCTCCTACAAGTGTTGGGATTACAGACATGAGCCACTGTGCCCAGCCACTTGTACTATTTCTGATAAGAAATATGCTGACATTTTTACCTTTGTTCCTCCATATATAACATGTCTTTTCTTCTGGCTGCTATTAAGACTTTATCACTGGCTTTTAGTACTTTTATTATGATGTGCCTTGGTGTAGTTTTCTTCATGTTTCTAGTGTTTCAATTTATTGCACTTGTCAGATCTGTGAGTTTGTAGTTTTCATCTAATTTGGGAATATGTCAGCCGTGATTTCTACAAATGTGTTTTCCTATCCCATCCTCCAACACCATCTTTATCTTCTTCTTCAGGGAATCTAATTGCAAGTATATTAGGCTGCTTAAAGTTGTCCACAGCTCATCGATTCTCTTTACCTTTCTCTTTTTTTTTTTTAAACAGAGTCTCACTCTGTTGCCCAGGCTAGAGTGCAGTGGCACAATCTCAGCTCACTGAAACCTCTACCTCCTGGGTTCAAGTGATTCTTATGCCTCAGACTCCCAAGTAGCTGGGACTACAGGTGTGCGCCACCATGCCCAGCTAATTTTTGTATTTTTAGTAGAGATGGGATTTTGTCATGTTGGCCAGGCTGGTCTTGAACTCCAGACCTCAAGTGATCCACCCACCTCAGCCTCTCAAAATGCTGGGATTATAGGTGTGGGTCACCGCACCTGGCCTTAATTTTTTTTTTCTATCTACATTTTAGAAAGTTTCTACTGCAGTCTTCAAGTGTACTAATCTTTTCTTCTGTAATGTCTAATCATCTGTTAATCCTATCCAGTGTATTTTCCACCTTAGAGATTATTATTTTCATCTCTAAAAGTTGGATTTAGAAATTTTATGCTTTCTTTGTCTCTACTTAACTTTTTGAGTATATTACTATTATTATTATTATTATTATTTTGTAGAGATGGGGTCTCCCTCTGTTACCCAAGCTGCTCTTGAACTCCTGAAATGAAGGGATCCTCTTACCTTGGCCTCTCAAAGTGGGATTACAGGCGTGAGCCACCAAGACCTGCCTATATTACCATTATAATAATTCTAACATCTATGTCAGTTGCAGGTCAGTTTTAGTGATTACTTTTTTTGTTTGTTTTTGAGATAGAGCCTCGCTCTGTTGCCCAGGCTGGAGTGCAGTGGCACGATCTCCGCTTACTGCAAGCCCCACCTCCCGGGTTCACGCCATTCTCCTGCCTCAGCCTCCCGAGTAGCTGGGACTATAGGCGCCCGCCACCACAGCCAGCTAATTTTTTTGTATTTTTAGTAGAGACGGGGTTTCCCTGTGTTTGCCAGGATGGTCTTGATCTCGTGACCTCGTGATCCACCTGCCTCGGCCTCCCAAAGTGCTGGGATTACAGGTGTGAGCCACCGTTCCTGGCCCCTAGTGATTACTTTTTAATCTCATTGGTCATATTTTTCTGTTTCTTTGCATGCCTTGTAACACTGAATGCCACATATTCAATATTGAGTGTCAGACATTTTGATTTTTTTCCTTGTTGGATGCTGGATATTTTTCTGTTCTTACAAATATGCCTGGATTTTGATTTGAGATAGAGTTAAATTACTTGGAAATAGTTCAATCCTTTCAGATCTTACTTCCATGTGTTTTTTTCTGTTTTTTTGTTTGTTTGTTTGGCAGGACCCAACCAGTATTTATTCTAGGGCTAATTCCTCCCCAGTTTAAGTAAGGTGAGACTCTTCTTAGTATTCTGCCTCCATTGAGTTGGGAGCATTTGTAGTCTAACTGATGGGAACAGCCACTATTCCTGGCCCTCTGTGAGTTTCCAGTGCTATTCTGTCTAATGCTTTCATATGTTTTTTTCTTTGCTGTACTTTTTATAGTTTCTTCACATGCATGCACTGATCTGCATTGTCAAATTCTCAGGGAGAACCTTCTGCAGGTCTGTAGGTTCTCTGTGCACTTAACGTCCTCTCGTATGCTGTCTTGTGAACTCTAACCATCTTGTTTCCCTGGATTCATATCCCCATCCTCTCAACTCAGGGAGTCTGCTGGGCTCTCCTTCATTCCATTCTCTGTGTCATGGTGTGTAACGTATCTGAAAGTAGTAAGCTGGGGGTAAATTTTGTTTGCTTAGGAATCATTTTCTTTCACAGTCTGATACCCAGTATCTTGAAAACAGATGTTTTATATATTTTGTCTGTCTCTTTTTCCTTTTTCCTTTTGGTTGGTTCAGGTGGGAGGGTCAATTTGGTCCTTGTTACTCCATGTTGGCTGGATTCAGAAGTCCCCTAAGGCTCTACTCTTAATAGTCACTTCACATTTTGAGGAGAGGTAGAGAAAAGTTCCAAGAGTCTATTATCAATAGCATCTGGTACAACCCACTCTATAAATGAAGTGTGATTGTTATTTAGTCTATTTAATTCTTCTTAAATCTCTAGAACATTATAGAGGTTTGCCGTGACTAGGGATTTATAGATTGTTTGGGATAGACTTCAGAACTCTGGGGCCTCCCTGAAATGTACCATTGACATTTTCAAAACACAAGGGGCCATTGATAGATTGCAAATCAGTTTCACTCTTACTTGGTAGTCATTCTGCAAACTTGGTTCTGTTTCTATTGTGCCATCTGGGTAAGGTTGCAGTTAAGGAAAATTTACTCTCTAAAGACCTTAATAGTACATAGAGCTTGCTAACATAGGGAATTTACTGTGATTCAAGGGTTTATTTCTAGAACACTGAAAACCTTTCTAGTCCAACTCCAAGAAATGCTGTGTGATTCTTTTTCACTTATTCTTGAGGATTTCTTTGAAATTAAAAGAGGAAGCTCTCACTATCTTATTTCCATGAAAAAGAAAAGACCAGTATTTTAGTATTTAGCGAAGGAGAGAGAGGGCTTAAGGAAAGTTGAAAATAATCATGGACTGATTAATATATTTTTAAGCATTTACTATGGGTATACCACTTGTTTGGGCAATGAGGTGAAGAAGAATGGGTAGGTTACTTTTTATTTACCTCCATGAATCTCAAAGACTTAGTCTTCCAAAAAAGTCTTACTTAATAATAATTTACTTCTCCATTTTTATGAATCAGTCACATGTAACTGCCAATCAAAGCATTTGGTTATCATGAAGTTACTGGTGTTACTTCAGTATCATAATATTTCAGATAAAAATAGAATCTTGCTGTTATAGGTAATCTGAACAGCCTAATTATGGATGAATCTATAATTTCTTTTAGCCTTCTTAAGACACTGAATTTTTTTTTTTTTTTTGAAGATGGGAGTCTCGCTCTGTCGCCCAGGCGGGAGTGCAGTGGCACAATCTCGGCTCACTGCAAGCTCCACCTGCCAGGTTCACACCATTCTCCTGCCTCAGCCTCCTGAGTAGCTGGGATTACAGGCGCCTGCCACCACGTCCGGCTAATTTTTTGTATTTTTGGTAGAGACGAGGTTTCACCATGTTAGCCAGGATGGTCTCGATCGCCTGACCTCGTGATCCGCCTGCCTCGGCCTCCCAAAGTGCTGGGATTACAGGCATGAGCCACCGCACCCAGCCTCAAGATATTGAAAATTTTTATTCCTGGTTGGTTGGGGCCTGGGAACATCTAGTAAATAGTTTTAAGTTGGCTGGGTGTGGTGGCTCATGCCTGTAATGCCAGCACTTTGGGAGGCTGAGGCCAGCAAATCACTTGAGGTCAAGAGTTTGAGATCAGCCTGGCCAACATGGTGAAACCTTGCCTCTACTAAAAATACAAAAATTAGCCAGGCATGGTAGTGCACTTCTGTAATCCCAGCTACTCGGGAGGCTGAGGCAGGAGAATCGGTTGAGCCTGGGAGGTGGCGGTTGCAGTGAACCAAGATTGCACCACTGCACTCCAGCCTGAGTGACACAGTGAGACTCCATCTCAAAAAAAAAAGAAAGTTTAAAGTTTAGTTTTAGAAACAAATATTCTTTTTTGTTTGTTTTGAGACAGGCTTTCCCTCTGTCACCCACGCTGGAGTGCAGTGGTGCAATCATGACTCACTGTAGCCTTGACCACCTGGGCTCAAGTGATCCTCTCACTTTTAAGCCTCCTAAGTAGCTGGGACTAATTAGCCAGGGACCATGTCTGGTTTTTCTTTTATAGAGACGGGGTCTCTCTGTATTGCTGCGGCTGCTCTCGAACACCAAGGCTCAAGAAATCCTCCTGACTTGGCCTCCCAAAGTGCTGGGATTGCAGGCATGAGCCACTGTGCCCAGCAAGATAAATATTCTTTTTTTTTTTTTTTTTTTTTTGAGGCAGGGTCTCGCTCTGTCACCCAGGCTGGAGTGCAGTGGCGTAATCTCGGCTCATTGCAGCCTGTACCTTCCAGGCTCAAGCAATCCTCCTACCTCAGCCTCCCAAGTAGCTGGGACTACAGACACGCACCACTACACCTGGCTTTTTTTTTTTGAGACAGAGTCTCGCTCTGTTGCCCAGGCTGGAGTGCAGTGGTGCAATCTCGGCTCACTGCAAGCTCTGCTTCCCGGGTTCACGCCATTCTCCTGCTTCAGCCTCCTGAGTAGCTGGGACTATAGGTGCCTGCCACCACGCCCGGCTAATTTTTTTGTATTTTTGGTAGAGACAGGGTTTCACCTTGTTCACCTGGCTAATTTTTAAATTCTTTTGTAGAGATGGGGTTTCACCATATTGCCCAGGCTGGTCTGAAACTCCACTCTTGAGCTCAAGTGATCTGCCTGCCTCGGCCTCCCAAAGTGCTGGGATTACAGGTATAAGCCACCATAACTGGCCTGAGATAAAGATTCTAAATAGCAGAAAACAAAACAAAGTAGCCCTGCTACATGCTATCGTGAGTGGTGCAGATCCTAAGTATTATAGCATTTTATTGCATACAGACGTCCCTGAGCGGGGCTATTGTAGTCAAGACAGGTAGCTAGGACTGAGAAGAGGGTATTCCAGCTAGGAGGCAGTGGGTTTGCATGTACAGTGGCAGGGATGTTAGCTGTAAGTTGTGGATTCTGTACATTGAGGAGACAGTCTGTCCAACAGATGAGTACACAGGAGAGTGAGTTGGAGATTAGGTGGGAAATGTAGGTTAGGATCAGATCAAACACCCTGAGTTCTTTGAATCTGTTCTTTATACAGAGATGGCAGTGAAAATGGAAGAGTCATTGAAGAGACTCTAAAGGAGAAAGCCAAGGACCTGGTGACCAAACGTGAGGACTGAGAGGGAAGAGTCAAAGGTTTTGAGTTAGGGCAAGAATGATACAGTATTACCCCCTTACCCAAGGGGATACCTTCTAAAACTCCCAGTGGTTCCCTGAAACTGCAGATAGTACTGAACCCCATCTAAACTATGTTTTTTCCTATATATACATGCCTACAATAACATTTACTCTCTAAATTAGGCACAGTAAGAGATTAACTACCATAACTAATAATAAACTACAACAATTATAACAATATGTCAGCATCACGACTCTTGCACTTTGGGGCCATCACGAAGTAAAATAAGGGTTTCTTGAACACAAGCACTGTGACACCTCTACAGCCGACGTTACGATGGAGATGCCTACTAAGAGACTAGCGGGTGGGTAGCATCTGCAGCATGGACAAACTGGACAGAGGGAGGCTTCACATTGAGGGTAGATGGAGTGGGATAGCGTGAGATTTTATCACACTGCTCAGAACAGCACACCATTTAAAACTTATTATTTCTAGAATTTTCCATTTAATTTTTTCAGACTGTTGGTCAGAAAAAGAAAAGGGAAACTGTTGATAAGGGTATGTGTCGGGGACTGGTGTACTATTATTATTACAAACAGGAAAGTTGGAAGGGAGAGGTTGAATGAAGGGATGCCAGAGATCCCTGAAGCTTTTTCTAAAAATTCCCAATTTCTGAGTGGCTCCTGACTAGACAATACTTCCCTGCATCCTTTCCCCTCTCCTATGAGTTGAGCCTGGCAGGACAAACTCTAGAGTATGAGAGGGCATTTAGAGCCCATGAGGTCACCAGGCTAAATCCCCTCATTTTACTGATAAGCAAATTGAGGACTTCAGATACTGTGACTTCCCTTAAGGGTAGAGCTAGGCTGGCCTCTTGGCATTATTTTCTTAAAATTTTAAATAAAGGTTACTGTATGTCAATCCTGCTTGCTGGCAAAGTGAGCCCTTTGTTTCCCTGCCATATTCATTAGTTATATTATTTTTATTTTAGAAACAGGGTCTTGCTATGAGGTCCAGGCTGGCCTAGAACTCCTGGGCTCAAGTGATCTTCCTGCCTCAGCCCCTGGAGTAGCTGGGACTGTAGGAACTGCGTCCTACTCGGTTATTGGCTTGATGCCTCAAGCCGTTTTTCACTGTACAGACTCAGATGCATTAATAGTTAAAACAAGTCGTTTCGAGGATTCTGGTTTTCCTTTATCTGTACACCCAGACGCAAACCTTAGAGCAGCACACTACGGACATTCATGCCAAACCCGGCCGCGTCTGCTCTCTCGTGATGCGCCTGAGCTGTTTGAAGGGAACGGGATTAACAATTTATGAAGGGAACGGGATTGATTAACAATTTAAGCTCGGGGTGAGGATTCTTACTGGGAGCCGACTCCCTAATTTTTGAAGTAAAGGATGTGTGGTGGAGACTAGTAAAGGAATTGCATCCTTTCTTTGCTGCTCTGAATCCCGTTCCCAATGACGTCTCGCGCCTGGAGCCCTAATTCATGTATGATTCCCACCCCGCCCGAGGAAAATGAGATTATGCCAGTGTGTTGAATGAGCGCGGTTGTTTTGAGATCTACACTTTAGCGGGAACCTGGGGAGAGTGCCTTCTTATTCCCTGCCCCCGCCCAAGGCTCTCTTCACTTTCCCCGCGGAGGTCCTCTCGTTTTCTGTCTCCCATCTGCTGGCTTCCCGCCTTTCCTCCCCCGCTTATTTACTCAAGGCCCTGGGGCTGCACCCCGCCGGCAGCTCCTTCGGGGGCGTGGCCGAAGAGCTCCGAGGGCGGGGCTGACTGAGCCCATATTCGGGCGTGGCCGGCGGTGATTGGTGAGGGCGGGACCTGTCTCAGGGGGCGGGGCCTGCAGGTTTGGCCCCCGCAGGGAGCGCAGCTGGCGCCGCGGGGAGCTGGTGGCGCGGCGCAGGTCCCGGCCGAGTGTGGCGCAGCAGTGGCGGCGCTTCCCGTTCGCCACGCGCCGGGGGTGGGTCCCCGAAGGTAAGCGTGTGGCTCATCGAGCTTGCGCGAGGAACCCTTGGCGGAGAACAGCCCCGGCACTGCGCGGGCCAGGTGGAGGGACCCCGGGGGCGCGGGAGGCAGGTGTGGTGTGACGGGCCCCGGTGCCATTTCCGCGCCCATGAGGAGCGCGGGGCGGGGCGCGCGGGCGGCCCCTCCTGTGAACCCCTGAGAGGAGACGCGGGCTCCACACCCGGGCGTGCTGCGACTTCGCAGCTCTCATTCACTGCACTTGGTCCAAGACAGAAAACGTCTGAGTTGTTCCACACACACCCCCTCTAAATGTCGAAAAGTCCCAGGTACTGTCAAGTTTGTATATTCTTTAAAATATATTTATAGTTTGTGGTTCAGGACAGGAGGAGAAACCCGATAGTGAGCGTGCGGTGGGGCTTTGCTTTTACTTTGTGTTACTCAGTTTGTAAGGACGGTGTAGTAGAAACGGGACTGTTACTTAAACATGGACAGCAGGGGTTACATAGGGAGTGTATCTTGGAGATGAAGCACGCAGACTTTGGAGCTAAAATCATGGTTTTGAATCTACTTATTAACGCGAAAACTTGGGCAATTTGCCTAACTTTTCTTTGCCTTAGTTTTAGCGTATGTAAAATGGGGATAATGATAGTTCCAACCATACAGCAGTTTTGGAAGATTAAATGAGTTAATACCTGGCTCATAGTCCACAATAAACTTTGGCTGTTTTCTTTATTAAGCATTCAGATGGGCATTAATCTCAAGAATTGTCATCACCGAAAAACCTACGTATTTTCTTTCCTCAGAGCTGTTGCTAGAAATGCTTGGGGATTCCTTTGGAACAGTTTTCTTAGACCTAGTTCCTCAAGAAAAGGTCTCTTACTTTTCTTTCACTAGGGGTGTTACCTGATGTGATCATCCACTTTGTTCCAAATCACATCCACAGAAACCTCAGTCTTGAATCAAGCCTGTTCCAAAACAGGGATCAAAAAAGAGGCAGCGCCTTTAAGGTGAATGTAGCCTCATTTTAAGCACCAAGTTCAGGCGGGTTTGTTTAAAAGCAGTTCATATCGCTTTATACAGAACTTTTAAGTTGTGCTGTTTTGGGTGGATGCTTATTTGTACTATTATTGCAAAACTAAGTAAACCAGAGCACCGGCAATACATAAATAAACATCATAGGAACCATAGCTTGCTGCAGGGAATCTCAGAATTGAAAGGAATCTGAAAAATCAGACCAGCTGGTCTTTACAGATAAGGATGAGGCCAAAGACTCAGAATCAATAAATGGCGGAGCTTAGGCTAGAATTCAGCTCTGCTGATCAACAAAGTATAAAATCAAATGATGATGTTATTTCTAGTTTTGATGATAGTTACTATGTTTATTTTTGACAGTTTTATGGTTTTGTGAATGGCTTTCCTCTCCAGCAGTATCCTGCTTGGTAGCTTAATTGCATGATTCATAATCATTCTTCAGTACCTTTGATTTAAATTACAAGTCTCAAAGTTGCTACATTAATTATTGCTTTGAGAACAAGATGATTGTCTTCTTAAGCTTTGTACAAACATGTTCTAATGTGCTTTGGTTTTGTCCTTTTAAAATGCAGCCCTCTTCTCCCATGTAGGGAATGTAAACAGCCAGTATAAACAAATTGACCCACTAGGCATTTTTTATCGCTGTTTTATTGGTGAAGTTTTCTTGATTGGGTAGGATAGAGTCAGGAAGTGGAACCCTGAATGCTCACCCAAGGAAATAGGACTGGGTCCCAAAGAGATATGTCACAATGTGGCTGCTAACTTCAAAAGCATTGTGGAGTGAAATTATTTTGAGCTACTGTTTTGTTAGTTGCTGACTCTTCCCCAACTTTTTGTATAGCTCACTCCTTCACCTCTGGGTGTTTGTTTAGATGTTACCTTCCTATTTAAAATTGCATACAACACCACACTTATATATTGACCTATGGATTTACTTATTCATTATCTGTTGTCTGACACGAGAGCGTAAGTTCCATGTGGGTAAAGTTGTTTGCCAGTTGTGTTCACTGTTGTATCCTAAGTGCTTGGATATAGTGCCTGGCACACAGAAGGTACCGAATTCATGGATCTGATGCAGACATTTCTAACAAGACTAGTAATTATTTATGCCAATTCACTATCACTTTCCCCTCCCTCCATTTTATTTATTCCTAGTTACCCAGGAATAAAATCTTGAGGCAATGTTACTTCTTTCTTTTACCTTTGTACCCCACATGCAAATAGCTACCACGTTATTTCATCTGTCATTTTTTTTTTACAAACCTGCCTCTCCTGTTGTTGCCAAGCCCATTTCTTCATTCCCTTCCATTTAATTTGACACCTACAGCCCTGCAGTTCTCTTTTCAAGTGGCTTCACATCCTTACCTGCAGAATGAAATCCAGAGTGAAAAGCCTGACATTCAGAATTCCCTACAGCATGATTTCAAGCCCACTTTTACAGTCTGTATTTCCTATAGATGAAGAGAATGAGTTCCAGTTTAGGTTTGTAAATATGACAGTAAAATAAGGCTTTAATGGTGATGTCCTATAAAATCCCAAAGTGAGTGTTGCTTCATGACAGTTTCTCTTTCTGTTTTTATTGATGAGTTAATCTTTTTCTCCGATGTGGGCAGGGATTTAGACTTAGTGGTCTAGTGGCTGTTCCCTGTTTCTAGTGAGGACTTCTGCTGCCCTTTCTGTTTTGAGTTCCCATTCTTCAAAACCCCCCTCACATGTGGCCCCCTCACATGCGGCCCCTGCCATCCCCTAACAGATATCTAGGTAAGTTCAGTTGGAAGTGGTTTTTTCTTCCTCTGAATGCTGATGACTATCATAGAGAATTTACCGCAGTCTTCTTTGAATTCGAAAGCTTCGGGCATTGGTCATTTCTTTATTGCTTCATGTCCTGGAGGACAAGAAGCATGCACACACACATTTCAGTTTCTTTTAAAGGAAAAATAAGACCCACATCTGCTTATCTGCTTTTTTGTTTTTTTTTTTGATACGGAGTCTCCCTTTGTTGCCCAGGCTGGAGTGCAGTGGTGGCGTGATCTCGGTACTCTGCAAGCTCTGCCTCCCGGGTTTACGCCATCCTCCTGCCTCAGCCTCCCGAGTAGCTGGGACTACAGGTGCCCGCCACTACTCCCGGCTAATTCTTTGTATTTTTAGTAGAGACGGAGTTTCACCGTATTAGCCAGGATGGTCTAGATCTCCTGACCTCACAATCGCCCGCCTCGGCCTCCCAAAGTGCCAGGATTACAGGCGTGAGCCACCACGCCCAGCCACTTAACTGTTTTTTAAGTAAACATGAACTTAAACTTACATCAAACAGACCTTTAAATCGTTAAATATTGAGCTTCAACAATTACTTCTACAGTACAGACAAATGAAGAAGATGACAAGGAAAAAGTCAGTACTGAGTAAAAAGATACAAATGAAGACCCTGAGGTCTGGATTTATAGAGGGGAGTGGGTGTAGGGAGAGCAGCATGTCCAATACGCATGTAGATGGACAGGCAGATGTTTTTAAAAGTACACAGTAAATTCAGGAAACCATCAGAAGACAACTTTATTGAGCAATATCTGCAGCTTAGGATTTTGTGGAGTATTATTCCTAAAATATATTTTGTTTTTATATTTCTAGATACGTGTAATACTGTTTCTTTGCTTCGTTTCTATACTGGATAGGACTGAAGATTCTCTTTCTCTCTGGTCTGCAGAAAGTAATTTACTTTCTTTCCTTTCATTGTTTAATCTTAAAAAAACTTCATCCTTTTTTCCTGATTGTCCTGGATGTGTGGAGAAAGGTGTATGTGCCAGAAGTTTTTAGTCCTTCAGAAAAAGGTAGTAGATATGAGATACTTGAGTTTACTATTGTTGAAGTTTACAAAGTTTGATATCAGCATTTAACACATTTTGCTGAATTTTATGTTACAAGCATATCCTTGCACATATTCCAGTTGAGTCAATGATTTTATTTTACTTGTGACTCAGATTAAAACTTGACTCAAGAGCTTGTGTAAATGTTTCTGTCACTTAATTTTATCTTTTCTCCTGTGGCCTTCCAAACCTCAACTGAAGTTTCTCCATTCTAGGGCATACATTAACTTATTTTTGTTGTTTTTGATTTCAGGTGCTTATAGATATAGGTCTAAATTTATTTTACCGTTCCTAGGATGAAGCAGCAGTTTCTATTGTTAGGTAGGCGGGAAATACACAGACACACACACACACACATTTTTTATATGTATACATTTTATACACATACACATATATACATTTTATACATACATATGTATAAAATTAGGGCATATATATATGCCCTAATTTTTGAAATGTTAAAATATTAAGGTAAAATTCTGCATGTTGTCTTTACTAATAACATAGCCACTGTAAGGTCAGGATTTGAAATTAAGTAGTATAATTTAAATAAGTATTATAATTTAAATATGTAATTGGTTGTAATTTTTGTGCTTTGGGAAATTTTTACTAATGTGATAATAGTTTTAGTGTCAGGAGAATTTTGAAAGCAAATATTTACTTGAGAGTAAAGTTTCCTTTATCACACTGCATAAGCATCTGTGTTTACCCTGAGTTATCCTTGATTTTATAAAGCCTTAGTTAAATGTGTTATTAGATACAGTCATTCATAAAAATAATAAAAAATGAGGGTACAGATGCTGATACACTCCCAGCACATGGTAAACACTACGTAAGTATCATTAAATAAGTAAATCTATATTTTTAGGGAGGATTTTATTAAGATATCATAGCATATTAGTACATATATGCTTGTACTATATATACACATATATATATATATATAGTACTTGGAGTGATCCAGTGAAGAGGCAGAAATTGATGATTCAGGAGACTGATGAAGGAATAATGAGGCATTGGTCACTGAAGATCTCACTAGCACACTTTGGCAAGTTGGAATTTCTAAACGTCTCTCTCCACCTGTTGAATAAATCAATGAAAGGTTTTATTAGGGCCTTCTAAGTGCATGGCAGTCAATAAGTCACAGTTCCTACACCCTAGTCAGGGAGGCTCTCAATAAGCAAGCAACTGCAATCCTAGTTGCAGTCCATAAATACTGAAATGGAAATAAACAACATGATGAGGGAGGATTAACTTGGGGAGGGAGCACATTAAGGTGGCCATGAAGTTTGTTGGAAGAAGTGACTTTTGAACAAGGCCTTGGTGTGAAGAGCTGATGAGTGTCCCAGACAGAGGGGCCACTGGTACAAGAGACGAGATGGGAGAGGGCTTGGAAGGTGTACGAAATAGGAAGGAGGTTGTTCTCGTGTAAGTCTAGTGAACACAGAGGCGAGAGGCCCTGGTGGGTGCAGCTGGAGAGTTACACAGAATAACATTAAGCCCTGTGGGGGATTGTAGACTGTCAGCAATAATCCACAGTTTGGATTTTATTCCAAGAGTGATGGGAAGCTGTGGAAAGGAGTTAAGCAAGGAGTGAAATTATCAGATTTACAGTGATAAAAATAAATTTGTCTGGCTACTGGGGAAAAAATGGATTGGAGGGAGTTTAGAATGGAAGCAGAGAGCAGGTTGGAGGTTCTCCCAAGAGACTTTGTGAGACATGATGGTGATTTTTGTCATTGTGGGTTTTGTTTCATTTTGTTTTTTTGGGCCTGGACGATCTGAATTCTGCCAACCTCTTCAGTTCAGAACCAGCTTGACTCCAGGCCCCATCACTCTGCCAGTCACCACAGCCCTCTAGGAATTGGCCGTGGGAGTGTTGTATGTTCACATCTGCCTGTAAGATATGCTTGGAGTGTGCCTACAAATGGAAAAGCTTGGGAGTTTTGGAATAGAGCAGGCATTCTGGTGGTTAGGAACCCAAGATAGTGACCTTGGGAGGCTGAGAAGGATAGGACAGCCTTGCTGCCATTGCTACCATCTCTACCAGTTGGTTCTGGACCAAGTGGAGGGACATGGCATGGTTGGAGTAAATTTAGGGCCTTCTCCTTATCCTAGTAGTATTTGTTTTTTGTTTTTTAAAGAGATGGGATCTAGCTCTGTCACTCAGGATGGGAGTACATTGGTGCAATCATAGCTCACTGCAGCCTCAAACTCCTGGCCTCAAGCTATCCTCCGGCCTCAGCCTCCCGTGTAGTTGAGATTAGAAGCATGAGCCACCATGCCTGGTTTATTTTAGCAGTTTTATCCTAGTATGGAGGAAACAAAGAGCTGTCAGTGGTTACTTCCACTTCCTCACCCAGGCCCTTCTCTAAATGTCTCTAATAAAATGGAGCTGGCTCATGTGACTTTAGTTGAGGTTCTTGGACACTCTTCTCAAGTTGTTGGTGCACAACACTCTTCTTCAATATTGTTTTAGTGCCAACATTGGCTATTTTGCATGTACTTTATTTTTAATTCATATATCACTTTTATCAAGAATTGGATAAATAAAAGGTGCTTAAATAGAGATGTAGTAAACCTAGGAAAAACTGGGACAGCTTTGTGATTGCAGAATGATGGAAAAATCAAAGTTGAGGGTGGAGTGGGAATTAGAGGAAGGATGTATCAGTAAGGAAGGAAAACAGGAAAAGTTGTAACTGATTCATCATGTGATGTGTGAGGGGAGGGGAGAAGGCTACTATGTATCTTTCATTGGCAGAGCCTGTTGATTTTTTTTTTAATCTGTTCTGCAGTGAATTTAATTTACAGATGTGACAAAGATGTCCTTTGTTTCTGTTGAAACATTTGGGATGTGTTTGGAGCTAGTATCCTGAGAGGCAGAAATAAACAGATACAGATTATATATACTCTTACAGTAGACTTTCAGTAAAGTAACCAGTTAGTTTGGGGTTAGAATTTGCTGGGAAGGTGCTTTTAATGTAATTTAAAATGAAACCTATTCATAGGGTCTATTCTCTTCTCAGAAATAGTCCCCATCCCAATTCCTTTTCTTATTTACTAGGTCATTTCCCCTTGCCACGCCCGGGGTATGTGTATTTTTTTTTTTTTTTTTTTAGACTTCTTTTTTCATAGCTAAATTAGGAAAGTACAGAGTTCCCCATATATCTGTGCCGCCACACATGTACAGCACTCCCCATTGTCAATATCCCCCACCAGAGTGTTACATATGTTACAATCGGTGAACCTACGTTAACACATCTTAGTAACCCAAAATCCATAGATTCCATTAGGGTTCACTCTTGGTGTTGTACATTCTGTGGGTTTGGACAAATGTATAATGACATGTATTATAGTGTCACAGAGTATTTTCACTGCCTTAAAAATCCTCTGCCTATTCATCGTTTCACCCTGTGCCCCAGCCCCTGGCAGCTGCTGATCTTTTTACTGTTTTCATAGTTTTGCCTTTTCTAGAATGTCATATAATTGGAATCATGCAGTATGTAGCCTTTTCAGATTGGCTTCTTTCACATAATGATATGCATTTAAGGTTTCTCCATGTCTTGTTATGGCTGGATAGCTTCTTTCTTTTTAGCACTGAAAAATATTTCATTGTCTGGATGTACTACAGAGTATTAATCTATTCACCTATAGTAGGGCATCTTGGTTGCGTCCAAGTTTTGGCAATTATGAATAAAGTTGCTAGAGACATCCATTTACAGGTTTTTGTGTGCACGTAGTTTTTAGCTTCTTTGAGTAAATACCAAGGAGTGCAACTTCTGGATTGTATAGTAAGAATATGTTTAGTTTTGTAAGAAACTGCCAAATTGCCAGAGTGGCTGTACCATTTTGCATTCCTACCAACAGTGAATGAGAGTTCCTTCTCTTCCCTATCCTCACCAGCATTTGGTGTTGTCAGTGTTCTGGATTCTGACCATTTCTGAAAAGTAGGTAATGGTATCTCATTTTAATTTGCATTTCCTGGTGACATGATGTGGAATATGCTTATTTACATTTGCCATCTGTATATCTTCTTTGGTGAGGTGTCTGTCAAGACATTTGGTCCATGTTTTAATCAGATTGTTTTCTTGTTGTTTAAAGAGTTATTGGTGTATTTTAGATAACAGTCCTTTATTGGTTGTATCTTCTGCAAATGTTTTCTTCCAGCCTATGGTTTGTCTTCTCATTCTCTTCATGTTCTTTCATGGATTGTGCCTTTGGTGTAGCATTTGCAAAATCATTGCCATACTCATGGTCATCTAGTTTGTGTGTGTGTGTGTGTGTGTGTGGAGTTTATTTTTATTTTTATTTTTGTTTTTTAAGATAGGGTCTTTCTCTGGCACCCGGCCTGGAGTAAAGTGATGCGATCTTGGCTCACTGCAACCTTCCCCACTTGGGCTCAAGCGATTCTCCTGCCTCAGCCTCCCTAGTAGCTGAGATTATAGGTGCATACCATCATGCTAGGCTAATTTTTTATTTTTTTATGTTTTTGGTAGAGATGAGGTCTCGCATATTGCCCAGGCTGGTCTTGAACTCTTGGACTCAAGCAGTCGTCCCATCTCAGACACCCCAAGTGATGGGATTAAAGGCCGAAGCATCCTGCCTGGCCATTTTCTAGATTTGCTGGTACGTTATATTCTAGGAATTTTATAGTTTTGTTTTTTGTTGTCGTTGTTTGTTTGTTTTTTGAGACACAGTCTTGCTCTGTTGCCCAGGCTGGAGTGCAGTGGCGCAGTCTCGAGGCTAACTGCAATCTCCACCTCTGCCTCTTGGGCTCAAGTGATCCTCTGATCTCAGCTTCTCAAGTAGCCAGGACTACAGGTACGTGCCACCATGCCTGGCTAATTTTTAAATTTTTTTTGTGGAGACAGGCTCTCACTATATTTCCCAGGCTGATATCGAACTCCTAGGCTCAAGGGATCCTCCTGCCTTAGCCTCCCAAAGTGCTGGGATTACAGGCGTCAGCCATCACCCGGCCTACTTTTGCAATTTATGTGCATGGATTTTCTTTTGTATCTTCCTTGACCAGCCCTGTTAGTTCCCTCCTTTAGGTGCCATTGTTTCTAAACACCCAGTACCCTGTTCCCCTGCTGAGGAAAACTTGTAGCTCTTCACAAGCCAAATTCCTTCCTTTTGGGACACGTTTGTTCTTACTTCCCTTTATGCCTTGGTGTGAATCACCAACTCACCCTCCCTGCTGTATTGGGTAAGAATGGGAAGTGATACTTATGAGTGTATCTACCTTCTAATCTGAGTAGGGTCCTCTAGTCAATATCAAACAATCTTTATGATGGGTTAAGGAGATAGGGTTCAGAAATTCTGTTTATTTTTTTAGAGGTAAAAGCAGAAGAATCTTTTGACTTTTTTTATTAAAAAAAATTTCTTTTGCCTGCCCTGAAACAAAGATAGGCAAGACCCAAGGACAGTAAATAGCATATAATAGACAAAAAAATGGATACAATGATGAAGGAAAAAATCCTTTTTAGGAAAAGCTTTAATGTTCATCTATTTTAAGCAATATTTGTATCAGTAACATTTTAACATAACAAGAATTTGGGCAATTTTTATCATAGAGTTTCACCCATATTGCTATTTTTTTACAGACCCCAAACAAAAAAATTTTAAGTCTATGGATGCTTTTTTTAAAAAGATGAACTTTCCCCTTCTTTTTAAAAAAACTGTATCCTTGATAGTGTCTTTTATCGTGTCCTCCTTATTTCATAATTAGTCCTTGGTTGTCATTGTGATGGGGCCAACACTCAGAGCCTGCTGTGTACCAAGCTCTCAGTTAGATGTTTACATGTGATGTTTTTCAAGAAAGGGAAGCCAGGCTCCTGACCAAGTGCTGTCCAGAATTTGACCCCCTCCTGGTGGCGGAATCAGAAATCTGCTTTTCCTGTGCGTGACTTTCTTTCTGTAACGCAGTTGCCTGGTGGATCCCTGGTGCTCTCTTCTCTTCAACTCTGTATCTCCGAAGATGATTTAGAAAAGGATGCACGTAACAGCATAAGAACTTGAGGGCTACGGTATGTGAGCTGGGCTCACATGAGAGTGCTTTCACCCACAGCCATGTGGCCATGTGGAACTGCTCTTCGTAGCTTAGGTTTCTTCTTCATTTGTAAAATGAGGATAATGATATTTACCTCAGAGGTTACTATGAGGACTCATTGATGTGTTAGATGTGAGCGCTTAAAACAGCCCTGGCATTAGTGCTCAGTAAATATTTATTTCTCAGCCTTCAGCCCTGTTGACGTTTTGGGTCAAATCATTTTTTGTTGTAGGGCAGTCCTGTGCATATTGTAGATGCTTAACATCATCCCTGACGACCACCGCCTGCCACCCCCCCACCCCACAAGTTGTGACAACCAAAAATGTCTCCCGACATTGCCAAATATCCTCTAGGCAAAATTGGCCCCAGATGAGAACCATTGTATAATCTTTGCTAGCTGTTATAATACCCTTGCAGATTCACCGTCCCTCCTAAGATTTGGCTGGCCTTGAAAAGTTTTGCCGTCATCTGACCTATTTCTTTCTGTCTTGTTGGACTTGTCTGAGTTGATTCATGAGTTGAAGAGTAAGTCTAGTTCTTCCATTCTAACGAACTTAAGCCTCTTTGGAAGAGCTGTCACCTACTCCTGGCAAGCCAGCTGCCCCTGAGCACCAGACTACAAAATTATCTTCTGACTGTCTAGCAGAATGAAGGCAGATCCTTTTCCTGTTCCTCTTTTGAAAAGCCCTACATGTATATGAATCTCCCAAAAAGTCCCAGTTTTAATCCCACATGAATGACATAGCTTTTTGTTCTATTCTTTCTTAGTTGTGGGTTTTTATGTCAATCCCCTTCTTACTGTGTTTTATTTAGCTGCCTAGCCAGAAGATGACTTTGCAGAATTTTAATTGCTTCAGTTTTATAGAATAAATATGTACTACATGTATAGTAATACATTTTACTTTTAATCACTCAAAAAAATTTATGAACTTTCTTCCCAAATTGGTCACCAGAGGACTCTGTAAAGCATGTACATGTGGTGGAGGCAGGGTAGTATAATGGATAGAAGCCCTGAAGTCAGACCATCTGGATTCAAATCCTGCTTCTGCCATTTGGGGCAGGGTCCTTCATCCTTTCATGCTTCAGTTTCTCCTCAATTTCTTCTAGTTAGGGCTGCTGTGAGGAGCAACCAGATTCACACATGTAAAGCACAGTCTGGCTTGTAATAAGCTTAGCTACTAAGCAGTAAGTATTATTAGGTTGCCAGTTCAATTTAGCTTGAAGGAAAGGAAAATCTTACTTAAGGAGAGTCGATGTGGTACAGCAAACATGCACATAGAGATTTTGGAGTTGGACAAATTTGCGTTTGAATTCTAGCTCTATTGCCTGTTAGTTGCATATTAACTTGGGCAAGTGATTTAACCGCTTTATGTTTTTCTTCAGAGCAACATCTTTATTCCCAATATATAATTTTGGCTTCTCTTTCCAGATACAATTGAGGCAAATCGGTGGAATCTCTTTCAAACGTCTGCTTCCATACCTGCCTGGCTTTATTTTTAGCTAAGCTATACAGTTTGCGGCTGTGTCCCTTCTCTGTACCCTCTCAGTATACCATGCATACACATAACATAATACTTAATTTATGTTGCTTGTCAGTCTTCCCTGTTAGGTAAGTTCTGTGAGGGTAGGATTTTCTCTTTGTCTTTTTTTTTTTTGAGATGGAGTTTCACTCTGTAACCCAGGCTGGAGTGCAGTAGCATGATCTTGGCTCACTGCAACCTCAGCCTCTTGTGTCCTGGTTCAAGCAATTCTCCTCCCTCAGCCTCCCAAGTAGCTGGGATTACAGGCACGTGCCACCATGCCCAGCTAATTTTTGTATTTTTAGTAGAGACGGGGTTTCACCATGTTGGCCAGGCTGGTCTTGAACTCCTGACCTCATGATCCGCCCTCCTAAGCCTCCCAAAGTGCTGGGATTACAGGTGTGAACCACCGTGCCTGGCCTTCACTTTGTCTTTTTATTGCCTAGTGCATGATGAGCACTCAATAAGTGTTCATTGAATGAAGGAATAAAAATAAATTCAGAACAAATTGTTATACTTTAGATCTGATTTATTGGTTACTTTTACAGTGCTAGGTCTTTTACGCTATCTCAAATCCTTAAAGCAACCATATGAAGTCAGTCTTGCTTCTGTGAAGACAGATCGTTTCCTAAGGGCTGTCTAACCCCCCCTGTGGGATGGTGGGATAGTGGGCCTTAGTGTTGGTCTTTTCTGTTGGGGTTGGGCTCTCAGCACTGGCAGCACTAAATCAGTCTTGGTGAGGGGAAGGCCATATTGTTGAGTCCCTATGTAGCCTCCACGCCTACTGCTTTGGCCACTTTGTCATCGGTCCTTTGAGCAAGCAATGGGACGATTGGGAAAGAGGCTGACTGACATCTATAAGACAAGTCATCTTGACCACATGATTATTGAGCGCCTGTCTGTAGTGGGTATTTATGTGAGACACAAATATGTTCACATTCTGTGCTGTAGTGAAAGGTTCATATACATACTTCGCACACCTTCCTTTAAAAAATACATAATTTTCCAATCTTGTTCTTTCCAAGTCACTGACCAGCAGGCCTTGCATTAGCCACTGCCCAAGGATCATCATAGATACGTCCCTTTGGCACTCCTCCTTACAGGTAAACCACCACGTGTACTGCTCAGAGTTCTGCCCACTGGGAAGATTTCCCTTCACCCCTCTCTTTCAGGCCATCCCTGAGTGGGGCTGCCTTTTCTCACTTCTGGCCGGTGCCAGCACACTGTGCATGTCCATCCATAAACAAGCATGCCTTTTTCCTGTCCTGCTAACTGGCCTGAGGATCCTCCCCATGAAGCCTTAAATGTGGGTCTAGAAAACTTACAAAAAGGAGGAACAAGCAGTAGGGGAGTCTGGGCTGCCGATCCCTACAGTTTACTTGTGCCATCCAGACCTGCTTAAGCCCAGTCTTGCTTTTACTGTACCAAGTGGATACTGCTGTACATGTCGAGTTTTATGATTCAGTGAACCAGACAATACTCTGTTCACGATGGGCTGTTCTTTTTACATAGTCTCTTGGTTTTCCATAGGTGGTCATCGCATCTCTTCCTGGGCCTAGTAACAAGCCAGGAACCACAGACAGTGCTTGCTGGCAAACCCTAAGGGGTCTGAAACTCTTAGCCTTTTCTTGGTGCTTGTCAGAGAGAGGGGTCCTTAATTCATTCCTGTTTGCCGTGTCATTTCCAGTACTACTGGGTGTGCTGAGGCATAGGCTCAAGGGTTAGGGCAGCTTTCATTGCTCTAGAACCTTCTCTTGGAATGGGCTTCAGTAAAAACTGGCAGGCTCATAGGTTACCCAGTAAATGGGTCAGAACAGCATATCCAAGTATTGAAACTCACTATTTGTTTTGCCTCTTTCTCAGGGGAAGTGGTGCAAGGTGTAGTAATTTCTCTTACTTGAGGTGGAATATCCTGGGTCAGACCAGGGAAATCCTAGAAGCCATCAGTGTGGTGAATCCCTGAACTTCCATGAGTTTTTTTCCATCCTCTGGCTTGTGTATGTGTCTTACACAGGTGTCCAAGGTGCTTGCTAGTTTTTGTTCACCAGGTCCAGTTAAGATAATGGTATTCATGTGCTGGACCAGTGTGGTGATCTGTGGGCTGTCAAGATGATCAAGGACTCTCCAGACTATATTATGGCAATTCAGACATAGCCCTCAGGTGGGACAATGAAAGTATACTGCCTTTCTGCCACTTCATGCAATTTGCATCTCATTGTCCTTACTGATGGTGATAGAAAAGAAAGCGTTTGCCAGGTCAGTAGTCATACCAGATGTCCGGGATTATGCTAATTTTCTTCAGAAAAAAAAAAAAAAAAAAACACTACATTTAGAATCTCAGAATCTCATTTGTAATTGGTATCACCATCTGATTAAATTTATGGTAATCCATTGTCATGTTCCAGGTTCTTTCCAGCTTTGATCTAGGTAAATGGCCAAGTTAAATGGGGATATAAAAAGTTTTAACACCGTTGCATCCTTTTAGTTTTTGATAGTGGTACTGATTTCTGAGCTTCTCCCATGGATGTCATATAGTTTTTGGTTACTTTCTTAGCAGGAAAAAGGGGAGACAGTTCCAGAGGCTTCTTCGTGGTCTTTTCTCGCATTATAGCTTTTATGATATGGGACAGGGAACCAATATGGGAATTTGGCCAGTTACTAAGTATATCTGTTTCCACTATAATTCTGTTACTAGAGAAATAAGCACAGGATGGGCCTATGGACCCACTGTGAGACAGACTTATTCTCTTACGTTACCTCTGGAAGTCCCACTCTGACTTGTAGACCATGTTTTTGGTCTCTAGGAGATTAGCGGTATTTCAGAGCTAGTATCCAGTAACACCTGGGAGGATTATATATTCCTATTTCTGTAGTGCACAATCATCCTGGAGAATTGCTGCAGGTCCTTCTCAGGAAAGGCCTGGAGAAAGATCAACAGTATATGTCTGTGGCCGTTTAAAGGGTCACAATACGCTGGGTGTGGTGGCTCATGCCTACAATCCCAGCACTTCGGGAGGCTGATATGGGCAGTTTGCTTCAGCTCAGGAGTTCGAGACCAGCCTGGCCATCATGACGAAACCCCATCTCTACCAAAAATACAAAAATTAGCCAGGCATGGTAGCGCATGCCTGTGGTCCCAGCTACTTGGGAGGCTGAGGTGAGAGGATTGCTTGAACCCTGGAGGTGGAGGTTACAGTGAGCCAAGATTGCGCCACTGCACTGCAGCCTAGGTGACAGAGTGAGACCCCATCTCAAAAAAAAAAAGAAAAAAAAATAGGTCACAATAATCTTATTAGTCCTCCTTGATCTAAGATCCTTTGAATATATTCCTATGTGTGCTCTCCACACTCCCACTGGTAAATAAATTGTTGAGATCCTAAAATATTTTGTTATAAAGGCAGTTTTCTCCCAGAGTAGACTCGGAACTTCATTCTGGGGTCTTTTGGGTTACGAGACAATGAAAGATGGTGGGAGTAGATAGTGAAGAGAATTAGCATCCCTTGTGAAACAACTTGAAAAGAGTTTTATTGAGGAGGAGGCGTTGGGGTGCAGGGTCTTCTCTGAGAGATACAAGCAGCTGCTTTCAGCAAGGAAGTTCAGCTGAATTTGGGGTTCAGCATTCTTAGCCTCATCTATGCCTACCCAAATAACTGCGTCTAGGATTCAAGTCATTGTCCTTTCCAGTCAGTGCTGTATGTTAACACATGAGACTTTGCAGGATTATATATTGAATTGTCTCTGCAACCCTAGCCATCAAACCCTGGGCTTGATCTTTAGTCTTCTCAGCTCGGCAGCTGTAAGAGATGAAGGACTCGAATAAAACAGCCATGGATTTTCTACCCATCTCTTTGGGAATTCACAGCTTTAACTTTGTCATTTGCTTTATGCACATTCTCAAGGACAGCCAGAAGCAGCCCCAGCCCACATTGCAGTCTCTGAAGTCAGTGTTTTTATCAGCTGCTTGGACTTCAAGCACTCTCCACCTGCACTCCGTCCTGTGACACCATGCACACGTAGTAGTTTGAGCAATCATGATGTCACTGTGTGCCATCCCCACCCTCCACAGGAAGGTTTTCAGGACACGTGTCAAATACACATTCCATTTTTGAGGCTGTGTGTCCTGGGGTCATTCTTGGTACCAGTTAACTGCATCAGTCACATGACACACTCAAAAGTAGTTGAAGAGAGTTTAACAAAGGGACTATTAACTAAGATGTGGGCAGGATTAGAGGAACCAGCATGGCATGTTGAAGCACCTCTTTACTAGCAAAGTCAGGAAGCTGTTACTATTCCCAGGTCCTTCAACTGTAGCTGTGGAAGAGGGGCTGCCTGCTAGGAACTGTGGGCTTAGGTAGATAAACCACTGATGTCAGAAAGGGACCATGGGAACAAATGCCTTAGCGCCTTGCTCCTCTTACCCTCTAATTTGTTAGTGACTCTCATGGCTGAACCCAGCCAGAGGGCAAAGGCAAAGTGTGCTGCTTTAGTGTGTAGTCCATAGAGCTCAGACTTCTGGACATGTGGCTGGGTGGAGAAAGAGTGGCGTTTGGGTCTGGAAGGGTAGATGGAGACTGTCAAGTGCAATTGCCAAACTGGAACCTTTGGTTCAGGTTTGAGTGTGCTTCTTGAGTGTAGACTTCTACACTTAACTGCCAGCTGTACCTGTTCTCTTAGATGTCCCCTGGGTACCTTACAGGAAACAAGTTGTCCTGCCTACCATCTCTTTCCTTCTCCTTTATTCCTGATGCCACTTAATGTGATATCTTACTGTCGCTTCCAAAAGAAGGACCTGAAGAATTCTGCTTCTGTGGGCTATAGCACAGCAAGGCACAAACAGATAAAGTACCAGCAGGACCTGCCACCCTGAGCCCCACATTCTCAAGGGAGAGGTGTGGAAAGTGTAGCTCATAACCTTCACCTTCTCAGTGTCTCTGCTGCAGGAGGAGAAGCATGGGTTAATGTGGCTTCTGAGGTTCCAGGACAGGGCCAACCTGCCTTAGAAGTACAATAGGTTCCATCTGCTCTCATGCTTAGGCAGTAGATCGCTGTGACAGGTGGGCCAGGCTCTGATCAGGTGCTTCCCCGGTCTTACCGGGACAAAGCAGCTACTATTACGAGGCTTTAGAATGCTATAATTTACAGATAGGTGCTGTACTCTTTGTTGAGAAGGGACCAATTACATGTCTGTATATTCTAACAACTAATTCAGCTACATAGAAATCTTTCTGACTGCTGGGCGCAGTGGTTCACGCCTCTAATCCCAGCACTTTGGGAGGCCGAGGCAGGCGGATCACCTGAGGTCGGGAGTTTGAGACCAGCCTGACCAACATGGAGAAACCCCATCTCTACTAAAAATACAAAATTAGTTGGGTGTGGTGGCATGTGCCCGTAATCCCAGCTACTTGAGAGGCTGAGGCAGTATAATTGCTTGAACCCGGGAAGTGGAGGTTGCGGTGAGCCAAGATTGTGCCACTGCACTCCAGCCTGGGTTACAAGAGCAAAACGCCATCTCAAAAAAAAAAAAAAAGAAATCTTTCTGACTGCATTTCCAGCAGCAAATCCAAGAAGGGAAGCTTTGAACCATCTCAAAGGAAGAATTCTTATAATCAGTTAAAACTCATTATACCTGAATATTCAGTGCCTGCTGATACATATTTTAAATCATTACCTGAATATAATTTATTTATAGTGATCAGATCTGTTACAGTGACTTCCTGAAACTAAACATCCAGGGAAATTATCCTAGCAAACTGACACTTTAAAAAGTATTGTTTAGTCTGGGTGCGGTGGCTCATGCCTGTAATCCTAGCACTTTGGGAGATCAAGTTGGGAGGAATGCTTCAGCCCAGGAGTTCAAGCCAGCCTGGGCAACGTAATGAGACCCTGTCTCTTAAGAAAAAAATTTTAAAAAAGTATTGTTTGAGCCAGGTGTGATGGTCTGTGCCTATAGTCACAGCTACTTGGGAGGCTCAAGCAGGAACATTTTTTGGTGTGCTCTTGAGCCTAGGAGTTTGAGGCCTGCAGTGCAGCATGATTGCACCTGTGAATAGCCACAGCATTCTAGCCTGGGCAACATAGCAACACCCTGTCTCTAAAAGAAAGGTATTATTTGGTGTCATGTGGTGTCAGAGTATGGGCTGCCGTGTGTAGCAAAGGTGACATCAGTGTGACATCTCTAGGCCTTTGTTCATGGGGTAGGATGATATTAACATACTGCATTTATTTTGTAGAAAGATCTACTGTAGTGTCTCTGACCAGAGGTTCAGTACAAAAGAATCATCCACAGTTATAATGCAGCATAGTACAGTGGTTAAGAGTTAGAACTCTGGAGTCAGATGGCCTGGGTTCAAATCCGGGATGTACAAATTATTTCACCTCTCTGTGTTTCAGTTGCCTCATTTGTAAAATGAGTAAATAGTTATGTACTATACAGGATTATAATTGGAATTGTTCAGCACACTTGACCAGTTCATCCTGATACAAGAAGTCTGAAAACCACACTTTAGTTACCTCCAACTAGATCTTTTCTAGCTGAGGGTTAGTCCTTAGTCTACATGAACTGAGGTGTATAAGTTCCTGGAGTTTCATAATAGTAAGGAAGGTAGATGGGCTGCAGATATTTGTGGCTTGTAGTAGGAACATAACAGAAAGTAAATCTCTAACCTGGGCTGAGACTGATGAGCAAAAGTAGATTCCTGTCAGAATAAACGTAAAATTAGTCCCATGCTTAAGGAATGACAGTCATAGTATTTTAAAGTTGTTTTGCTAATCACGTCTTTTTTTTTTTTTTTTTTTTCTGTTGGTTAAGGTTGCATGATGGAATTTGAACATTACTTCAAGAGGTTTTATATTTTGGATTAGTTAATTGGGTTTGTCCTCTGCTGACTGTTTCTTCGGATGCGTTTTTTGGTGTGCTCTTGAGGGATTAAATGCAAAGAGATCATACCATGGACTACAAGGAAAGCTGCCCAAGTGTAAGCATTCCCAGCTCCGATGAACACAGAGAGAAAAAGAAGAGGTTTACTGTAAGTATTTAACATAAAGCATGTGGGAAAAAAATTGAATATAGAGAATATTTTCATTTGTGCTTTTCTTCTCCAACCTAGAACACCCCCTTCCCCATCTCCACATACCTAGATTTTACTTCTTTCACTTGATCTGTTCTCCACAAAGTCTTCTGTGGCTACCGTAATGGAATAAATTTTCCTTTTTTAGTGTCTCTTTACTTATCCTCTTGGAGAATTGTATGAAACTATCTAATTAATCTTCTTAACAGAAAATGTGCATGTGCATACACATGGATCTACGCACATACTTAAAATTTTGTGTGCACTGTCAGGAATTAATGGACTCCTGAAGTCATTGATTCCATATTAAGAACTACTGTCCTGAAATGTTTATAGTATCTCTCAGTTTTAAAATATTTAATTCAGTATTTTATTTTTTTTCACCTTAAAGGATAGGTCATTTCTAATTTTATCGTTTATCACTGTAGTATCTACTATAGGGCTTTATAAAGAGTAAGCACAATGAATATTTGCTCAATCTGTGTATCAGTTTTTCTTATTAGAGAATAGTCACTTTTCTAATTAGTGTGCTGACACATACAATATTGTATTTAGTTCCAGTAGTCCCATTAGTATATACAGAGGTCTCGTGCCCTCCTCCCCCTGAAAAAAAAAAAGCCGTTTATCGTGTCTATTACTGATCTGCTCTTCCTCGTAACTCCCCACCCCCCTCACCTACTGAGTAATATGAAGAAATTCATTTAGCCCAATTCTGTTTAATACTTAGTCTATCTAATAATTTAACCAGGTCTCAGGATAAAATGCTTAGCCTCTCTTCTGCTTTCTTTCTGTTACTTGAACACACATCCTCCTCAGGTTGGCATCATGGTTTATGGGAGGAGAGGTGTCCCCTTTCACAATATTGTTGAGTTGGTGAATGACCTCATGGTAACCTGGTGAAGCCTCTTGAGTTCTTGTTGTCCCTCTAGATCTTTGCCATTTGAGCTGTAAAGTGGCTGGTCTGGCAAATAGCCAGCTCTGACTGACCTGATAACCTGGGCATTTTGCTGGCATCCATTGCTGGCACCTGCAGTTGATGAACTAACTTGTGATCTCTTTGTTGGCTTGACCAGGGTCTTGCGGCAACTCACCACTGACTCAGTACCTTGGCCCTTGATAGTTGTAGAGCCCCCTAAGGCTCTGACATGTCCTTCACCTGCTTCTGGCTCAGTGATCCACCCCAGCCTCTCCTAAGAAGGGGGTTACCCGGTCACTGCCAGTTGAGTCCCATGACAGGTGACTTTCAACTCAGAGTCCCTGTCACAGGGTAGTTGAGGAAATCTCTCTGCCTTCTTAACTAGGTGGGGCTGGGTGCTGGAAAATGATGGTTTTCTCTCAAAGTCCCAGACAAGGAGCAGGGAAAGCAGTCCCTCTGTCCTCTCTTCCTTAACAGACACACCTGCCACACTTGGTACCACATCCCAGAGCAGAGAAATTGCAATGTGTGTCTGACCATTTACCCCTTCTCAGCCTCTATATTGCAGGAATATCTTAAACAGTAGGCATTTGTTGCACATTTGTATAAGCAAATTTTTAGCAGTATCACATTGAAGGTAAACAAAGGTTGATATACCTTGAATAAAATAGTAGAGTGTGTGAATGTTTTTCTTCCTTCCTTCCCTCTCCTTACTTTTGCCTTTGGGCCATTCTTTCCTCGAGGGCATACCTCCTGCCAAGTTTGAAGAAAGTTCACACATAGCAAATGTCAGCAGCAGATTATCTCATGTCCTTTGATTTTCCAAGCTGGAGGTATTTCCATGTCTTCTGTGGGATGGTCGAGGAGACCTGTAGCATTTCTCTTACCCAGCTGTTCCTACTCTGTGCACTGAGTTCTCAAAGGCCCTATCTAAATCACCTTATTCATTTACTTCCTTCAGATTCTCAAATATTGCCTTATTAGAGAGGCATATTCTGACCACCCTATAAAAAATAGCACCTTCACACCCCACCCTACCCCTCTCACTCTCTGTCCTGCTTTCCCTCCTGCCACATTTCGTGTTTGTTTATATGTTCCTTCTTTGAGTAGAATGCAAGGTTCTTTGAAGCAAGAACTTCTTCACTATTGTTTCACCAGCCCCTAGAACAAAGATAGTAGGAATTCAAATAAGTATTTGTTGAATTGTTCGTATGTTATTTGCTGGTCACTACAGTGCAGTCCTCAATCCTCAAGAAACTTGGTTCTGTCAGTGCAGATAGACCCCATCCCACCCAACGCAGACACTGTGTTCAGCCTAGGTACCCATGTTATCGATAATATTTTTATTTTATTTATTTATTTATTTATTTATTTATTTATTTTTAAATTTAATTTAATTTTATTTTATTTTTTTTGAGATGGAGTCTTGCTGTTGCCCAGGCTGGAGTGCAGTGGTGCGATCTCGGCTCACTGCAAGCTCCGCCTCCCGGGTTCACACCATTCTCCTGCCTCAGCCTCCCGAGTAGCTGGGACTACAGGCACCCCCCACCGCACCCAGCTAATTTTTTGTATTTTTAGTAGAGACGGGGTTTCACTGTGGTCTCAATCTCCTGACCTCGTGATCCACCCACCTCGGCCTCCCAAAGTGCTGGGATTACAGGCGTGAGCCACCACGCCCGGCCTATTTTATTTATTTTTTTGAGACAGAATCTCACTCTGTCGCCAGGCTGGAGTGCAGTGGCACAATCTTGGCTCAGTGCAACCTGCACCTCCTGGGTTCAGGCGATTCTCCTGCCTCAGCCTCCCAAGTAGCTGGGACTACAGGTGCATGCCACCACGCCCAGCTAATTTTTTGGGTTTTTTTGTTTTTTTTTTTTTTTTTAGTAGGGACTGGGTTTCACCATGTTGGCAAAGTCTGTATCTCTTGACCTCGTGATCCGCCCACCGCGGCCTCCCAAAGTGCTGGGATTATAGGTGTGAGCCACCGTGCCCAGCCTGAATTTAAATTTAATAGAGACAGGGTCTTGCTACGTTGAGTAGGTTGGTCTCGAACTCCTGGGCTCAAGTGATTCTCCTGCCTCAGCCTCCCGAAGTGCTGGGATTACAGGAATGAGCCACCACGCCCAGCCTTGATAATATTTTTATACTCTAGTTTTCATAGGTAGTTTATGTAGTTCTATACCATGAAGCTTCTAACACGGAAATGTGTTGCATTCTAGGTGTCTTGACTTAAACCAAGTCTAAATTATATTTTTATTTATCCACTTGACAAATTGTGAGTTTCTATGTCATGTTCTAGACACTGCAGATACAGTGGAACAAGAGTGACGTTAGCCCTAGCTCTCAAGGAACTTTCATTATACAGGGGCAAGACAGACAATAAGGAAATATGCAAATAAGATAATTTCATATTGTATTAAGTACTGTACTGTTTCCTGTGAAATCCTGTTAGATTTCACAGCAAATCTAATCTTGTTTTTTTTTGTTTTTTTTTTTTAACCAATGGAAGTATTTTTAAGGATTTGAACAGTTGTTTTTGTTTACTGTTGTATTAGTATATATTTAATAAGCACTTGTTTATAAATCATATTGTTAATTCATAATTTCACAAGGCTTTATCTTGTCTTCTGTAAATATATTTACTGCAGAGCTTCTCCAGCTTGGAACCTAGACTTGCTCCTGGTCTTGGCTGTATTTGGGGTAGCCAGGGGAGGTCACCTGAACTTTCTAAGGTCCATTCTTCTCACCAAGTCAGCACAAATAATTGAAGAAACTCACAATCATATAAACCTAAGTGTTTTATTCTCTTACAGCAGTTCTGCTTCTAGGCTTGTCCCAGTGCCGTGTGAGATAAATCTCTTCTCTAGTCTTATTCAGCGTCGCTGGCACCTTGGCTAGGTTTTTTGCCCTCTACTTCTGCATGCTGTCCATGTGGGGGGTATCAAATTAATTCTAACATCTTACGCGTAATAGCTTCCTCTAAGACAACCAGATTCCTTCTCGGTTAAGACCAAAAGGGCCAGATTACCATCCTGCAGCTCATGTAGGGTGTCTCATTTATAGTGGGGGTTGTAATATTTGTTCTGCTTACTTCATAGGGTTGTTGATTATGATTATATGAGGTTATGTATATTTGAAAATATTGAAGATGGAAGATAATACTAGGAAATCTGAGGATAAATCCTTATTAATAGTTTGAATACTACGTGAAAGATGACCTAGAAGGAAGAAAACTAATAATTGAAGGTTTTTTATGTAGCAGGTATCACTTTTGAAAATACTTTGTAAGTTCAAGGTAGTAATTACTGCTAGGGAAGAAGAGAGGAAAGTGGCAACAATTGAATCTATAGTATTTTATTCTTTGGCAAAAAAAATCTGAAGCAAGAATGGCAACATGTTAGAATTCAGTAGATCCAAATAATGAGCACTTGGGTGTTGACTATGTTATTCCCTAAAAATTACAGAAATATTTTGTAACATTTGAAAAATAAAATACCACCTGTTTTTTTTCTGACATCATATTCTTCCCATCACAAGAAACCACTTTTTTTTTTTTTTTTTCCAAGTCATGATCTCGCTTTGACACTCAGCGTGGAGTGCAGTGGTGTGATCTCAGCTCACTACAGCCTCGACTTACCTGGGCTAAGCAATCCTCTTACCTCAGCCTCCTGAGTAGCTGGGACTACAGGCGTGTACACCATGCCCGGCTAATTTTTAAGTTTTTTGTAGAGACGGGGTCTCCTTATGTTGCCCAGGCTGGTCTCCAGCTCCTATGCTCAAGTAATCCTTCCACCTCAGCCTCACAAGGTGCTGAAATTACAGGCATGACCCACTGAACCCAGCCAAGAATACCATTTGACAAGATTCAATAAGTGCTTTAATTGATATGTTTATGTATCAGAGAATCATATAAAAATGTTAATGTTAATATCAGTTTCAGAATATGAAAACATCAGCCTTGGTGAAAGAGCCAGACTGTCTCAAAAAAAAAAAAAAAATGAAAACAGGTTTCATGTATTTAAGTAGCTAATGGGTTTTTTGCAATTAAATTGTGTTATGTTATGTAATTTTTTATTTCCACAGGTTTATAAAGTTCTGGTTTCAGTGGGAAGGAGTGAATGGTTTGTCTTCAGGAGATATGCAGAGTTTGATAAACTTTACAACACTGTAAGTAATAGTCTACAAGATTTCTAATTAAAAGAAAGCACCTGAGAAAACCCAAAATAAGAGAAATGTGTTTGAGTGATTAAATTGATACTCATATATTAATATGTCAGACAAGCAGACAAAGGTAAGAGATTCTTCAAAAACATCCTAACTTTGGAATGCTTACAAAGAAAGGGTAGAGAGAGGACTGCTGAACAATTCCAAATAAACCATTAAAAATATGAGAACTAGATAAAATACCTTTTAATGTCATAGAAAATTAGAAGTCAGTTCTTTCTACCCACCTCTCTGATAATTGTTAATCATCATGGTATTTCTGGTTAAATTGCCTACTGTAAGCTTTATGTTTGAAAGTCTGTCGTGAACCTATCTGCCTTCCTTAGTTTGTTTCCATTCTTAGAGATATGTCTTAGGTTCCAGATTTTAAGTAGCTAACACAATTGAAATGAGTGTTGACTCTTAGAGTTCTGACAGCTACCTAGTGGTGAGATCTAAGAGACTATTAGCTATTTAAATTACTAAAACCTGTTTTTATATTTTCATAACTCAGATATTAAATAGCATTCATAATCTAGTGTTGGCAGTACATAGAGTACATACTTGCTAAAGTAGGCAGCAAAGAGCCAGACACGATGGTTCACATCTATAATTCCAGCACTTTGAGAGGCTGAGGCAGAAGGAACATTTGAGCCTAGGAGTTCAGAGGGTACAGTGAGGCATGATTGCCCCACTGCACTGCCATCTGGGCAATATAGCAAGACCCCATCTAAAAAAATAAAGGCAGCAAGACCACCACAGTCACTATCATACCATGTTTTCCACAGGTAGCAGTGTTTGTGGATAGTGTTGCCTTGAAGATCATACACAGAAGCTAAAACATGCCTCTTGAGTTACTAATAGCTATTATGGAACTCCAGGTCATTAAGACAGTCCTGGATTTAAAGCTTTGCTTCAGTTAAGAACAAAAGCAATTGTGCCTCAAATCCCCAATTTATTTATTTATTTATTTATTTATTTTTTGAGAGAAGGTCTTGCTCTGTCACCCAGGCTGGAGTGCAGTGGCACGATCTTGGCTTACTACAACCTCTGCCTCCGATGTTCAAGCGACTCTCGTGCCTCAGTCTCCCAAGTAGCTGGGATTACAGGCGTGAGCTACCACGCCTGGCTAGTGTTTCTGTAGTTTTAGTAGAGATGGGGTTTTGCCATGTTGGCGAGGCTGGTCTCAAACTCCTGGCCTCATGTGATCCTCCCACCTCGGCCTCCTAATGTGCTGAGATTACAGGCATGACACTGCCCTTGGCCTCAAATCCCAAATTGACATTCCTCTGCTCTCATGTAATAATAAATAGGGATCTCCCAGTGTCATTGTTTAATGAATGGTAGATTACTAGGCATCCTCTGGAAAAACTCTTGTTATATATTTAAGAAGGGAATTTTGGGCCAGGCATGGTGGCTCACACCTGTAATCCCAGCACTTTGGGAGGCCAAGGTGAGCAGATCACAAGGTCAGGAGATTGAGACCATCCTGGCTAACATGGTGAAACCCCGTCTCTACTAAAAATACAAAAAATTAGCCAGGCTTGGTGGCGGGCACCTGTAGTCCCAGCTACTTGGGAGGCTGAGGCAGGAGAATGGCGTGAACCCAGGAGGCAGAGGTTGCAGTGAGCCGAGATTGTGCCACAGCACTCCAGCCTGGGCGACAGAGCGAGACTCCATCTCAAAAAAAAAGTGGGGGGAGGGTTTCATTTCTTAACCCTGTCTCTTGATTTTAAACATAGGAATAAATATATGCCTGTGGGTTATTATTTATAAGATATTTTTGAATATGAGGAAAGTTGCACATATATCAATTAAGAGACAAATTCCTAAATGGGTCAGAATGAATCAAACAATATCTAGCTGTACCACTTCCTGTGTTTTGTTAAGTCATGAAAATTAGACTTCTGATTCATCTTTATTTAGCGTTTCACTATGTATGTATTTATTCCTAATGTTCAAATCCCTTGCTACTTGAAATTGAATTTCTGAAGATAATACTGCAATTTAAAAATACTTATTTTTTCCTATGTAAAATTAATAGGGAGACTCCATCTCTATAAAAAAATAAAAATAAAAAGTTAGCTGGGTGTAGTGGCACGTACCTATAGTTGTGGCTACTTCGGAGGCTGTGGTAGGAGGATCACTTGAGCCTGGGTGGTGGAGGCTGCAGTGAGCCATGACCATGCCACTACACTCTTGAGACCCTGTCTCAAAACAAAAACAAGAACAAAACACCTATAATGTTGCTACTCAGAAATAACTGTTAACATTTTACTGTTTTCTTCTGTTCTTTAGCTTTTCTTTAATGCATATGCAACTGCACTTACTAAATACAGGTTGAGTATCCCTTATCTGAAATACTTGGAACCAGAAGTGATGGGTATTTCAAATTTTTTCAAATTTTGGAATATTTGAGTTATACTTACCAGTTAACCATCCCAAATCTGAAAATCTGAAATCTGAAACGCCCCAGTGAGCATTTCCTTTGAGCACTCAAAAAGTTACTGGCTTTAGAGCATTTCAGATTTTCAGATTCGTGATACTCAACCTGTGTAGTTTTAGATATTTGCTTCATCAAAGGATATTGACATAGGTTTTTTTTTCTGTAATTAAAGTTACACTGTTGAAACAACAGCCAATAAGAGTTTGTACATGGAAATATCTTTCATAAGTTTTTAGTGATTTTTTAAAAAATGGCTTATATTGGAGGCTGAGTGAGGGTTGAGATGTTAGCTCATTTTGAAACTCTTGAATACCCATTATTTGCATGTTCAGCATGTCTTTGAGGAGTGTGTAAATCCAACTGTACGCATCAGGATGCCTGGGTTATGCTCGGGTAAAAATAACATGACTGTAGTGTCTGTCTGTCTGTCTCTCTCTTTCTTTCCCTCTCTCTCACACACACACACACACACACACACACACACACACACACACACACCCCACATACACCACGTATATTTGAGGCTTCTTTTTGTCTTTTGCTTAAAATATTTCATAGGCTAGATTTGCCTTCTAAAGATGTCTTTTGTGAAACTCTTCATAAGAGGAAGGGGTGCAGGGAATGTCATCTAAAAACTCAGCACTGTGGAGATCCATACCGGTAGTGTGTGTTCATGATGTTTTCATGATTTTAATAGCTGGTTATTAATTAAATTGTTAATATTTGAGTATGTGTAAGCATAAAAATAAAATAGGAAAACTTGTTTGGGGTACCTCCATCCATGATCACTTTCATTCTCTCTTCTGTGAAACATCCCATCTTTGGACTTTTTGCAGGAGAGTTTCCTTAACCTGTAGTTCAGTTTTTATCATTCATCTCCCTAATTTCTTTTGTATTTCTTTTCACCCTTTTTTCATTGTTCTTATTTCATCACTTTCTATGTCTCTCTCTTTTTATGTAGCTCCTTCTAATTCTGCCTCCTGTGGTGAGGGGCAAAGAATAGGAAAATAGTTATTGGTTGAATTCTTTGAAACTACAGAAATCAGGTTGAACCTGGTCTGGATTTCCCTAAATTCAAAAACACAAATTATTTTCCTGTCCTTTTAGAATAAAAGAAAAGAAAAAAATCTCTAGGGATTTTAACTGTCAACTTCAATGTGTCCTTTATGACTAGTTTATATTTTAAACTTTTTATTATAGAAATTGTCAAACACAAGCCAGGAACAGTGGCTCACAACTATAATCCCAGCACTTCGCAAGAGTGAGGCAGGAGGATTGCTTGAGCTCAGGAGTTCAAGACCAGCCAGGGCAATGACATAATGAGACTGTCTCTACAAAAAATAAAACAACTTGCTAGATGTGGTGGTGTGTGCCTGTGGTCCCAGCTACTCAGGAGGCTGAGGGGAGGATCACTTGAGCCCAGGAGGTCAACACTGCATTCCAGCCTGGATGATAGAGCAAGACACTATCTTAAGGGAAGAAAGAAAGAAAGAGAGAGGGAGAGGAGGATGGGGAGGGAAGGGAAGGGGAGGGGGTGGGAGAGAAGGGAGGGAGGAAGGAAGGGAGGGAGGAAGGAAGGAAGGAAGGAAGGAAGGAAGGAAGGAAGGAAGGAAAATTATCAAACACATACAGAAGTAGACATACTAGTACCAATTCAGAAAATAACATTATGTTACCATCCAGCTTCAATAATTACTGATACGTGGCCATTCCTGGTTCATCTGTATCCCTAGCCAGCCCACCAGCCCACCATAATTTTGACACAAATTTCAGACATCATATCTTTTCATCTGTAAGTATTTTAGTATACATCTCTAAAAGATAAAGATTCTTAAAAACAAAACATATACACAATATCATTACCACATCTAAAAATAAATGAACAGCAATGCCTTCATATTAGATATCCAGTTAAGGTTTATGTGACTGGTTGATAAATCTGTTAAGTGTCATTTAATCACTAGGTTCCCCCTCTGCCTTTCTTTTCTTTCGTTTACACTTTTTTGTGTGTGTGTGTATGAAAAACAACAAGGTCATTTGTTTACATATTTTTCAGCCTGCATTTTACTGACAGCATGCCCCATGCTGTAAAGTGATTAGTAAATTCCTCTGTTCTTTGTATTTCCTATCAGTTGGTAGTTAGAGGTATTGTTTTTGGGTGTTTTTGTTTGTTTGTTTGTTTTTGGTGAGACAGGTTGTTGCTCTGTCACCCAGGCTGGAGTGTAGTGGCATAATCACGGCGCACTGCAACCTTGACCTCCCTGGCTCAAGTGATCCTCCCACCTCAGCCTCCTACATACTGTATAGCTGGACTACACCGAGCTGATTTTTTCTTTTTCTTTTTTTTTTTTTTTTTTTTAGGTGGAGACAAGGCCTTGCTATGTTGCCCAGGCTGGTCTCAAACTCCTGAGCTCAAGCAATCCTCCCACCTCAGCCTCCCAAAGTGCTGGGATTACAGGCCTCAGTGAGCCACTGTGCCCAGCTAAGATACAGTTTTTACATGTGTGTGTGTATTTTTTACATAAAACTTATAATGAAAGTATAACTCATTTTTATGACTTAACTGCCCCAAATTTAATTTCTTCAGGGCCAAGTTTTCCTTCTCTGAAGACAAGCATATCTGATAAACAAATGTATTAGAATATATATATAATTTTATTTTTTTTGAGACACGGTCTCTGTTGCCCAGGCTGGAGTGCAGTGGCATAATCATGGCTCCCTGCAGCCCCAACCTTCCAGGCTCAAGCAATCCTCCCACCTCAGCCTTAGGAGTAGCTGGGACCACAGGCATATGCCACCATGCCTGGCTGTTTTTTTTAATTTGATTTTTGTAGAGACAAGGTCTCACTTACTAGAATATTAAGGGAAAGGTTAGAGCAGATAGGGTATTGAAAGCAAAATTTATCTGCTTTCTTAGAAATTTATTGTCAATTGGCCGGGCGCGGTGGCTGACGCCTGTAATCCTAGCACTTTGGGAGGCCGAGGCAGGTGGATTGCCTGAGTTCAGGAGTTCGAGAACAGCCTGGGCAACATGGTGAAACTCCGTCTCTAATAAAATACAAAAAATTAGCTGGGCACGTTGGCGGGCGCCTGTAGTCCCAGCTACTCGGGAGGCTGAGGCAGGAGAATTGCTTGAACCCAGGAGGCAGAGGTTGCAGTGAGCCAAGATCGTGCCACTGCACTCCAGCCTGGGTGACAGAGCGAGACACTGTCTCAAAAAAAAAAAAAAAGACATTTATTGTCGATCTATTCATGTAGAGAAAACACCAAGATCATATCTTCTCCTAAGGTAAGAAATGAGTAATATGTATTTGGAACTGTAACAGCAGTTCTAGCCTTAGCACTTGCCATACATGATCTCCTTTAAAACTCACAGCAAATCTGTAAGGTCATCGTTAAAATTATCCTCATTTTATAGGCAGGAAAATGAGATGCAGATGTTGAGTATTTTATCCTAGGTCACACAGATACTAGGTATTTTATTGGGACAAAAAAAGATGATTAGTTTGTGACATTTTATTGGTATAATTTATATTATACTTTGGATGATCATAAATTCAAAAGTATGTCTTATGATGGATTTTCTTTAAAATAGATTGTATTTGGCTTTGATGTATGCATAACTAGAAGACTTATAAAATTAGTTCATATAATGTTATTTTTAAAAATTTTAGTTAAAAAAACAGTTTCCTGCTATGGCCCTGAAGATTCCTGCCAAGAGAATATTTGGTGATAATTTTGATCCAGGTAAGAAACAACTTCATAGGCCAGCCATGAAGTGATCGTTGAAGTTTGAAGAAGTAAATTAATGTATTCATTGCACTGTATAGCAGTGCAGGACTTTAAAAGATCTTACGCTCTATGAAAATAATGCCTCAGGAAGGTGCTTACTGTCTACTAGGCATTGTTTTGAGTACTTCATGTGTTTTAATTCATTCGATCCTCAGAACTTTGTGAGGTGGGTATTATTGTTGTTACCACTATTTTTATAGATAAGGAAACTAAGACACAGGTTCATTAATTTGCCCAGGACCACATACAGATAGTAAAGGGCAGATTTGGAAGTTAAATTCAAGCAGTCTGACTTCAGATAAATTTATCTGTCAATGGGCTGGGCACAGTGGCTCACACCTGTAATCGAAACACTTTGGGAGGCCGAGGCAGGAGGATCACTTCAGGCCAGGAGTTTTGAGACCAGCCTGGGCAACCTCATCTCTACAAAAATTTAAAGATTAGCTGGGCATGGTGGCGTGCACCCATAGTCCCAGCTACTCAGGACGCTGAGGTGAGAGGATTGCTTGAGGTCAGTAGTTCAAGGCTGCAGTGAGCTGTCATCATGCCATCGCACTCCAGGCTGGGTGACAGAGCGAGACCCTATTAAAATTTTTTTTAATTGATTCTTCAGATTAATTTGGGAAACTTTACTCACTTTAAATCAGTATCATGAAGAATATTCACTTTTATATTCAGAAACATTAAATATATACTGTGTACATAGTAACTTGCAGGCCTCTGAATGGGATACCAAAAAGATATCCTAGGCTGGGCACGGTGGCTCACGCCTGTAATCCCAGCACTTTGGGAGGCTGAGGCGGGCGGATCACAAGGTCAGGAGATCGAGACCATCCTGGCTAAAACGGTGAAACCCTGTCTCTACTAAAACTACAAAAAATTAGGCGGGCGTGATGATGGGCGCCTGTAGTCCCAGCTACTCGGGAGGCTGAGGCAGGAGAATTGCTTGAACCCAGGAGTCAGAGGTTGCAGTGAGCTGAGATAAGTGCCACTGCACTCCAACCTGGGCGACAGAGCGAGACGTCATCTCAAAAAAAAAAAAAAAAAAAAAGATATCCTATTGCTCACCCTTGGGGAACCCATGGACACAGGGTCTCGGCATCTAGCACCTATATGACTAAAGCTGCAGGCATGGAATTTTCCCCTAGAACCCAAGAGATTAGTCCAGGTCACAGATGGCTACTTATAGGGAAACAAAAGTCTTCTTATCCACCAGGAATTCTGTCAGAAGAGTCGTCTGTCTCTGCCACAGATGAATCCCGAATGGATTGCCCTCCTTCCCCAACTAATTTGCTTGTAACCTTGTAACTGGTTAAATTGATAATACCTCACATGTCTGTGTAAGAAAAGAAAGAGAGATCTTGGTCACTACTCAAGATAAAAGCTCTAAGATCCCTTATATTGACTGTGCTTTCTCTCTCCATCCTAACTTTATACCACTCGTTTTCCTCCCACACCATATCACTGTGTCCTGTAGAATTCTGCCCACCATTAACGGACTGCTCTTTATCCTGCACCTTTTTCATATTTCTTCTACATTCTTCCTTTAATTAAAACTTTTTTTCCCCAGAGGCTGCTTTGCCTATAGCACTCTCAACTGGAGGCTTATTATTATTTACACTTTATGAACCTCAGGTTTGGAGAATGTTCTTACTTCCCTGGTTACATACAGAGTTTGTTTCCCACCCCCCCCCTTGGGAGTATATAGCACATTTCACTGTAATTGCTAATCTGTCTTATAGTAAGCTGTAGATTTTCTGAAGGTGCAGACTTACATCTTTTTTTATTGTTTGACAGTGGCAATATACTGTTTTAAGGTATTACTTTATTACTTTAAAACTGGCAAATACTAGGTTTTAAAGTATTACTAAATATATGAACCCATTAATAAAGAGAAGCAAGAGAAAATTGAGTTGGCACAACAAAGCCAGATTATATTGTGTAGACCTGTGGCTTTTGTACTCCTGCTTTGTTTTCTCAGCAGAACAATTTTTTTCCCAATTGAAATCTTACAGAGACCAGATATGGTAGCTATGCCTGTAATCCCAGCACTTTGGGAGGCCGAGGTGGGCGGATCACTTGAGGCCAGGAGTTCAAGACCAGCCTGGCCAAAATGGCAAAACCCCGTCTTTACTAAAAATAGAAAAATTAGCCTGGCATAATGGTGCGTGCCTGTAGTCTCAGCTGCTTGGGAGGCTGGGGCAAGAGAATCACTTGAATCCAGGAGTCAGAGGTTGCAAGTGAGCCTAGATTGCACCATTGCCCTCCAGCCTGGACAACAGAGCGAGACTCTGTCTCAAAAAAAAAAAAAAAAGAAAAGAAAACACAAAAGAAATCTTATGGAAATGTAATATGTGAAAATAATTTAAATGGAGCTGCTTTGTTGGTATAACAGTGAAGTATCTCCTTGGAGCACAGGTTGAAAAGCATCTTCATGGGTAGCATGTGGGCCTTAGTGGCATTTGAGCAAGATGTGAAACTGACAGTGTGTAATTTGTGGTGGGCACAGCAGAGGAGAGACTGGGAGACTAGTTAAGGGAATAGTCCAATAGCCCTGGCATTAGATAATGAGTATGGGGACTAGGGTAGAAATAGGGTTTAAAAATGAGCAATGTACAAGAACTCCTTTAATGAAAAATCTGGAATACATCTTGATGATTGCTTAGGTAACAGACATATAGAGAAGAAAAGGAGAGATAATTGGAGGGTCTGGCCTGGGTGACTGAGAGAATTAACTAATTAGAAGTGGCAGAAAAATATTAAGAAATCAGACTACTAATGATAATATGAGACTTGAACTTGGGTTGGAGTTCTGTAGAGCGCTTAACTGAATCCTTAAGACAATCATTTCATCAAGGAAAGAAAGCAAAGAAGTAAAAGACTGGCAACATTGCTGCTTCGTTGTTAAAGGCAAGATACCAGGCTGAATGCTCTTTGGTCCTTTGTTTTGATGAATTAATTGACACTAAAAACTGATTTTTTTGAAGAACTGTTTGTCTATCCTGCGTATATTTAATATGACTTGGCAACAGTGAAAAGGATCATATGTCACAGAGATACTAGAAAGTCCTGCATTGGGGAAATCAGATCTAAGTCAAATTCAGAAAAACAATGAATAAGATGCTCATTTGGTTACACTTTGGGGATACAGGCATTCCCATATTGTTCTGGTGGAATAAAAAGTGGTACAATCCATGTTGAGGGGAATTTGGTAATGTTTAGAAAAACTGTGAATGCATTTTCCACTTTGGCCAAGAAATCACATTTCTAGGAATCTGTACCTAAAATAAACTGCGTGTGATATAATGTACACACAAGACTGTGTATTGTGACACAATTTTTAACAGAAAAACTGGAAACAATAGAAATATTTTTCCAATGGAGCTGGATATAACATACTTGTAAAAAGGAACAAAAAAGCTCTTTATGTATTTTGCTATGGCGTGATCTCCAGAATATACCATTAAATGGAAAAAAAAAAATCACAGTGCAGCAAATGAGTTTGTATGGTGTATATATTTTGTGTAGGAAAAGGTATGGGGATTCAAAAGGAAATAATGGAAGAATAAGTAAAAAACTAATAAAACTAGTGACTTTAAGGATGAGGGAGCCGGGCGCGGTGGCTCAAGCCTGTAATCCCAGCACTTTGGGAGGCTGAGGCGGGCGGATCACGAGGTCAGGAGATCGAGACCATCCTGGCTAACACGGTGAAACCCTGTCTCTACTAAAAACACAAAAAATTAGCCAGGCGTGTTGGCGGGCGCCTGTATTCCCAGCTACTCGGGAGGCTGAGGCAGGAGAATGGCGTGAACCCAGGAGGTGGAGGTTGCGGTGAGCCGAGATCATGCCACTGCACTCCAGCCTGGGGGACAGAGAAAGACTCCGTGAGGCAGGAGGAGGGCAGGAACCCGGGAGGGGGAGGGGGGGGGGAGGAGAAAGAAAACCTATGCCCACCCGGCGGGGGGAAAGAAAAATATACAGTCAAAAAAAAAAAAAAAAAAAAAAAAAAGGATGAGGGAGAGATTGGGAAAGGCAAAAAGGATGGAAGTTAGATGCCCTTGAATGAATTTTGTTCATACCTTTGACTTTGGAACCATGTACACATTTTAAACAATTTAAAAACAAAAATAAAAATGCAATAACAAAGCAGCCTCTAACAACTGAAAATAAACCAAAGGAAAAAACCTAACTTAATTTAAGTAACTTTAAAACATGGGATTTTGACTGTATATTCTTCATGGGATATATTGCTAAGGATAAAAACAAAAACCCATGGACGAATTTTACACTGCATTCAGTAGTGTTAGTTATATGGCGTTGTTATTCTGTAATTAATGTTACTATCATGGGAACCAAGATTTTAAGCAGAAGAGGAAAGAGGAAAGTGATACAAACAAAATCAAAAATTTTAAGTAAAAATCCTATAATTTTTTTTTTTTTTTTTTTGAGATGGAGTTTCACTCTTCTTGCCCAGGCTGGAGTGTGGTGGCGTGATCTTTGCTCACCGCAACCTCCACCTCCTGAGTTCAGGTGATTCTCCTGCCTAAACCTCCTGAGTACCTGGGATTATAGGATGCGCCACCACACCTGGTTAATTTTGTATTTTTAGTAGAGATGAGGTTTCTCCATGTTGGTCAGGCTGGTCTTGAACTCCTGACCTCAGTTGATCCGCCCACCTTAGCCTCCCAAAGTGCTGCGATTACAGGCGTGAGCCACCGCACTCAGCAAAATCCTGTAATTTTTAACTTAATTTGGAAATATAGTTTGAAATAATTATTTATTTATTTATTTATTTATTTTTTGAGATGGAGTTTCTCCCTTGTTGCCCAGGCTGGAGTGCAGTGGCGTGATCTCGGCTCACCACAACCTCTGCCTCCCAGGTTCAAGTGATTCTCCTGTCTCAGCCTCCCGAGTAGCTGGGATTACAGGCATGTGCCACCATGCCCGGCTAATTTTGTATTTTTAGTAGAGATGGGGTTTCTCCATGTTGGCCAAGCTGGTTTTGAACTCCAACCTCAGGTGATCCACTGGCCTCAGCCTCCCAAAGTGCTGGGATTACAGCACCACCATGCCTGGCCCATAATTTATTTTTTTACCTTAGTAAAAATATTTTCTAGCACTCTCTCCTGGAAATGCCTGAAAGCAATAACAAGTAGTAACCAACACCCCTAGCATTCAGATTGTGGTCTCTAAATACCATTTCCCTCTCAAAGGAACCAGAGTTCGCTGGAGAAATGGTGATCCCAGATCTGGGGCAGGAAATGTACAAGATGATCTCAGGGCAGCTTGCCTGAAAGCAAGGAAGCTATTTAAGATGACTGAAGTTTGATCAAAAGAACACAGGAGCCCAGTTGTTGGGGCTTTCACTGAACAAAGATTAGATAGAATGGTGAAAGTAATTATCGTAGCAGGTTAGAGCACATCAGTATAAAGAATATCCAATTTACTTTGTCTGGGGGAAAAAAAACCTCATGAAACGCTGTAGAGGTTACGATAGTAAATTTATTTGCCAAATCAATAAATTAAAAAATCAAGGATTTATCTTGCCTTTGTTTTATGAAATGTAATTTCTTTGTACCAAAGAGATAATGTTGGAAAATACTTCGTAGCAGAATCACAGTTCATAAATAGAAGAATCACAGAATGATAAAACTGGAAAATCCTTATACAACTTCTGATGAATTAGTAGTTCTAGGTAAAGACCATCAGTGGTTTGAAGACTTTACTGGGGCAGAAGGATCTGCTTCTAAGATGGCTCACTCATATGGTTTTTGGTAGAAAGCCTTAGCTCCTTGTGAGTGGGCCTCTTCTTAAGAGGCCTTGCGTGTCCTTACAACATGGCAGCTGGCTTCCCCAGAGTGAGGGATCCAAGAGAGCTAGCAAGGAGGAAGCCTCTGTACCTTCTATGACTTAATCTTGGAAGCCACATGCCATTACATCCACCATATTCCGCTAATTAGAAGGTAGTCATTAAGTCCAACTCCCATTCAAGAGAGAAGAAGAATGAAGTTCTACCTGTTGATTGAAGGGAAATAAAAGAATTTATAGACATTATGAGATAGTGATTTCATGGCTTTGCTGTTTTTTTTAAAGATACTGCCATTTAGAAATGCACACTGATTTATTCCCCCCACACCAAAAAAAAAAAAAAAGATCTGCCTGAGAATTGCTTTAAAATACTCCAGAAAAAAAATAAAATAAAAGGTGAGGAATGAGGATAAATGAAATTGGAATAGCAGAATGTTGATAAATTTTAAAGTAGGTGAATAAGTACACCTTTTGTGTACTTGTGAAGTTTTTCATAATAAAAAGTTAAAAATAAAGTCAGCTGGGCACGGTGGCTCACGCCTGTAATCCCAGCACCTTGGGAGGCTGAGGTGGGTGGATTACCTGAGGTCAGGAGTTCTAGAACAGCCTGGCCAACATGGTGAAACATCATCTCTACTAAAAATACAAAAATTAGCCAGGTGTGGTGGCACATGCCTGTAATCCCAGCTACTCTGGAGGCTGAGTCAAGAGAATCGCTTGAACCTGTGAGGCAGAGGTTGCAGTGAGCTAGAATCACACCATTGCACTCCAGCCTGGGCAACAAGAGTGAATCTCCGTCCCAACGAAAATAAATAAATAAATAAAATCATACCTGAGAAAAAGATTCTGAAATTCCCTTTTTAACTTACCTCATGGTTGGTAACCATTCTATGGGGTTTTTGCTTATCTTTTTGAGTTCTTATGCTGCAGCTTAAGCCTATGTCTTCTTTTTCTTTTGTCTACTTTATTCTAGTGTTTGCCAACCTCTATAAGATAGATCTTACATACTTGAAGGCTGATTTTAAGAATGATCTCTGCCTGTACTTTTTGTTAACATTTTATTATGAATTTAACGACTTTTTAATAGGATGCACCCAGAGGAAACCATACTTTTAACTTTATTTATAGATATGTTTTTGAGTCTGTCTCCGTTGCCCAGGCTGTAGTACAGTGGTGTGATCTCAGCTCACTGCAACCTCTGCCTCCCAACTCAGGCGATCCTCCCACCTCAGCCTGCTGAGTAGCTAGGACTACAGGTGTATGTCGCCACAGGTAGCTAATTTTTTAATTTTTTTGTAGAGACATGCTCTCACTATGTTGTCCAGGGTAGTCTCAAACTCCTGGCCTCAAGTGATTCTTTCACCTAGGCCTCCCAAAACTGTGGGATTACAGATGTGAGCCACTGTGCCCAGCCTTTTTAAAATTTCTAATTGAAATTTCTTTTGAATTCCAACAGATACATTCATGTAACTTCTTCATCGGAGAGATTTTTAAAAATACATATTTCTAACTATAGTTCTTAATATATAGGCCTTATATAAATTATTGGCACTTATCCTATACATTATAGTCTTACCTGGAATTTTTTTAGATATTTGCAAGATTAGTGTTGATCTAAAAAAGTAAGTTTGGAATTGCCCCTGAATTCCGACTGCTACTGGACTTCTTTCTCTTCATAGGGCTTTACGTAGCGATTTTGAAACTGTTTAGTCAGTAATGAAATGGCAAGCCTAGAAGCACGTAGAGCAGCATGGGCTATAGCTCACTGAAGGAAGGAAATTCCTCTCTTCACACTGGCCTTCAAAAGTAAAATATATCTTCAGTAAGCATCCACAGAACAATTTAAAGCTGCTTCCATATAGTTAGTAGGTTTTCTCTGAATATCCTAAATGTAGTCATTCATTTTACTTCTTCATATGTTACTAAGTTCAGTTCTAGAGAAATAACTGTTTCAGTTACCGTTTTTAATGTAAACCTCACATGTGCTTTGCTACCTAGTGACATTATAAATGTCCTTGGAAGAGTTTAATAAGATACCTACCTGAAATTCTTCAAGGAATTCTTAGATGAACAAAAAAAAGTACCAAGTACATGCATCTGGCTCCAAAAGACCAGACCTGATTTTATATTTGTTTATATTTGTATGAAGCCATACCTTACCTTTAAGAAATAGAAATAAACCTGGAAATAACCCATAATTTTGGTGCCAAACAGTATACATTATACCTTTATTCAGTAGAAATAAGTTTACTAAACCAAAACTCATTGTCAAGTGGAATGTTTTTTATGGGTTTTTATCCAGACATTCGCCGTTGGGAGACAGTTTCTCAAATCACATGTGTCAGTTTTTAGAGTATATTTCTTAAGAATTGTCTGGGTGCGGTGGCTCACGCCTGTAATCCCAGCACTTTGGGAGGCCGAGGTGGGCAGATCACAAGGTCAGGAGTTCGAGACCAGCCTGGCTAACATGAGGAAACCCCGTCTCTACTAAAAATACAAAAATTAGCCAGGTGTGGTGGTGCGTGCCTGTAATCCCAGCCACTAGGGAGGCTGAGGCAGGAGAATTGCTTGAACCCAGGAGGTGAAGGTTGCAGTGAGCCGAGATCGCGCCACTGCACTCCAGCCTGGGCGACAGAGCAAGACGTTGTCTCAAAGAAAAAAAAAAAGAGGGTTTAGGATAATGGCTTTTAGACCCCCCAACCACCAATAATAACAACAACAAAAGTAATAGTATCTAATGATTATTAGCTATAAATAATACTCTTACCATCTGCTAAACATCCTACTGTAAACTTAGATGCATTATCTCGTTTAATCCTATAACAGCATTATGAGGTATGAATATTATTACTATCCACATTTTACAAGTAAAAATTTAAGTCTTGGAAAAGTTCAAGGTTAGGAAGTAGGAGAGACAAAGATATTTGAATAAAGTTTTCTAATTCCAAGAAAAGTGTGTATTTCAAAGAAAAGAAAGGTTTGTGCTTAATATTTATTCCTAAATTGCTATTGCGTGAGCTTCAATTATCAACAAACAAAACACTTCAAAAATAATGGACAGGCTGGGCACAATGGCTCACGCCTGTAATCCCAGCACTTTGGGAGGCCGAGGAGGGTGGATTGCTTGAGCCCAGGAGTTCAAGATGAGCCTGGGCAACATAGTGAGACCCTGTCTCTACAAATAATATAAAAATTAGCCAGGCGTGGTGGTGTGTGCTTATAGTCTCGGCTACTTGGCAGGCTGAGGCGGGAGGGTTGCTTGAGCCCAGGATGCAGCGGTTGCAGTGAGCCTAGATCACACCACTGCACTCCAGCCTGGGCAACAGAACAAGACCCTGTCTCAAACGAAAAAAGAAAAATTTAAAAAAAGAAAATACTGGACAATTACTTGTTAGGAAAGTATGCCTGTGCATTTTTTTAAGGTTTTTTGTTTGTTTGTTTTTTACAGTGGAAGTTAAACTAGAGTTTTGATGATATTCAGTTAACCAATTAATCATTATTGCCCAGTTGCAAAGGATTCCCAGAAATCCTTATTTTTTAAAATTAGTGTGATTTTCAGTCATCAGTATCATAGTGTTAATTTTTATTCATTGGTAGTACATGAGGAGTTGGACAAAGCAATGTGCTTCTCCAATTTTTGTAATTAGTCTATTGAGAGTCCATAATAGGCAGTTTTGAGAACTTTCTTTTTGGAGATAAATTGTCTGCTTAATTTTAATATATAATTACATATATGTAATATATAATTATATATTATATAAATATGATTCATATATATAATTTCTAAGTATGTATTCCTTGTGTAACAAGTAGCGTGAATTTGAAAATAGCTTCTTAATCAAAATTCACTATCTTGTGCTTATCTGTTATGTAACTGTTGATGATAATTGCATAGTCTGACATAAATAATCCTAATAGTTTATATCTCTCTTCCAGATTTTATTAAACAAAGACGAGCAGGACTAAATGAATTCATTCAGAACCTAGTTAGGTATCCAGAACTTTATAACCAGTAAGTAATTTTTGTTGTGTTCTAAAGGGACATTGAAACCAAACCTAAGAATACTGAATAATCCTTATATAAATTTTGTTTGTTCTATGAAATGTTACTGTGCTATATATGTTTGTAAAATCTTCCTTGAGCATTTTCTCCGATACTCTTTCTCCCCTTTTCTCATCTTATTTTCTTTTTTCTTTTTTACTTGTATTAGTTTTATAGATTAAACTTGAAATGAATTTGCATAATAAATTAAAGCATCTTGCTAATTATTTGATATTATATTTTATCTATACCTTCAAAAAGCATTTAAGTACCTGCTACTTGCATTGGGAATATAAAGCTAAGTGTCATCCCTACCTTCCAGAGGCACAGGCTCCCAGTGTAGTGGGAAAAACAGGCATATATTAATAAACAAGTAATTGAAGCTGGATAATTTTTATGATAGAGGTGCTAAAAGATAGCAGAGAAAGGTGGAGGCATCTCTTCTTGAGGAGGTCAAGGAAGGCTTCCTACAACTTAAAGGATGTGTAATCATTCGAGAAAAAAAGAAGGCTTTCCAGGTGTAACAGGATACAGAAAGCCTGAACCGTCAGGACACAACATTTCATGGTGACTGGAGCTGAGTAGATTTTTGGAAAGAAGACGAGGTTGAAGGAGTTGTCTGGGGTTGGGCACATATGCCACCATTTCTGCTTCACTTGGGGCAGTGTTCCGTTGACCCACATGAGGCCTCCAGCCTTTCTCAACACAATATTCCAGCAGCCATTAAAATAAAGGCGCTTTCCCAGCCCTGTGGGTGTCTCATGCTGACAGGTTTAAACTTCTTTCTGTAGGCCAGTAGCTCCCAGCTAGGAAGATGGAGGTTATATCAGAAATACTACAAAAACATTGGTAGATCTGTGGTTTGGCTTGTGTTTTCGTTTTTGAGTCTGGTAGTTGGTTTATGAGTATTCATTACATTTATTGTGGTTTGTAATTTATGTTATAGTACTTGTATGTATAAAGTATTCTAAGAGGAAATGAAGAGGATAAAATATTTGGAGAGCTTTTCCGCAGCTCACCTATCTGTGTAAACTAAAGGTTGCCTATGGGCAATGGTATAAATATGACACACTTTAACAGTCTTTTCAGAAACACAATGCTGAAGAACTGTATTTTTGAGCAGTTGTTCTAAAAATGGTGATTACCATTTATATGATTCTTTATAGCTCACAGAGGCCTTCTACTATTCTGAACAGGCCCTCTGACTGCTTTTTAAATTTACTTAATTGAAATTACTAAAGTACTAAAATACAAAAACTGGATCTCCTCTGACAAGGTCTTCTGGTCAGAGATATGGATTTCCCCTGATGCTCCCAGGTAAGGCAAGGGTCAGGCAGGTCTCACAGCTGTGGTCGCACCAGCATTAGACAGTGCAGTAAGAACAGGTATCCTCTGCCACCTCTGGCAGGTGGCAGAAGGGCATGAAATTTGGTAGGATACCTGAACTCACAGTTCTCTTGTCTAGTCTGTTCCTCAGTAAAAAGTCTTATTATTTGGCTCTTTGTTTAACTATTTTCTTAAACATTATGCCTTTTCCTGGGGATATGCGCTATGCTATCTTCACCTTAGACCCACCCTTCTAATCTCTAATTGTTGCTATATACACTGGAGATTACTTTGAATTGGCATATTACTGGCTTGTGTGAAATGTAATTCATGCATTCAAAGCTGGAATTTGTCTCTTCCTTTGACAGAGCTGGCATGGAATAAGTATGCAATAAATGGTAGTGGTTATTACTTCTCCTAGTATTTTAAGTTACTCAGAACCCCTAACATTATATAATAAATACTAAGTATTCATTCTGGATCTTGACGTGCAGTATTGTAAAGATGTTATATTTGGCATTAAAATTCAAGTAAAAGCAATTGGATTAAATTGCCCGTTTCCAAAACCCTATACTGTGAAATACACAGTTCTTGATTGTACAATTCAATGGATTTTTAAATATATATACACCCTGTAACCATCACCATTCCATTCATGATAGAAGATATATTTCCAGCACCCCAAAAATAGTCGAGTTTTTTAAACTTAATTTTTTTTTTTTTTTTTGAGATGGAATCTTGCTCTGTTGCCCAGGCTGGAATGCAGTGGCGTGATCTCAGCTCACTGCAAGCTCCGCCTCCTGGGTTCATGCCATTCTCCTGCCTCAGCCTCCCCAGTAGCTGGGACTACAGGTGCGCACCACCACACCCAGCTAATTTTTTTTTTTGTATTTTTAGTAGAGACGGGGTTTCACTGTGTTAGCCAGGATGGTCTTCATCTACTGACCTCGTAATCTGCCCGCCTTGGCCTCCCAAAGTGCTGAGCAATTTTGACATTTTTTTTTTAGCAAAATGTGATATTTACTTTTTTTTTTTTTTGAGAGAGTTTGTCCAGTGGCGCAATCTCAGCTCACTGCAACCTCTGCCTCCCAGGTTCAAGTGATTCTCCTGCCTCAGCCTCCCAAGTCACTGGAATTACAGGTGTGTGCCACCACGCCTGGCTAATTTTTGTATTTTTAGTAGAGACAGGATTTCACCATGTTGGTCAGGTTGGTCTCGATCTCCTGACTCATGATATGCCCGCCTCGGCCTCCCAAAGTGCTGGGATTACAGGCATGAGCCACTGCACCCGGCCAACATTTCCTATTTTCTAGATCTTTTCTGTTGTTGACAGAACTTTAATTTTCACGCTCTTCATTTGAACATCAAGCTGTTCTTAAGACAGTAGAAATTTAAGAGAGCAAGAAGAGAAGCCAGTCAGCAAGTGTATCTTGAGCACCTCCTATGTACCTGTTATTACTGTTAAGGAAATGTACTTTATTTTTATTTTTTATGTTTTTGAGACAGAGTCTCGCTCTATTGCCCAGGCTGGAGTGCAGTGGTGCGATCTCGGCTCACTGCAACCTCCGCTCCCTGGGCTCAAGCAATTCTCTCACCTCAGCCTCCTGAGTAGCTGGGATTACAGGTGTGAGCCACCACAACCAACTAATTTTTGTATTTTTAGTAGAGACAGGGTTTCATCAGCGGGCCAGGCTGGGTTGGAGCTCCTGACCTCGATGATCTGCCTCCCAAAGTGCTGGGATTACAGGCACGAGCCACCGTGCCAGCAGGAAATGTACTTTTAAAATAGTTTTTCTTCTGGCCAGGCGCAGTGGCTCATGCCTATAATCTCAACACTTTGGGAGCCCGAGGCAGGCGGATCATGAGGTCAAGAGATTGAGAGCATCCTGGCCAACATGGTGAAACTCCATCTCTACTAAAAGTACAAAAATTAGCCGGGCATGGTGACCCGCGCCTGTGGTCCCAGCTACTTGGGAGGCTGAGGTAGGAGAGTCGCCTGAACCTGGGAGGCAGAGGTTGCAGTGAGCCAAGATCGTGCCACTGCACTCCAGCCTGGCGACAGAGTGAGACTCCATCTCAAAAAAAAAAAAAAAAAAAAAAGGCATTTCACCTGCCTCAGCCTCCCGAGTAGCTGGGACCACAGGTGTATGCCACCACACCCGGCTAATTTTTGTATTTTTAAAGAAGACGGAGTTTCCGCATGTTAGCCAGGCTGGTTTCGAACTCCTGACCTCAAGTTATCTCCCCCCTCGGCCTCCTGAAGTGCTGGGATTGTAGGTGTGGGCCTCCTGAAGTGCTGGGATTGTAGGTGTGAGCCACCATGCCCAGTCAAAAAAGCTAATTTTTAAGATGACTTTATTAAAAACATTTTAAAATCATTTTCAAACTAGAATAAAATGTTAGTATTTCTCTCATCTCTGGATGAAAAAGGGTTTTCTGAGCATATTGTCAGTGAATGACATTATCACAAGGTAAAACAATGAAAAATTTGACTAATAAAAACTTTGTGCATGGTGGCTCATGCCTTTACTCCCAGCACTTTGGGAGGCCAAGGCAGGCAGATCAGTTGAGCCCAGGAGTTCAAGACCAGCCTGTGCAGCATGGCAAAACCCCCTCTCCAGAAAAAAAATGCAAAAAATCAGCCTGTCATGGTGGCATGTGCCGGTAGTCCCAACTGCTCAGGAGGCTGAGGTAGTGAGGTAGGAGAATCACCCGAGCCCAGGAGATCCAGGCTACAGTGAGCCGTGATTATTCCACTGCAGTCCAGCCTGGGTGGCAGAGTGAGACCCGAGCCCAGGAGATCCAGGCTACAGTGAGCCGTGATTATTCCACTGCAGTCCAGCCTGGGTGGCAGAGTGAGACCCATCTCTAAAACAGCAAAAGCAAAAAAAGCAAAACTTTTGAATCCCCAAATCATAAGTAAAGTGAAATTGAAAACCAAAAATACAGAAAAAGCTTTCCATGATAAAGGATGATAGATAAATACATTTAACATAGTAAGAGCCCGTGCAAACACTTAAGGCACCAAAACAAAACAAAACAGGACAAAGCACATTGAATGGTTCACAAAGAAGGACACAGAAATGGCTTATTGTCAGAGAAACTAAACATTTCCTTATGTATTTAAGAAATGAAATGGAAGCAGAAATACCTTATTTTAAGTTTATTTCATTATAACAAAGAGAAAAGTGCCCAGATCAGGACTGTATAGCTCAATAAAGTATGAGAAATAAACATAACTGAATTATATCATCCCCTTAGGCCAAAAAAGAAAATATTATGAACACCCCTGAGATCTCTTACACAACTTCTTTCAATCTCTGTTTCTTTCTTCCTTCCCAAAGGTAACTACCAGCGTGTCTTTTAACAAAATAGATTAGTGTGTGCCCAGTTTTTGAACTTTATATAAATGGAATCATACAATATGTGTTATCTGTCTGGCTTATTTCCCAGCAATGTGAGAGTCATCCATGTTGTCTCATATAACTATAGTTTGTTCATTTCCATTGCTGTATAATGTTCCATTGTGTGAGTATACCACAGTTGATTCATTCTACTGTTGATGGGCATTTCAGATACTAATATTTCTATTTTCTGACTATTATAAATAATACTGCCATTAGCATACCTTTGGTGCACATGTGCCAACATTTCTGATATATCTTGGAATAGAACTTGTGGGTTGTAGGGTATATGTATGTGTTTAACTTTAGTGGATAATGCAAAATAGTTTTGCAAAGTGATTTACCAGTTGTATACTTTCCATCAGCATGTGAAATCATGTTGCTTACCTCATTAACACTTAGTATTGTTAGTCTTCCATTTTAGCCATTCTGGTGAGTGGGTAATGGTATCTTACTGTTGTTTTAATTTTGCATTTCACTTATTACTGAAAGCGATACTGAGTACTTCCTCTTTAAAATACAATTTTTCACATCAAATTATCCAAGATGTTAATATAAAATGTAACATTTAATGCTAAGCAAGCCTGAGAGTCTTCAGAATGTTCATATACTGCTAGAAGAGTATAAATTGGTACAGCTGCTCTGGAAATCAGTCTTACAAACTGTATTTGTTTAATACTGTAAAATGGTTTATAATTCAGACGAGTAATTTTATTTTTAAAAATCTGTTCTGAAAGTCATAGAGTTCTAATACTATGCACAAAGACTGTCAACTACAGCATTGTTTATGGTAATGAAAAGTTGGAAGTCATACCCTCAAGTGGAAGAATCATTGAGTAATTTTTAGTACATTCATGTTATATATCATATATCTATCAAAAGTGATTGTTTACGAAGTTTTTAACAAGATGGGGAAATGTTTATGATGTAATTTTAAAGTGAAAATTTAAATATATTGTGATCCTAAATGTGCAGAGGAAAAGACTGAAATAAAATATGCCAAAATGTTAACAGTGGTTGCTTCTATGTGGTAAGATTGAAAATCCCCACCCCTACATTTTATAAACCTTTTTTATTAAGTTAAAAATTCACCATTTAAATTATTCTAAAGTGTACAATTCAGTAGTTTTTTGTTGTTGTTGTTTTGGTTTTTTTTTTTTTGAGATAGAGTTTTGCTCTGTCACCCAGGCTGGAGTGCAGTGGCGCCGTCTTGGCTCACTGCAGCCTCGGCCTCCTGGGTTCAAGAGATTCTCCTGCCTCAGCCTCCTGAGTAGCTGGGACTACAGGTGCGTGCCACCACATCTGGCTAATTTTTGTATTTTTAGTAGAGACAGGATTTCACTATGTTGGCCAGGCAGGTCTTGAACTCCTTACCTCGTGATCTGCCCGCCTCAGCCTCCCAAAGTGCTGGGATTACAGGTGTGAGCCACTGCACCCAGCCCAATAGTTTTTAGTGTATTCATGATGCTTTACAACTATCATTACTAATTCTATCACCCCAAAGCTAATCTAACATTTTCATCCCCTTAAAAAAGAAACTTTACCTCCAAATTATCTCCTCCCCCAACCCTTGGCAACCGCTATTCTACTTTCTGTCTGTAGAGATTTGCCTATTAAAATGAAATTATATAGTAGGTGACTTTTTTTTTGCCTTTGTTCATTTAGCATAATATTTATGAGGTTCATTCACGTTATAGCATGTGTTAGTGCTCTTCGTTCCTTTTTATGGCTAATATCTCATTGTATGGATAACACCACATTTTGTTTATCCATTCATCTATTGGTGGACATTTGGGATATTTCCACTTTTTGTCTGTTATGAATAATGCTGCTATGAGAAATCATGTATGAGTTTTTATGTGAACATATGTTTTTATTTCTCTTGGGTCTTTGCCTAGGTTTGGAATTGCTGGGTCTTAAGGTAACTCTGTGTTTAACTTTTCAAGGAATTGCCAAACTGTTTTCCACAGTGGGTGTACCATTTTACATTTACACAAGCCCAACGCCTTTTATTTTTATTTTTTTCCTATTTTGTTTATTTATTTTTAGAGACAAGTTCTTGCTTTGTCACCTATGCTAGAATGCAGGGGTACAATCTTGGTTCACTGCAGCCTCAGCCTCCCGGGCTCGAGTGATTCCTCTGCCTCAGCCTTCTGAGTAGCTAGGATAACAGGTGCACACCATCATGCCTGGGTTTTTTTATTTTTATTTTTTGTGGAGACAGAGTCTTGCTATGTTGCCCAGGCTGGTATCTAACTCCTGGCCTCAAATTATCCTTCTGCTTCAGCCTCACAGAGCATTGGGATTACAGGCATGAGCCACCACTCCTGGCTAGAGCCTCCTCTTTTTAAAAATAATTTTTCATCTTTTGAGTTTCTTGGAAATAATGTATATTATTTGATTAAATAATTAAGGACAGATTGGGGAGAGGGTGCCAGGTATGGAGATTTAATTATTCCCCACAGTCGTCATGAGTCCATCTGTGGGCCATCTCTAATTTTAGTCCATTTTTTTCTGTTCATCCTTCATCTTCATAGCCATTTCCTCATCCCCCTTGATGATACCCACTTTAATGTGTTTGATATATGTCCTTATATATCTGTGTATCTTTGGTAAACAGACTGATGCTTTGTGTCTATGAGTATTTAATATATATATAAATGATACTGTACTATAGTTTCTTGCTTCTGGCTGTTGACTGGTATTCCCTGTAGGCAGTTACCATAGTTGACTTACTCATTTCCCTGGTGGTAAATGCTTATTGTGCTTCTAACTTACTGTTACAGAAAATGCTGCAGTGAACATTATAGTTACATGCCTTTCAGTGGACCTGCACATAATTTTTTTTTTTTTGAGAATGGGGTTTCACTTAGTACCAGGATGGTTTGATCTCTAACCTCGATCACTGCAACTCTGCCTCCAAATCTGGCATTCCGGCCAGCTGCACATAATTTTTTCTATGGTTTACCCCCAAAATTAGAATTTCTGGGCCCAGGGAAAATGCATACACAGTTTTACCAAGTATTGCCAGATTGCTTTTCAGAAAAGTTGCTTCATTCTGAATTGTCACCAACAATATTTGAACATTTCTCTTTCCCTGTTTTTTTTTTTTTTTTTTTTTACCAACTTTTGGTATTATCTGTCTTTCTAACTTTTGCCAGATAATGGACATAACGTGATATCTCATTATCATTTTAACTTGTATTTCTCTGATTATTAATGAAGTTAGACATCTTCACAAATTTGCTTGCCATTTGGGTTTTCTTTTCCGTGAACTGCCTGTTTATATGTTTGCCCATTTGTCTATTGGTTTCTCTATTTTAAAAAAATTAATTTGCTTATTACATTTATAATAATGAATATTAATGGATTCTGTTTGACTTTCTTACTGTAAATGCTAATATAGTTATTTCTATTTTGATTTTCATTTTAAAAGGGAGAAAGGCTGTAGAAATGCTTTTGAAGTTATAATAAAGTTATTTTGTTTTTAGTCCAGATGTCAGAGCATTCCTTCAAATGGACAGTCCAAAACACCAGTCAGATCCATCTGAAGATGAGGATGAAAGAAGTTCTCAGAAGGTAGTAAGAGGAATTGCCTTTCTTAATAGAAAAAATACTATTCCCCAAAGGTGAAATTAGTGGCTTTGGGACACTTACTTCAAATGAAGTAATTTCTTCCATAGTAGAGTTTCGACTGTGTAGAACACATAAAAACAAATGCATATACCTCTTACAGATCACTATTTCTTTTTTCTTTTGAGATGGAGTCTCACTCTGTTACCCAGGCTGGAGTGCAGTGGCACAATCTCAGCTCACTGCAGCCTCCACCTCCCATGTTCAAGCGATTCTCCTGCCTCAGCCTCCCCAGTAGCTGGGATTACAGGCGCCTGCCACCATGCCCGGCTAATTTTTGCATTTTTTAGTAGAGATGGGATTTCACCGTGTTGGTCAGGCTGGTTTCGAACTCCTGACCTCAAATGATCCACCTGCCTCGGCCTCTCAAAATGCTGGGATTACAGGCATGAGCCACTGTGCCCAGGCCACAGATCACTATTTCTTATAAAACCTATAGAATGAGTACTTTTTATACTAAAAAGTAATATAGGTTATTCAGACAAATTTGAAAATAGTAGGTAAAAAGAAAAGTATTATCCATATTATTGCACCCACACCTAAAAATTTTTAACATCCTGGTGATTTTCTTTCCAATCTTCTCTAATGTATAGGGTTTTAAAATTACTTAATTTTAATTATGCAGTGTATACAGTTTTATATTCTGCTTTCTTCACTTCACATCTTATTTTATCATTATTGCCACCCTTGAAACTATTTTGAATTTTGGCCAACAGAAGAGGCCTTCTCGACCACATTACATCCCACTTACTCTGCATTGTCAGGATTTTATATACAGAACAGTCAATACATACATGCCAGTTGGCATCAACTAACTTTTATTTCTGTGATATATGTACATAATTAATATGTGTTCCTAACAGAGAATAGGGTAGCCTTGTTTTTGTTTGTTTGTTTGTTTATTTTTTT